>NC_090934.1:1025162996-1025466027 GCF_040938575.1 Ambystoma mexicanum
TGCGATGCTGTTATCCAGTTTGAGTTAGTTTGAGTTCAGGCTTGGTTTTAGGGGAAGAGCCAAGTTTTCAGTAATTTGCGGAAAGACATGAGGTCTTCAGTGAGTCGGATGTGGGGTAGGAATGCGTTCCACAGCGTGGGGGCCAAGGCTGAGAATGATGATCCTCCTAATCTGACTGCGTTTGTTTTTGGTATGACTAGGAGGCCGGCTGAGTTTGATCTTAGAGTATGTACAGGGTGGTAGGGTTTTAGTTTGTCTTGAAGATATTGAGGTCCGGTTTTATGCAGTGAATGGTGAGAAATGAATAAGGTTTTGAAGGTCACCCTTCGGGCTACTGGAAGCCAGTGCAGAGTTGTGAGGGCTGGGGAGATGTGGTCTCTCGGGCCGAGCGCTAATAGCAGTTTGGCTCCGGCGTTTTGTGCTCTTTGTAGTTTAGTCAGTTGGTATACGTGGATTCCGAGGTAAAGGGGGTTAGCGTAGTCCAGTCTTGATATGAAAATTGATTGGACCGTGGAGAGTCTTTTGGGAAAGGAGAGGTATGGAATATCTGTTATTAGTACCCGGCGGGGGAGAATCAGAATGAAAGAACCATTCTGATTGGCCCTTACCGGGGCATTACCGGGCCGGGAATCCCTCGGATTGCACGCCTTTGCACCTGGTGGGGGCATGGCAGCCCCTCACCCAATGAGGAGGCTCGAAGCGGGCCCATCCCCGACCGAACCTCCACAGGGCTGGAGGCCGACTTCATCCCCTGCAGGGGATTCAGCTTTTTTTTTTTTCTGTCCTCCCCGCCCTCCCAACCCCACTTACCTTCAGGCTGCTTTGTCACCGGTGGGGGACGATGGCAGCCTCCGGCCATGTGGAGACTCGGAGCGGGGCCATCCCTGCTCCGAGCCTCCACACGGCTGGAGGCTTCCATCGTCCCCCGCCGGGGACCCAGGTACATCTTTTTTGCCTTTTTTTCCCCCTCCCTCCCTTTGGCCCTCCCAACCCCACTTACTTTCTCTTTTCTTTTTTCGGGAGCGAACGCGCTGGGAACAGGATTGTTCCCAGCGTGTCCGCTCCCATGGGCTGCCATGGAAAGGGAAAACAGACTCCGTTTTCCCTTCACCGGCGGCCATTTTCTTAGTCATTTTTTTTTCCTGTTCTGAAACGCTGCAGCGTTTCGGGGCAGAAAAAAATGCTTTTAGTACCCTGGTCTCGCAGGTCTTGTGGGCCGGGGTACTAATAGCAATATGCCCCTCGCGGCAGGGGCATTACTGAGTCAGGTAATGCGCCGGGGCCTTCGTTAAGGCCCTCGCTTCGTTCAGGCCTATAACTATGGGCCCCGGGGCATTACCTGACTTGGTAATGCCCCCGCCGCTCGGGGCATATTGCTTAAGTGTAACCTGCACAAAGGCATTCAACGTCCCTCTATTTCGGTATGCAGGGTTTATACCGAGAATGTTATATTGAAGCACTTATATATCGAGTACTTTATAATGAAAACCTGTATACCGAATTTATTTTTGGGTGGGGTAAAGGGGCACATTAGTTTTGGAAGTGTTTGAGGTCTGTTTTTAATGGCAGAAAACCTGCGCTTGGGGGGGACCCCCCCAAAAAAAAGAAATGCATTTGGTATACAGGTTTTCGTTATAAAATACTCGATATATGTGTGTTTCAAAAAAATAAATTCTGTATCAAGACATGTAACCCTTTATTTCTCTTGGCAGTCTCGTGTGTATCCTGTGTTCTAGTGGCATTTCAGCTTGTCTAGCACATGGTTTACATCTCTACCTGTTCACCATTTCAGTCCGTCTTTTTCTCCTGTCGTCCAGTTCTCATTTGCCTTGCCTATGCTTGCTTCTTGTTCGCAGCTGCTCTATGTGTTTTGCCTGTCCCTTTACATCAGCTGAGCAGTTTTCAAAGCGAGCCAGAGTGCACCACTTTGAGCCTTCTGACAATACCTACATAAGAAGACAGATGGCAAATGGGAAATGTTCTTCCGCAGAGCAAAAATCCTGATAGCATGCAACACCCCGGAAATGGAGTGGGGTGCCTCAGGTGTTTAAGGCAGGAATCGATCAAGAGTTCAGGGAAGGAAGCGAATGGTATCACTGGCAAAGAGCAAACATCCCTCAAAAAGCACACAAAATGTAAAGGCAAATGTCCCGGCACTGGTGCACTTCTACATTAAGGGGTGGCCAAGGATGGGAGGAGGGTGCACACAATAGTTGTTTATGGCTGAACAGGAAAACGCCACCAGCTTCCACACTGCAGCAATACAAAAATGTGAACATTACAAATTGAAAGATATCTTGAAACTCAATAAGTACTCTTTCTACCAACTAACAGATCTTGACTCATGCATGGTCAAAGACCGCACTAGCATCAATCCCAGTCAATATGGCGCAGCATCCCACATGCCGCCATGGTGAACCCAAGGCACCCAAGGATTCATACACCAAATGCCACATTGCTCCCGAAGGGGCAAAGGTACCAAGCTGGTCTCGACATTACTTGGCACACTGCCTGCCCCGCTGCCCAGGTATTAAATGATGTCATGGGGCAGCAATGGTCCTCGTGGCTTCATTGGAAACGTGCACTTGCGTGTGTGCCAGGATGTTCTTTTTTGACTACCGACTTGTCAGTCTAGTCTTTTTTCAAAATGGCACCCTGTGCGTCCTACTTGTTGCCATCGGACGCGCTGCTCTCAGAGTTGCAACCCTTCTTCTTCATATGGGGAAAACGCAGTGATTTCTCTTCTGCTATTGTAGCGCCAGGGGACCACTCCGGTGGTGATAGTGCATGGTACACAAATCCTTTAACATTAACATTAACATTAACATTGTCTTCCTTGTGCATTCTTTTCACTCTGCTCCGTTTTTCCTCGTTTCACTCTGTTGCCAATACCATTTTCTGCCTCTCGATTGGCCGGTATTCCCTCTTTAAATTGCTGTGTTACTTTCTGCTGTTGAGGTACGGCTTCTGCTCTGTGCCGTCCAGAAGCTCTCTGTGTACCTACCTGCTCCCGCCAGCTGATTCTTCCATCTGCAGTCAGTCCCAGTTGATAAGACCTGTTCTTTCTCTTTCTCTGGTCTTCCTGCTTCAATCCGTTGCTCATCTTTGAAAGCATCATTCAAATCTATCGACCTGGATACGATTTTCAAGATTATCCTGGATCTTTGTTTCTGCATTTTTGGATTGGGGGTTTGCATGCCATTGCTTGGCTTTTCCCCCAGAAGGATATTCCATTCTGTCTAGAGTTGACTCCATATGGGCAGGCACTGTGGCCTCTAACAGCGATAGACCATTTCTCTGGGATCAGCGACAGACTTCTAAAGGCAAGAAAGCAACAAAAGAAAAGAGAAGATCTACGTTGGAAACATCCTGTCAAGATCAAGGTGAGCCAATTGTTGACATTCCCGAGAAATGATCCTGTTCTCAAAGTGCTTGTTTTGTAACAGAGTTCATTGTCCCGACAGACTCATCAGACTGTGGGTGGGAATTCTACCACTCAGTTGCATGAAAAAGAGAAAGACTAACACAATATCTGTTTTCACATGAAAGGAATGTGGCTACCATTGAATGGAGCACTTTGCAATGGGCTAGGCATGGAAAGGGTTTACACCAATCATTTCTGGGACCTTCCTCGCTGTCTTCAGAGATCAGAGGCCTTTGCCAAGGCTTATAGCGGTAAAAGGAGCAAGTTCACAGCTCTTGGGTATGCCCATTTCCCCACTGGGACTAAATTACTATGTTATTCATAGACCTTGGTGAAAGGATGGAATTCTGACGTACCACGTAAAACCCAAGGTTGATGGAAGGGAGATAGCTGGCTAACTAATGACTCATGCCCCATTGCTCAAGTCATAGATAGCAGGAAGGAAAGAAACCCAACTGGGACTTCTTGAATGGTGCCTAATCTGCCCCTTTTTCGTTTCCAACTGTCTGGAAATGGGGCCAACTCCCTGGAACATCCATGATGTTACCATGCGTGTATGCTGGCTTTCGTACCTCTATGGGAGAGATGCTCTGTGCAGAATGTGGTAGCAGCTACAGACAGAGCAGGGCATTGCCCGTCCGAATGCCCTGATGCATTCGCTATCTTATCTGAAGCAATACGCACTGTCTCCCATTTAACCTATTTGCTTTATGGGGGTCTTTTCAAAACATGCAAATGGTATGCAGGCACCCACTAAAATTACCACCTATGTGCTTTTTGGGTGCCATACATGCAACTTTCAACTTTTTTGCAAAAGCGAGTACAAAACTTAAAAAGTAAAAAAGTGAAATTGCCTTTACTCTTTACAATCAGGTTTGTAAGAGATGTACATGCTGCTAGCAAATTACGCTTGGCAGACAGCATTTACAATGGTGGATTTCCAATGGAATCCGCTTGCATTTAGCAGGTGCTAAATGCTGGCAGAATCAATAGGAATCATTTACTTTTCCGCCAGCATTAAAATCTCATGCTGGCATAAACCAGAGAGGTTTTGCAGGGAGCGTGGCATGTACGAGGCAGAAAGGTATTTCCTCTCCAGTCTCACACTCAGTCTGCAAAACCTTTGTAAAATACTTCGGAGCAGTATAGCCAGGCGTGCACAGCTTTACGCCTTGCTATACCTCTCCACCCAATTTAAAATGCCCCCCTGTGTGTTCTGTTTGCTATTGTTTCTGACTGGGCATATTGTAGAGAAGAGATGCCCTCATTTTAATGACAATTATATATAGTCACGCTGCGTCCTTTGGGAAATGCCCTTTGTTGGGAAAGGGACTTTACATGGAGGTGAGCGGATCTGCTAAGCTTTGTATGAGAGCTCTTCCATCAGTCCCTTTTCAGACAAATACAAGACAGAAAACATTAAATGTGGAGACCATGAACAATAGCTCCTCGCTGGGGAAAGTTGGGGATGTCTCTAACCAAGGTAAGAGGGGTTCTAGAACAGCACGTTGGGACATTTTGACGGCCTAGGCCACTGGCAGCTTTTTTCTGCCCAAGGTGGGCGGGTGCTCACTGGTAGGCAAGTTCATAGCCTCAAATTGTGCCCACCCTACCTTTCTGTGTAACTCTAGCTGTGACACTGCCACTAAACGTTAGCCTTCTGCCATTTCAGCTCGTGGAGTTTACGAATGTGTATACAATATCTGATCTGTGCTACCACCTTCAGGCATATATACAATACAGAATTCGTGGTTCATATCAAGATAGGCTAACTCTTACCTTTCCCAATGGCTGCAAACATTGGGGTCGTCTGGGTTCAACGAGTGGCCCATACTTATGAGGGAAGACATTGTGAGCGCGTGTAGGACCCAGTGCATGTTTCTGCAGGACGCCATCTTGAAACCTGAAGAGAGGGGAGATAACATCCGTTCAGTGAGGCGATGGGAGGAAACAGGCCAGAGTAATTCACATCCATCACAGAGAAGACTGACTTCAGTCATTACAGCAGCTGAAGACGCGGTGGGAGCTAAGACCTGCAGACATTGTAAAAAACCGTGTGACAAGCATACTGTGACACAGCATAACTCAGAGACACATACAAGGAAGGAGGAGAGAAAGGAAGAAACGAGAAGAGTGAAGGGGTGGAGAAAAAGAGGAAGAGAGGAAGTAGGAAAGAAAGGGTAAGGGGAGTAAATGGAAACATTTAGAGCATAAAAAAGAAGGGAGCCAAGGGAGCAATTATGGAGAATAAAAAAAGCAAGAGAGAGCAGAAGGGCGTGTCTGCCCATGTCAACACTGCTCATGGGAAAGCCCTGAATCCGCCATGACAACACGTGTGCAATGTCTGCATGACGCGGTTACGCAGTCAGTGCGTGTGCCTGGGCTGCACCCATCGGTCTTGTCACGCCAGTTACGTGCTTTGCATTGTACGGACAGTGACAAGTGTGAACAGAAAATATATCAAATCGTAATATCCGACCACTGTAATATGTGACCGTCTGAAGGCTCATTTCGTATTTCATGCACATTTTTCAACAGACGTAATAATACAACGTAAATTAGCCTTACATCCTCTAAATCCAGTTAAAAAAAATGAGTAGAATCGGTTCCTGAAATCCGAAAGGTTGGTTACATAAACAGCGAGTTTCTGATTTCCAAAACAGGAATGATCAGAAGAATCTAGCATCAACATTATCCTGCTGCCCCCCCCTGCTCTGGCACAACATGGAGGCTAGCATCAGGCTCGCCCCCTTACCCCCACCTCCCCACCGCTACCCTGCCCTGGGGGAAGCGATTGAAGACTGTGCAGAACATTACACAAAGCATTGTAAACTACGAATCCTCCCCCTGCCACTTTTATAGCGCCTAACTGCATTCTAGAAAGTGCCACATTATATGTAGCAGCTAGATTCATACGTCCTATTGCCAAATTTGTTTACAGGCTCTCATTTATACTGTTCAACATGTGCACGAAGCCACAGCATGGCCTTCTAGCTAACAGTGCCTTAAGTATCCACACATATGTTGAGGTAACTAACCTAAAATGCACCCAGGGTGCACCCAAAATGCACCACTCATCAAACAGAGGATTGGCGCAACTTCCGCTGCAACAAGAGTGCTAACAAGGAAAGAGCACTGTTGGACTAAGGACCAATGTTACAAAACGCACACGATAATAAACAATAAATCCCACGTGTCAGGCCCAGCACCCCTCCCGCCCAAGTATAATATCAAAACGGGAGTTTAATTTAACCCAACTCTTGCCAGGAGATGAAGAAAGCAATTTGCACAAAGTAACCCTTATTTCATAAAAGTCCTCAAAACCTTCTAATAAGCAGGGCAGAGTTAAGATTGCAAAAGCAATGATTTGGGTAGAAGACTGCGACAGCACCCAGAACGCTGCAGCCAGTGGACTGGCCTTGATCTCCCAGGCTTTCCAGATCACCAGGAAACTCAAAGTCAAGGTCAAAACCACAGCCGCTCGACATAAAATCCAACAAGGAGACAACACTTCCCGAAGAAGCCAACCCCTCACAAAACCTCTGGTATGCACCCCTAACGAAGCCGAGAGCCCCGCCATGCACAGCGGGAAATACGGGAGGAAGAGAAATCTGGGATGTCGCGCGTGGGCCCCGGAACAGCCACCACTCACTACCAGAACAGAGGCCGTAACTCGAAATCAACACAAAAAGAACACATCTTTTCACAAGCAAAAAGAGCGGGAGGCTGGAAGCGTTCACCCAACTGAGTGGTACCAGCTATCACATGTTGCCAGAGGCGTTGCTAGCAGATGGCCGAGGGGGCTATAGCCCCTGGTCTTTTGGTTGTAGCCCTGGATAGAATCTCAGGAGCAACAGCCAAAAGACTAGCTAGCCCCCATTCCCCACAGTTCTGACATTAGAGTAGCCCCGGGTCTTTTCCAGACTTAGCAACACCCCTGCATGTTGCCATGATAAATACACATTTGGACGATTCATGCACTATAGAAATGCAAGCAACACCAGAGGGGGGAAAGATGGTAGCATACAGCTCAAAATATTAAAAATCAAAATGTCGTTTCCTTAATTCTGATCTCACAATCCTTAGCTTGTGAATAAAACCTTTGCTGCCAGCATAAGACATGGCTCAAACTATTATCATTTGAGCTCAAAACTGAAGTTGCTCACAAAAGGCAGTACTATTGGAAAGCAATAATCCAGCCTGGAGGCAACGCTTCCCTCATCTCAGCAAGGTCATGGTGATGGGGAAGACGGATTTTAAAATCCCTACATTTCTAGGAGAACTAACTGCTCCACCACCTCCTCTACTGTTAATCACAAATGCACACCTATGGTTTTTGCTTAAGGTTGACTTGGATAGGATCACTTAAAAAGTCTTTGCGGTCGATAGATTGTGAATATGGAAGCCCAAGGCACAAAAGGCAGCGCACAGAAGCGTGGCGTGCTTTGTTATGTTATGTTAAAAGAACTTCACGTTCAGCCTAAGGCATCATGGCGCTCAACAAGCAGGGCGGCCAACAAGCAGAATGGCGCAGCTCAGAACAAGAAGGTTTTCAAAGCCTTACGGAAAGAGAGATGGTCGAGAGTGGAACACAGGGATAAAGAAAGAGAATTCCAGGCCCTTGCTGCGGCAACCGAAAAGGCACAGCCACTCATGCGAGAGAGTCTGACCCGAGGAATTTGGATCAGAAAAGCAGATTGTGAGCAAAGTGGTCGCAAAGGAACATAGGAGATAGTTTAGTCTGCAAATATTCTGCGCCACATTTATAGAAAGCAAAGTGACTTAAAAAGTACACGTTTCTCTACGGGGAGCCAATGAAGCTATCGAAGAAGAAGAGACATAAGGGCAACAGAGGGGGTTAAAAATAACAGACCTGGCTGCAGCATTGTGAAGGAGCTGCAGACGGCGCATAAGATAGGCAGGGTGTGCTAAATACAACGGATTACAATAGTCAATATTGCTGAGTACAAGAGCGGCCACCACGGGGACCTGAAATTGTACCAGAATAATAAGAAGAACATTCCTTCGAATTTTAAGCTTAAAATTGACAGATTCACAGACCAAAGCGACCTGGCCGCACGTAGAGAGGAAAGAGATGTTAACCCCCAGATCCTTAACAGAGGAGGCAGGAAAGGGAAATGGTCCAAGAGTAACCAGCCAAAAGTCCGGAGTCCAAAAAGACAGAGGAGTGGAGGTGCCAACAACCAAGATCTCTGTCTTTTCACCATTTAGTTTCAGTCAGTTCTCGGCCAACCATAAACCCAAGTCTTCGAGGCAACCCCTGAGCCGAGCAGCAGTATTAAGCCTAGAAAGATCAAGGCGAAATATGATCTGCGTATCATCGGCATAGGAGTAACAACGGAAGCCATGGGAATGGATAAGGCGGAGAAGTGGCCGAATATAAACGTTGAATAGTGATGGGGAAAGAGCATAGCTCTGGGGGACTCCGCAGGATAGGGGAACAGGTTTAAAACAGAACGGAGAGAGAAAAACAGACTGGGAGCGGTCAGCCAGCAAAGCAGAAAGCAAGGCCAGAACCTGGCCCAACAGACCCGCGGACGATAGCCGGGCGATCAGGGTGGGATGATCAATAGTATCGAAGGCAGCAGAAAGATCTAGTAAAATCAGTGCCCCAATACCACCCTTGTTGACCAGGCAGACAAGATATTCAATCGCGGATGTCAGAACCGACTCAGTGCTTCTCCCAGGGTGAAAGCCAGATTGAAGGGAGTCAAAAAAACTAGAAGTTTCAAGAAAAGATGAAAGCAAAGGGACAACAGAGACTCAAGCAACTTCATGAGAAAAGGAAGGAGCGAAATAGGATGGAAATTAGACAGCAACAAGGGATCAAGGGAAGGCTTCTTAAGCAGGCGAATCAGTGCACTGGGAGTATATCCAGACAAGAAAGAGATATTGACTGAGGATGTAATCAGTGTAACAATCTCCCCTGAGATCTTCTTGGGAAGAGCAAGAGGAACGGGATCCAGTGGTGAAGCAGACTTAAGGTTATGAATAGCAGTGAGAATGTCATGATCAGAAAAAGTGGGAAAAGTAGACCAATTAGCTTTAAGTATAGGCAAAGACGCAGTGGTTGCACAGCAACATTGCTAATGTTCTGACAAATAACATCAATCTTATCAATTAAATCGGAGAGAGAATCACATAGAACCTGGGAGGGCACAGTATGTGAGCTTACCTTAACAGAAGAAGAGAGTGAGTGGACCAAGTCAAACAACGCTTTAGGTTGATTTATGGCTGCCTCAACCTTCATACTGAAAAAGGATTGTTTGGCAGAAGTAATAGCCTTCTGGTAGATAGCCGCAGTTAGATGAAAGAGAGTTTTGTCAGCCAAAGAGTAGCTGGCTCTCCACTTCCTTTCTGACTACCTACAGAGAAGTCTGTGGGCCTTAAATTCATCTGAGAACCAAGGCTCAGAGGGACGATTTTTCTTTTTACAAAGCCTAAGAGGAGCCAGAAAATCAGCTACAGTCGAAAACGTCACAGCCAAGGAAGTCAGAGAAGTCAGAGAAGTCAGAGAACATGGCGCATTACACGCATATTGGGAGGTAAAATATCTACAAGGTCAGAATTAGAAAAAAGATGCCAGCTACGTTTTAAAACACCTTGTCTGGCCACAGGCGGAAAAGCGACTCGAGGTGGAATGGAAAAAGGCACCAAAAAGTGATCAGACCATAACACAGGAAAAGAGGAGGAAATAGTAATCGACCCCTCAGGGACAATAACAAAATCAAGAGTATTGCCCAACTGATGAGTAGGGTCAACAACTTGCTGCGGGAGACCAAGGTCGGACATGAGAACCAGGAAAGTGGAAACCTGCAAAGCACCAATCGTGCTAACAGGGAGGTAGAAATCACCCACAATCAGGAGATTGGGCGACTTAAGCTGAAGGTCAGACACAAGGGCAGGAAACTCTGCACAAAATATACTATCAGGACCCGGAGAGCGATAGACCACCAGAATCAACAGGGAAAAGGTGGGAGAAACCAAACTACAGGCTAATAAAGACTCCATCTTTAAAGAATGATCGACCACAATACAGGAAGTTTTAAAAATGTTTTTATGTATTAAGGCAACTCCCCCCCATGGAAAGATGGAGATGCAAGCAAAATGAACAAACTCATAGTTGGATGGCAGAGCTTGAATTATAGATGGGCCAGAGGTTTCACGAAGCCAGGTCTCAGTCAAGAACAGAAAGTCCGGCTGAGAGGTATTTAACAAATCGTGGCAGTCCAGGACATGCGCCACTATTGGGCTTCCAGGCCAGGTCCTGCAGACCATGAATGGAGGCAGCCAGAGGCTACAGCAGATAAGTGGAAGGGTGGAAAGGGCCACGCAGCTGCAGAGTGGTCCAAGGGGCCCCCAAAGGGAGAGTGTCTGGAATCAACGACAGAACCTCCAGGTGCTGCCTTTTCAACCTGGAATCTCCAAGGTCCGCGTTCACCCTTCAGACATAGAGCCCTTAACAATATATGCTGAATGCGATTAACTCTGTGGAATAAACACAGGGCCCAGCTGATCTCGGCCACCGTTCCCTGTGCGAAAGCTCTTGTGAACACGTTCGCTCTTGTACATGGAAACTTTATGAACTGTTCATCGAGAGAGGCATCACGTGCCAGGACTTTTAAACATTGAGCAAAAGTATTCTCTGGGCGCACTTCCGTGAGTCCGCCATCAGTCGATTTCTAATATCCATCTACTCATGAAAATCTAGGAAAAGTTAAAACTATGCAAGTGCAGGCCTAGCTAGAGCTGTCACGGAATACCGGGGAATCAGCGATGGGGGTTCAGACTGGGCGGGTGCACTGCTACTGTGGACATGCCAATGGAATTCTGTCTGCTTCAGATCTTGGGGCGGCAGCCCTGTTGATATTGCTGGTCGGCTCTGCAGTTTTTGATACTCTGGACCACTTCGGTCTTCTACATCGTCTGGAAGCGTGCCAGAGTTGCTTGCTTTTTTTAGGTCCTTCTGGGTCCCAGTGACCGATAGTGTACCTCCTGGCTCTCACCTCTCACCAGCATTATTCAAGACCAAGTGACAGCCAACACACAAACGTCTTTGGTCACATTCTTTTCAGTTCTACGCCCCCTTCTGTGGGTAGTGCAAGGATTAGTTTATGCTTAGTGTAATTAGGATTAAGCATCGCAGGGTTAGTAGCAGGACACGGTATCCATCGTTTGGCAACTCTGCAGAAAACTCTCCCTCATGACATTCGCGCGTTACTTTTTAGGGAGCGCGTGACGAAGGTGCTATTTTCGGATCTTTGCTGAGTCCATTTTCTGCTCCTGCAACCTCCAATTCATCACTCGGCTGCCTTTTCAGGACCCTTTAGGTTTGGAAGAAAGGGAAATTTGCAGCAGATTCATAAGCAGAAATATGTAACAGCACAAGAAATGCTGCTGTCTTTTGAACATTCTATTAATAATGTCACAGTTATAAAGACTGTTCATACCCTTTTCTTAGAAAGAGAACTGTTTTGGGTAATGAGATGTTCTGCCACTCCAAGCCACTGTAATGCTTAGAATGGCGAGATCAGGCCATTTCACTAGGACACCATTTTTAGTTTTGGCTACCTTTAAGCCGAAACTACTGCCATTAAAATTAGAGCTTTAACATAAGTGCTTCAATTAGGGGCTTTGAATGAGGGTCTCTTATGCTTTTTACTGCAGATGAGATATGAAGATGGATGTGGGTTCTTTTGCTATGTGTCCCCTCCTTTTGAAGCCCATTGCTAAGTTAAATGGATGTGATTTTACACCCATTCCCACCCATCTCGACTTAAAACCACACCCCTTTGCACTCTTTACCTGCATTTGTATTATGTGCTGAATTTGTCAGCCATTTTTATTGGATTGTATTTTCAGTCTGTTGCAGGCTGATGGTCCCCACTTGTTTCTATTTACTTTCCCTCTCTATTTGAATGGCTTGTCCCCTACCCACCTCAGCCCTCTTCTCCTCGAGGGTGTTCCTAGGAGGGTGAATCCCCAGATCAGGTTGCCTGATTTATTGTGCAAGTTCTGTTTTTGCGTCAGCTTTTCTGTTTTCTGCTATATTTTCTGAGGTAACTTCTTCAACAAATGCATTGTGACACCAGTAGACGGTAAAAGCAACGTACAAACGTACACACATTAATAATTGTTTGTGTCAGTGGCAATAATGACTTCACTCTTTCACTTTGTTTAGCCTATCCTTGTTTTAAGTAGGTGGGTCTCAGTTCTGGTCTGTTTCTTGGATGTGGGTTCCCGGGTCACAAAGGTTTTGTTTGCGGGTGGACTGCTCGCAGTGTAACTGGTCGGGCCCCCGTTTTGACCATACATTAAAAACAGGGGCACAAGCAATTTGTGTCCCCAGCTGCCATCCCCACTCATCATGTTCGGTATTTCTGGACCTAAATTGATCCAAAAAATTCAAACTTTCAAACTAATGGTTGTGACCGAATTCGGTCAAATCTACCATTCGTTCAAATATATTCGATCAATTTGGGTAATACCTCTTTTGGATGTGGGTTGTCTGTCCTGTGGTGCTTGTTTCATACTCAGCGAGGCTAGCAGCCCTCTTTCCAGTGTAGCCCACCAAAGGAAGGAAGAGAGAAGAGTGGATCCACCCCCTAGCCCCACCACTGGTCTCAGGCTGTTTGCCTCCACCGGAAGCTTTCCTTTGGGTCTTGTGAGCCCCTGTATCTTCTTGCCTGCCTCCACCTCATATTCCTCCCCCTCGTATCTTTTCTTTTGTGCCCCATTTCTATCTTTTGACAACATACAAGGAGGCACATAAGCTACGATTCTCGCCCCCTTCGAGGATGCCACCCCCTTATCTCCCAACTGCACTACTCCACCTTGTGCTTACTCCTACCACACCCCAGAACTTTCTCTCCCTGTTGTAAAGTAAACCTATGTATGGGCTGCAATTGTGGCAGGTGTGTGGTTAAGGGAATGCTAGAGTGGAGGAAGCACAGTGCTTGGCGGTTAGAGAGTGATGGTTGGGAGAGGTCAGTGTGGGATCTAGACTGACAGCTGTTGGTGGTAGCCCCCCGAGATGAATCATGCCAGGCAGGGGAGCAGCAGCATTGAGGGACTCAGTTTCAGAGCCGTCATGAGCAGGACACAATGCAGCACCTTAACAACGGCCTGGCAGTTAATTACACATTGCTTTTAATATCCGATGCTTTATTGTGAATGCATTTTTAGGCCATTGGCCAGTGATGGGACATTTCCAACTCCAGACACTATACTCCCCCAGTTACGTAGCACATTTGTGTCTCCTTACAAGGCCATTAAAGTGAGCAACACAATAAAGCTCCCATTTAAAGACTAGTTTATAGCCATGATGTTTACCAGCTTGAGTGGCAAACAAGTTTGCTTTTATGAGGATATGTACATGTTAACTTTGCGCATAAAAGCAAGCTGAAAGTTCCCAATGTCCATTCTGTGTGACTTAATTCCACATTTTTTAGTGTGTCTCAAAGTACAGTAGCGTGAAACGGGGGCCTTTTTGGGTGAGCATTGTTTTGCATTCTGCGACATACAGTTTTCCATTCAAGTTGTAAAATATAAAAGGTACACTATTCTTTTGGTTTAAAATGTTTAAGTATTTACATATTTTCAGTCTGCTTTAATATCAGATTTGTGCATTTTGAAAGAAAACTCTATAAAACAGTATTATTATAGTCCTTGAAAGCACACACTTACATGTGTGTACCAAGAAGCTTGCAGAACGTACACGATCGTACCCGAAATTGCAGATTAGGTGAACATACTGTGTTCCTTGCTTTACCAAAGTGTGTGATCCAGGAGGAATAACTTAATCTCACTATGACTTAACTTCAAAAAGTGAAGTCCTTAAAATAATTACATCCACACCATTTGAAGGAAAGACTCCCTTGCAAAGGGGCAGAGTTGAATGATTTTAGGGACAAAGGGTGACTTCTCGTGCTCGTATGTTAATGGTGTATGAAACCATCACCAAGAATCACGTTGTTGTTGCACTGTTCCTTATTCATTCTCATATCACTTAATTTGACAGGCAGCAGAATTGTCTTACTAGCCAGTCGTTTCACCAGAAATTCTACTATGACTGACTCACTGACTGAAGCTTAGCCATCGTTTGTTTCCTGCCCTTTTGATGCAAGTCACTGAAGTAAAGTTGATTGGGTCATCCAGAGTACTACCCTCAAAAGAAGGAGTGAAATTATTTGCTGTGCCATAGACTTTTTTATCTGTCCTTTCATTGTTTATTCAAGCTTTATATCATCAAGAGGTGAGTAACGGAACTAATGTATGAGTGTGGCAAGGTTGCTTTGATGCGCTGTTGTTGTGTGCATATCTTAAAAGATAAGACTCTGTCGTGTGTGCGTTGAGATATTTTGTGACTTGTCTGGCGCAGCGGCGGATGTGCGCTCCAGGTTGTGATATTCCTTTTCATTAGTGGGTGCACTTTCATTGGTGGGAAGTGAAGGTAAAAGCATTACACCCGTAGCTTATTTAACTAAAAATATAATTTAATTAATTCCCATAGGGCCAGGTACCAGAGGGTGATTTTCTTGAGAGATACCGCCATGCACCAGATATACTCCTTTTTAAAATCCTGCAGGAAAGGGTCTTAGTGTTAGACCCTTCTCGGGACTGCTGACGCTTATAAAAATGGGTGAGGGAATGAAAATCTTAAAATGTCACACTCCTAATCCTTGTACTCAAATGTTGATGGTGGAGACTGCTCATGAGCAAGTATCTTTGGTTTCAAATATGGTTATTCTAAACTTGTATTGGAATCCAGCAAAAGTAGACCAGGCCGAATTCATGGGTTGTGTGTTGGATGGGATAGATCAGGCCCGAGTTGATTACGCTGACCCCTATATCATACTCTGTGGAGACCTGAACATCAGGTGTATTGACTCAGAAGAGCTTCCCAATAAATATCTAGGTGCGTCTCTCACCAGTAAGGTGTCAAGAGCCTGGTGGTAGGTGCAAGAGATGGGGGCCAGGGAATTATGTATGCTCAACAATAACACTGAAATGGACATCCCAGCCAAATGTACTTGGAAAGAAAGTCAATTTAAGGCCCCATTATATGATTTCTTTGTTTCAATTAATGTCCATCAGGGGGTAAAGTCACTGGTGGTTGCTGACACGGAATCCATGATCACTCACTTCTAAAGCTTTGCTGGGTAAGTCCTTTAAAGGAAAAGCGTGAGGGCAAATGCTTGTATGTTCAGGTCTCACAGGGCAGAAATAGGCTGTGTATGGAATCCCAGGATGTCCGAGAGGTAGTGATGCAGCTGAGAGAATGGCTGGAGTCAAATGACACAAACCTAAATTATACACTCTTATTTGCTAAATACATGTCTCACTCACCTGTGTCTCTGCAGGAGCGATGGATGAGCCTCCTTTGACCCCGAGTTCTCACTTCCCCTGTTTCACCCGGAGGAACACCTGTCAAATGTAAGATGCACACTCAGACCTGGGTTCACCTGATTCCCCTGGGCCCCCTTCTCTCTACTATGTGCTGTGATGTCCCCTAAGGGCTTACCTTGGTTTTTAGTGGGGTGTGCACTCCATCCTGCATTCGCAGGGGCGCAATTCTATTGTAGATTCACAGCCCTACACTCGTAGGGATGATGCCAATATCTGTTTGCCGAGTTCTGATGCCACACACTGTTATATGTCTTCACAGCGAGGCAGAGTGTACCATGTGCTAGTTTCTTCACTAGCAAGAAAGTCCTTTCCACACGGCAAACTTTAAACAGTGGATTTTGTGAGTCCGGTATTGTTCGAATTGTCTTTATTTTGCCAAAGGTATCTTGGGTGAGTAGAGCTGCGTGTAGAACTCAGAACCGCCGGTAGGTATGCGCGGCATTATAGGTTCGAGCGCATCTAGTAATGTCTCTCCTTTCCTTTTCAGGAGCAGATTATGGAGTGCTTGCGCCACAAGCCTGGGTTCAGCGCTACTGGAGAGCCTCGGAGGTCTGGTAAGAATGCACAGTGGCTTTGGTAAGTATGCACAGCGTTACTGGAGCAAGTGCAGTAAGTGATGTCTCTCCTTTCTTTTGCCGGAATTTGGGCGCTCGGGCTACAAACTTCTTTGTGCTTACAGGTGCCGGTGTAAGTTTCACCTCGTGTCTGGGGAAAGCTGCGGCGTGGAGAAAGCAGGTAACCAGAAGCAGGTTGATCCGGAGCAGGTAAGCAGAAGCAGGATGATCCAGAGCAGGTAAGCAGGATCAGGGTGAGCGTGTTGCTGATGCACTTTACAGAAAGCAACGCGAAGCACTGGAAGAATCTAGGGTGTGGCTTATATAGCCAGCCACACCCGTACACTAGAGAGCTCATGGACTTTCATGCACTTCCTGTTTGGTAACAGGAAATGGTAACCAGGAAGTTACTACAAACACGAGGAAGGAATTAAAAGAAGGCATCTGCTATGGGTTTTTTTGTGTGCCTATGCCAGGCCTGCCAAGCCTCCAGCTTGCCCCGACTACATGCCTGGTACCCATGACAATACCAACAAGTAGAACGGAGAGGGAGCAAACCCGATTTCATCCGAAAACACAGGTTTGGCACACAATTTGTGGAAGAACACAAGAAATTCAGAGCTGATATGAAAGCCCTAAATTACACTGCACAGGTCACCCAAGCTCAAAATAAGAAAAAAGCGCCGACAGCAGTACAAAAACTGACTGCAGAGCTTTGGAGTGGAGAGCATGCAAGTAGAAGGCGAAGATATGTTAAATGTGCTCTGTAAGAAGAACTCGAGGTTGACGTGGGAATGGATTAATTAGGTGAGTACCCCCAAGGAAACTTTGCAAGTGCTGCCGGTTGACAAGCAACAATGGGTTGGCCATTTCGTAATCTCTCTTTTCTGCTCAAGGGTGTTACAAAATGGAACAACAACTAGCCGATCCCACCCGCTGGGCCTGGGACCTGGATAAACCCGATATCCTGGTTTTAATCTCGAACTTGAGCCCTTCTAGGGCCCTGGGTCCGGACAACCTATCTAATAGTATCCTAAAACAAGCCCCAAGGAAGTGGACTAAATTTGCGTACACACTGTTCTGTTAAATTATGAAAGAAAAAAAGTCCCCTCCTCTTGGAAAAAAGCTCTCATCATACCTATTTTTAAAAAGGGCGTAAGAATGGACCTCAAATATTTTGGCCCAATTGCCTTATTGGATACCCTTGGAAAAATATTTGCCTCGATTATATTGAAACATCTGACAAAGTGGGCAATTGAATCAGGCCATCGAGACCCTCGCCAAACGGGTTTCCTAAGGGTATACTTACCTCCTTGAACATTTTCCTGTTGAATCTGCTCAAACGCCAGACCACCAAAGAAAAGACACAATTGTATATTGCATTTGTGAATCTGGAAAAAGCATTTGACAGTGTCAATGGGGAATAATTATGGACTAAGCTGTGGGACTGGAAATCCCATCGCACCTTATCAAGGCGATGAGAGAACTTTATACAGGGACAACGATGCAAATACGATTACATCTTCAGGGCCTATTGTCTAAATCGATAAGGATTGACCGGGGATTAAAGCAAGGTTGCCCTTTGGCCCTATTCTCCTTAATGTATACGTTTCATGCTTGGAACTGAATCAAAACCCAGTAAGGGTGTTCCGCCCCCTAAGATGAATGAGACCTAATACCCTGTATTATATATACACTGATGACCTGGTCTTGAAAGATCAAACCCCTATAGGCTTGCAGCAGAGGTTGGAGGCCCTCCAAGTGTACATGAACCAGAACAACATGAGAATTAATGTGAAAAAATCAAAAAGGATGGTTTTGAATGATAACTAGTGAAGTATGTGTCAATCAGAGCCTGATAGAAGGCTGAAGGGCAAGCATATTAAGATCAAAAGACAAAAATGTATGTGCCCAAGGACTGATCCTGCACCAGAGGTTTGGAAAATTATCTATGATCTCCCTGCTCACCTTTTACAACCAGAAAGTTAGTCATATTCTTTTTTACAGGGCTGGGGCTGGTCTAAACTTGCCGTGGAAAATATGGGAAGTTCTAGAAGGCACTTTCTGGAAGTGAGTCCTGCGGCTTCCAAGAAGCCTGCTGATGGCCTGCATCAGATTTGAATTAGGACTACAATCCCTCTACTATGTATTGGTATGGAAATCTCTGACATTGTTTGGAAAATCCCTAATAGCCATACTGCGCCGCAATTGAAAATTCTGGGAGATGTCTGATAGGGGCAAGAGCAGGTCCCCTTATCTATTGGAAAGGGAAATGCGCAGGTTATCTGATAGGCATAAATTCTTCTCCAGAACTTTTGATATCCAATTCTATGGCTGTGAAAAAGAAGTTGCAGCAACAGGACTGGATACTGACCCAGGAGAAAAGGAACCAGCTATCCTTGATGAAAAACTATTCGTCAGAGTGCAGGGCATTAAAAGTGATCCCTAGGTATTTGAGGAAGTTTCCATGCCCCCCATTCAGAGGGTATTTTATGAGAGTGCGCCTTAATCTCTATTATATCGAAGAAGTGTTGGCGGCATGGAAACAAATTGAAAAGGGTGCTAATATAGGCAGGTTTTGTCAGAAACCAGGGGAACCAGAAACACTGAAACATCTGATAACATTGTGTGACGGTCTCTCAGCCTGCAGAGTCTACTATTTGGGAACTTTTATTGAAAATGCAGCCACGCTATCAGTGGTTGAGTGGTGGATGCAGATTTTACTGGGTGAAAAGTATGAATTGTTTAACGAGGATTTGGTTTGACCTAACACAGATGGGAGATGTAGGGGAAAAATGTAATGGAAAATGTTGGGGATTTAGGATTGTTTGAGTTTGTGACGCCATGGATCGTGGTGATGAGTGGTAATTTGTTAAAGATTTTTAATAAAGTAATAAATCAACAAAAACAAAAAATGGATTGAGATGATCCCATTGTACAGTAAATGACTCTAGTTTTTAATGTAATTGGGTAACCCTGCTGCTCATTTGAATGTGCTAGTACCCCCAAAACGAAAATCCCAACACCCTGCATTCCCTGTGAAAACAAATTGTCCCAAACATTTTTCCCATACATTCCAAATTCCCCAAACCCTGCATTTCATTTGAATGGGGGTTCCCCAAACGATTTTCCCATTGAGGTTCTTTCCCAAAGCTTGCCTCTCAAATAAAAGCCAAAATCAAAAACCCATTATATTCTCACTCCCTGTACCGTGCCACCAAACTAAGTGGTGCCTGGGGTGGGGGTTGCTGGGAGAGAAGAGCATTGTGATAACCCAATCCATCACTGTGTGCTTTAATTTCCTATCTATTAATGTGCAAAGAAATCCTATGTGGGTTTTGATTTCAAATCTTCAAATTCAGCATGTGTTTGTTGTGGTAAATGAAAGTCTATTAAGAAATACATGTCAGTCAATTGCTGCCAATAATGTACATTTGTGATTATTGTGTTGTGCCACTGAGTAGTGGCTATCCTTGTTATTGATTTATTCTTCATTGGAGTAAAATTGTAATAAATATATAAATATTATTGATATACATCGGACTGGTTCGTAGCTTATTGGTGGTAGGGAGGGTATATGTTGAATGGTCCTATATAGGTTGGAGGCCTTACTAAAGTTGAATCTGCGAAGCTCTTTGTTGTGCGCCACCTTGCTTGGGGGGGAAAAGGAACTCCCTGGGTTGAGAGTGACCTTCCAATAAACCGTGACAAGAAGAGATTGCAGAAATTGCATCTGTGTGGAGCTGTCTAAATCGGACTGGGTCCTATGGAGGAGTGCTGTTGGCCATCCTTGAGAGGTGAGTGACCAGAGCCCTGCCCTATCCTTCCAGAGGTCCCTGACATGCAACTGGCTCTCCTAAACTTTAAACACAGGCTTTCTATGTAAGTAGAACTGAGCCCTGGGGAACCAAAAAGTGGGGGAACCTGCTTGCCTTAAATCCTTTACCTTTAAAGTGAGCAGGTGGCACAACTGTGTAGATCCTTGGCCTAATTAACACAAAATATAAATGTAATCAATTCCCTTTGGAAGAACACTACAAGGTGATTTTTGTAAAAATTCAAAAAGAACAAAGCTCACTACTATAGCCTATACTTTAATTGGGTAAAACTGTTTGTCCTGTTGACCCCAACTTCTCTAACAAAAAGGGGGAGGTGGTCTTTGTTATTAAATCAGTGGAATATTTGTGTCCAACTTTCCTCTAACACTGGAATTTAAGTGGAGGGGGGTCTGAAATCCCAAATTCGCCAATCATCCCAATTTTGTTGCCCAGCTTCCCCAACACAGGCCTTTCAGTGGAGGGGGGTCTGAAATCCAAAATTCTTCAATCATCCTAATTTTTCTGTCAGACTTTCCCAATCCAGTATAAAGTAGCGGGTAGATCTGGAAAACAAACCGACAAAATTACCATGTGTTGATTTCAAAGCGAAAGTCTAGGTAAAATAATAATAATTGCCATGCATTTTGCCCAAATTTGTAAACTAAACTGCTAGCCTTTTAAGCGTGCAGGAAAATCGAAATTGCACAGCACTACATTTGTAACTGTGTGTGTTCACTGACCACAGCTAATTATTGCTTATTTTGAAATTGCGATAAGGTACTGTGATTTGTGTTTTTCCCCAATTAATTTGTGTCATTTATTTGTGGAACAGGAAGTTGATTGTGAGCCACAAAGAAGGCGGCGGGTGTAGTTTGTGCAATTTTTCTCAACATCTAATTCAAATAAACATAAATAAATGTCCTGTACCCCGGCCTGTTTCTTGGCTCATTGGTAGCTCAGGGGGAGGGATCAAAGGGGTATTAGATGAATTGGAGAAAGGGCTCAATAAAAGAACCAATTAAACAATGTGTTGCACGACACCTTGAGTGGGGAGGGAACAAACTCCCTGTGTCGAGGATGGAAACTCAATAAACCCTTACAAAACAAGGTAGAAACATCAGGTATAATCCATGTTGATTTCTTCAATTGATGTTAACCAAGACTGCAACTCAGAATGCATTCACTTGTTAAATGAATGTAAATTTCAGGAACAGCATTCCCGCCGACATGAACTCATGCATTAATGCTGCATGGGGGCTCTGACAGGCACACAAATCATGTCTGTTATGCTTCTCTGCTCCGAAAATGTATGGGTGGTCCTTTTAGAACAGGCTGGAGCACAAAATGAAAGAGTCAAAGGTAGGTGTAATGCGTATACGCCTTCATTTTGTGCTGCATCCCAAGTTGGGCGAGGGACTCAGAGCAGGGTTATCCTCTAAGCCGTGCTTTCCTCCTCCTTTTTGTGTGAGGGCTTAATTTTATGCCAGCATCAGGTTTTCATACAGGAATAAAATAAAAGGATCACTCCGGGATCCACCTCGGTTTGGCACCTGCTAAAGAGCAGGCGGTTTCCATAGGAATCCATTGATAAATACTGCCTGCAAACCACCAATTGAGGACATTTCTTTATGCACAAAACAAAGAGTAAAAGTGCAGTGCAGGCAAGTTTGTCAGGTATCATTTCCACGTGTGCAGGGACGTCATTTCGCCAAAATGTCAAGGGTAGCGGAAGTGACATCACATGACCCTTGACTTCTGATGCCATCACAGGAAGTGATGTCATTTGACCCCACCCTGAGTGACATCACGGGAAGCAACGGGACACAACCTTTCACAAAACAGGAAGTGGCATCACATTCTTAAGTACACTATGAAAAATATGGTTACCATATCACTGTAATGTGATGTACATTTCATACACGAATGAATCACCACATGTATCGTTAACATCAGTGTGTATAGGCCCATATTACCAAATCACTGAATGCAAGCAGATGTCCAAGGCCAAATGATAATGATGTGTAATTATATAGCACTTCTGCTTAAGCGCTTATATAGAACAAATATGCATAAAATATCACCCAACTTGTGTTGGTACGCATTTATCAACATCAGAAGGATGAAAGGCTGAGTTGGGCTTGCTGCAATTCGAACCTGCAGATCACACACATATCGGAGCAGCGAGCACTCAACCCACTGAGCTATATTACCAGCTATAGCTATGTTAGCTGCTACAGTAAAATGAGCAATTAGGTGTCTGAATGTTCTTAAAGTCAGAAAGCAAATAACACTCTTCAGTGACTACTAACTGAAATTTAGCAGAAGGCCAACTCATCTCTAGGTCTGGTGCAAAGTTGGCCATTCGCCCAGCCTACTTTTCAGGCTTCAGAGGTTGGCAAAATGCGTACCATTCCATTGGGAGGGTTCATAACTGTTTATTAAAGAATTCCTAGTAGGGCAGGGGAAGCAGCGCACTCACACGTCATGCCGTACTCTAGGCAGTCATTACCTCATACATGCAAACAAACATCCTGAACAGCATGCCATGGAGATAGGAAAGATAGACCCATTACAGCAAAGCATTAATTGTGGCACAATGAAATCAAGGGCCACTTTATGTGCTATGGTCAAACATTTCTACACTGTACACAAGCTTTTAGGCACAAAGATGTTGTCAAGTGACCGAGAACACTGCAATGGAATGTCTTGTGATGATTGTAACAGAGACAATGGCAGAAAAAAACATACTATAACTGCAACTTGCAAAAAGTGAAATACATCGCCCGAAATGGATGCCTATTCGCCTCTAAATGCTTTTTGGATGTTTGTGTCTGCATTGTGAATTTGAGATGTTTAAGAACAGACTAAAAGTCACTCACCCCCTGAAGTGAGTGACCCTGAAGTGGGCCTGAAATAAACCATGAATGAGTCTGTTGCAATTATTCCAGAAACACACATTTTGCTATTACTATTCTTTTCCAGAAAGACACATTTTGCTATTACTATTCTTTTCCAGAAAGACACAAATTGTTATTACTATTCGTTCTTATTTAGTGTTACCCTTGTGGAGCCCTCTTTTTTTTAAGCGGCCTGAACAAGAAAGCCAGCCACTCCAGAAACAAAGAGCCACATGGTGCTGGCCACAGCGCAGGAGCTTCCATTTAAAAAGAAAAGCACTGTAGAAAAAAGTATATGTTTAGGGTTGGCAAGGGAGACCACAGGGGTAGCAATGGAGACCTCACAGGGCGCAGGTGCGACCCCCAAATGACGTCTCTGCACGTGTGCTTTCCGCTTTGCGAATCCAACTGCACATACGTAGAAATGGTGGTGGCTCCTGAAGGCAATTGGCATTTCTTTTAAAATGACCCCCATGGTTTAGCGCCAGCAGGTATTTTCATGCTGGTGTTAAACCCATGGAATCCTAATGCAATCCACCTGACTTTTGCACCTGGTAAAAGCAGGTGGATTCTACTGGAGTTCATCGCAAATGCCTCCGCCAGAAGCTAACTGCGGAGGCATTTACACTTTTCCACAAACGTATTGGAAAACAAAGGTGAACAGGCAATTCCGCCTATTTTACTTTTCTGCTACTTGGTGGAGAGGGCTTAACATTGCATATGGCGGGGAAGTGCACACAGGCACAGTCAGCTCTCTGCAATGAGAATGACCCCCATACAGTTCTGGGGGATGATGGCGCAAAGGTCTGACAAGCCTTACTTAATTCCTGGATATTAAATATCGGGCAAGGCGGGAAGTGGTAAAGGTGGAGTTTGGGGGTGCAAGCACATGAAGCATGTAAATGCATGAAGCATGCGGCTGATATGAGGCCGCTCTGTCCCCTAAGCAATTTGATTGTGGTAAGAAACGCGGGGTGGAGCACAGAATACAACAATCACATACGTGCCTTGAAAACCTCTCCCGGAGGGCAGAGGAGCTAGCTCAAGAGGGTGGAACTAGAAACAGACTTATTAGCCCCAAAAGAAAGAGCCCGCCGGGTCTCCTCGACTGCTTGGAAAACGCATACGCACTGCTGTCCATTCACGGTGTGTTTGCAATTTGCCAGATTGTACTCCATATTTGATTACGGGACACGCCCCTGCACGTGTTGCTAAACTTATTTTCAAGGGAGCGTACAAGCAAAGAATGAACGGAGGGAATACAACATTTACAATGAAAGAGAGAATGGCCCCATTCTGCTGAATATACATTATTAACCTCGCGCCCCCCCCCCCCTGTCCCCCAGTTCCCAACACATATGTTCCTGATACAGGCCATGCAGCGAGGCCCTCATTACAACTGTTCTCCTCCACAGGGACGAATCGACAGGTCCAGTGCGAACAAAGGGCCGGTCGATTAATTTTTCAAACCCACATTACGAGCGTGAAAGGCCGCCTGAGAAGTAATTGGCGTGCCCGCGCAGAGACGCATTCTCTAATTGGGCTGCTCTGTTTTGGGATCATTCTGTGGCGGGTTCACTTGTTAGCAGATGCATTCAGAAACGTGGCCACCTGGTAGTGGTTAGTTGCTGCAATAGCTGGCCTCTGCACAGCGGCCATTCTCCACTGGGTGCATGCTGTGATGGTTGCATGCAGTGACTGCACCCGTTAGCGGCCTCCCACAGAGTAGGGTGTCTTCTGCAATGGAGGCTTTCTGTGGTAGCGGCTGTACTGTATATTGGGTGTATTTGGTGATGGGTGCAATTAGTAGCAGGCACGCTCGTAGTCAAAGTATGCTGCAACGCAGAGGCATTGCTGGGGTGGTAGGGGGGAGTGTGATGGGGCTATAGCCCTGGGCCTTTTGGTTGTAGCCCCGGATAGAATCTCAGAGGATAGAACCAAAAGGCTAGCTAGCCCTCAGTCCCATCAGTCCCGCCATTAGCGTAGGCCTGGATCTTTTACAAATTTAGCAACATCCCAGCGTGTTCACTTCATTAATAGAGACGTCATGTCAATTCCGCAACACAGTATCTCTTGGGAGGATAGCTCAGCTGCAACGTGCTCGCGTTGGAAGCAAGAGAATGCGCAGCAACACAGGTTCAATCCCCGGATCTGCACTTAGAAACCTCTGGATATTAAGCACGTTATGAATAACTTATGATACCGTGTGATGGGCCAAACTGTGCCGGGACGCTCCAGAAACAGGAACTTTGGGGATGCTGTGTGAGAGCATTTTGTAGACCTGGCTTTGAGCAATGGGGCTATTTGGTCATTAGAACTTTCCAGAATCTCGCTGAACTGAAAACTACCCGATTCTTCTCCTCTCGTTTGTGGTACCTAAAACATTTTGAGTTATCTAACTTTTGACATTTAAAATGTTCCCTAAGAAAGCAAAAATAATATAAATATAATATGTAAACCTCATCGGTAGTTTACGTAGAATTTGAAGTGACAAAACACAGTTATGGCAATACTATTGTACTTGAGAGCAACATTTGTGCATATTGTTTTTTTCTATCTCTTCCATCGGCCATCTCACCAACCCACGTTCTACTATTTTGGCTGAAATGTATCTCTGATACATGGCTGATACAGCCATGCCCAGTGCTGGAAATGGAAAACATTTATTGGGGGAACCCTCCCTTCTTAGAAGGGGTGCAGCTTTGGGAAGGAGGGGGAATGGCCCCCGGCCAGATTCTGCAACACAGTATCTCTATATTGAACCCAATCCTGGAGATTTCAATAAAAGCAAAGAGCATTATGGGAACATAATGTCCACAATTTTAAATATTAAACATGTCTTATAATGAGTGATTCATTAAGAAAACCTTTTTAGGCAAATAATGAACTTTTCTGTTTTGATTGGTCACAATATTCACCCTAATAAAGATATGTCTGTAAAATGCAGGACATATATATCAGTTTGGACAGCTGCAAAATTTTATGTGAGGCTTTGGCAGTTTTTGTGTGTGTGCTTGTTCTGAACGCTCGTAAAGCACAGAATAAAAATGGGTGGGAGTAGCCTGTGCTATAACGAGCAGATAGCTTTCCGCAGACTAGGTACGCTGACTCTCCTGAAAGGGGTCTGCTCCATGAGGCAAAGGATCTATGATAGTCGTACCTGGGATCCCCTGGGTCTGGAGGACAGAGCGAGGCTCCAGAAAGACGCCTCATTATGAGTCCGGCGGTAGACATGCCGGAACAACCCGCAAGCTGCCACCAGACTCGTAGTGAATTACCACCTCTGGGATTGCTGGAATCGCCGGGGCATTACAACCCTGGTGACCTGGTAATTACGGAGGCGGAATTCTGTTAATCCCCATTCCCATGGAGTCCCACAGGATTCCATGGGGATGGGAACCAGGGAAACACAGGGACCGTAAATAACGGTGCTGGTGTTTCCATTTCCGTCTTCAGGCAGGTGGCATTACTCCCGCCAGGTCAGACCTGGCAGGAGTGACACCACCCGCATGCAGGACTCTTAATCTGCCGGTCCGGAAACAATGGTTTCCCGACCGGCAAGGTCATAATGAGGCCCAGTTTGCCTGAGCGCGGCTCCGTCTTGTTCCAGTCCATTCCTGCACTGGCCATGCCAGATACCGTCCATCGTTTTGGAACTCGGTTTCTTCTTCCCAGGCATATAAGCGTTCTGGTCTGTGTCATTTCGTGTAGCATTGGGGAATCAGAGGTTATAGCGCTGTCTCAGGAATCACCCAATCGACTGAGAACTAGGGTTCGATCCTGGTGAACCCCTCAATCAACTGGGCACCAGGGTTTGAATCTGCCCCCAGTCTTATTTCCCAGGTAGAGATGCTACTTTGGTTTTAATGTATGCACTACCTTTATTTTTTTCGGCCCAATGTAGCTGTTTCACTTGCATAAAGTCATGTTTAAAGTCCCAATTTTCCCGATTATGCTTTTACAATGGTGCAACTGTAATATTCCTAGCAGAAAATATTATGCATATGTTTAATTGCTATTTATGTCCGCTTTAACCCACAGAATCAATCTAACATAAGAAAAAAGTTGTGTCACAGAGATGTATACAATTCCAAAATATAATTCTAATCCCAATTCAATATTATTTATGCATGCACAACTCACATGAGTGCCTAGATGCCTTTAGGCTTCGTGCGCTTTACAAATGCACAAATAAATAAATAAATGCTATCCAAGCCTTGTATCAAATTAATGGATTTGAAAGATTTCTTAAGTGCATCAAATGTCTACACAAAGCGTTCAATGAACATGTGAAGGAAAATCTATGGGACGGGCATGCCCAGACGTGCATCCCGTGCCTCCTGGGCCTAGAGACCCAAGCTACTCCTCACTGAGGACGCCCAACAAAGCCGAAACATGTCTGGGGATGCTTGTGGTCTCGAACAGAAGAGAGGTGACCTAGCAGTTCGGGCTGGACTGCCCCTTTGGGAGTGGGACCAAGCCTGATTTGCATATGGTCTTTCCCCTTTTGTAATGGCTTGGCGGGCGAAGAACAATGGTCTGGAGGGTTGCCCAGAGTGATGCAGGAGGTTAAGATTCATTCTAAACCTTCCAGCCATCACCTCTTTTGTTTTGCTAAGGAAAATCCATCTGCCTTTTCATACCCTCACTTCCTACTTTGTCTTATGCAAACAGGCTTGCGCACTCATACAATGATATCATCCATGTGGACTTCCCCAGAGCACAGTAGAACTGTCAAGAGTAATCCAATGGTACAAGCACTCAAGACTCTGAAAAAAAACACCAAGTTATGTCGCCATTCTGTGGTGACAACCTTGGCCCGGCGGGCCCCGTGGTCAGCTCCTGCAGAAAAGCCTTTTGTGGCTGAGTATATTATGGAGCTGAAATCTGGGCTATCTGCAATGCCGCCTGGGTGAATGGACTACAGGGGAATTACAGAGAAAGGCCTAAGCCTTCCTCCGGCACCCTATTCAACTCAGCAGGCTAGACCTGGGTTCTCCATCTCTTAAACTGTTATCACTGGTAGGTTTCTCATTTTATTGTTGGAACACTTTGCGGGCAGCTAATAATCCTGTTTTATGAATGCATCTTGGTATACAACTTATTCTCTACCACGCAGACCCACCTGGACCATGAACTAGCCACGTTTGCTAGCATTTGTGCATTTTAGATCATACTTAAACTAAACTTGCTGATGGCGGGTATCAATGGGCTCAGACGTCTTTGAAATTGAAAAGGGTGTGAGGCTGAGATTTCCTAAGATCACGCCAGTGAAACAAAACTCCAGTCAGATATCTGCCCACCACCCCCTGCCCAACTGTACATGATGTATGGAATTTCTGTTTAACTTGTTGGATTCCGGGGAAGTTATGGGTGCCTGGAATGGTACACCTAGAGAACAGCAATGTGCCTGCGGTGGGAGTAATTGCGACTTTCAGTCACCTAACGATTGGTTGCCTAACTCCAGGAAACCCAAGAAGACTGCTCCAATCAGGACAGCTGATTGAATGATAGGTCACTCCCTCATGGAGAAAGCATGGTTGGTGTGCCTGGAAGTCCCTTGGGATATGCCTCCCCATACTTGCGTAATAGAGAGGCATCGCTAATCTTATGAAGACCATCGCAGAATTGTAATGACCAGTATTTTGGGGGTGTTGCACTAGAGCCAGTGAAAGAGCACTGTTCATCTCATACTGATGTATTAAATGTCTTCATTGCATGCATTTACTTTTCTTTTACACCACAAATGCTAAATACACAAGAAGAGCAAGGAAGTGAAAGCGTTTGCTGCACAGGGCCTGACAAGCATTGTGTGAAATGGGCTGACGCCCTTATGTGTCCCCTTGAGTCTCGGGAGGATAGCTCAGCGGCAACTTGCTCGCCTTGGAAGCAAGACAACACGGAGCAACACAGGTTTGATCCTCGGGTCTGCGCTTTAAAAACTCTGGGTATTAAGCGTGTTATATATAGCCAGTCATATCTTAATGGCTTCTCGGGTCCTCCGCTTTACTCTCAGGGCCCAAATAGAGGCTCCTGCAAATCCGATTGGTCGCTCCCCTTACACGTTTACTCGATGGTCAGAAAAACGGAAGATAGCAGCATTCCACACGGCATATATATACATATATGTGACCAAGCTACAAGCCGTAGCGAAACGCGTCTTCTGTGGAGCACTTTCGTCCGGCTGGGCGTGGGTGGGAAGTTTCCATACGAATTTTAACCATATTTCGAATAAAGATTATTTTTTGAACTATTTTTTGACTGCGGTGCAATTTGTGGTTTGCAAGCTAAGAAACCTGAAAGCGGAATCTTACTCTGGGAGTGCGGCTCAACATCACGCCGTTCCGTCGGCGGTGCATATATATATATATATATATATATATAAATATATATATATATATGTATATATATAGAAGAAAAAGGAAAAGTAAATGCACTTTTCCAGACAGAGCGGTCAGGACGCCAGCAGGAATCTCCAAGAAATAAATTTATATATAATTGTGTCATGCAGGTGATTCACACCCAAAAGGTTTATGATTGGAAAACGTAGACTTATAAAAATTGAAATCGCTTTCACATTTTCCGGCGTTGGATTTGATGACCTCTCTCCCGAAAAGTTAAATCAACCACGGGGTATAAACAGGGCTGGACTGGGAACTAAAAGAGGCCCTGGAAATAATTACTGGGGACCAAAAGAGGCCCTGGAAATAAAGCTCAAAGTGGCCCCTTATGACGCATTTTCAGCAAGCCCAATGCTTTTCCTATGAGACATTTTGAAAATACCACAGAAAAGAGGCCCAGGGTGCAGAGGCCCACCGGGAAATCTCCAGTGTTCCCTATAGGCCAGTCCACCTCTGGGTATAAAGACCTCAAATTTAAATGAACATTTACTCTGGAGGGCAATTGTAATGGCGAGGCTACAGTGACAACGACTGAGAGAGTGATAGCCCTCCTCAAGCAGGCTTAGCAGGAACCCTTCCAAACCTACAAAAGCCTGTCCTTTGAAGGAGAAACCAAACCAAAGAGGTGCTGCAGGATCAACAGAAATCAAATGTTTGATTTCAGCTGGGCGCAGAGAAGCAAAGAGCAGCCCCAGAGTTACAAAACTAGAAAGGGCTATTATTATACTAGACACTCAGAACATGTGTATGTAGGCCCCCACATACAGAAATGGTGACATACTATAATAGCGATGCAACTGACATTTTATATATTGCACACAATAGCGCATTGAGGCAAACACAAGTGGGGAAAGAGCGCTATATAAATAACCAAATTCAAATACAATACAATACAAAAAAAGGAACAGTCTTTGGGGCTTAACTGACTGGTACTCACTTACAGCAGCCTTCCAGTGATGGGCGGCTTGGTCAGCCCTGTCGGATTCACGCCCGAGACCTGCAGGTAGGTGCACACCCCAAGGCCCTACCTCTCAGACTGTAAACACTTCAGTACTAAAGAAAGGGAGCATTGCAAATGTGATTTCGCAAACTGCATTCTTTGTACCAGTGAGTTGAAAAATATTGTGCTTTGTGACAGTTAAATTAATGTGTCTTTGTAATGAAGGATTGGGAGGTGGGAATATCAGACATGGCGGTTTGGGAAGAAAAAGCAGAAACCCGTTTGCCTATTGAATGTTGCAAATGGTGATTACTGTGGGTGGAGACAAGCATGTGCACACATGATCAGACTAATATGGGGGAAACCAGACTTCCATGCTTGAAACGAAAGAAATGCACTTGCTTAAATATAGGTCTGGTAAGAGCTTGTCAATAAAAGTTAAGTTATCATTTTTGGGGTACTTGCTAAAGGATTCCTAAAGTTCTTAAAATAGCTTAGTAGGTTAAGCAACTGTGGTGTAACCTAACGCCACATGTTGAAAATGTAAGATGGAGAGTGGCTCTGAAAGCCACAGGAAGATTTGTTGAGCTCCTCTTAAACTTCCTGTTGCCCCACCACATGCGACTCCTAATCTCATGACAAACAAGGGGCTGACGAGAACACCTAGCCTACCATTTGGTAGTGGGGCTGAATGCTCAGGCTGTGCTCTGTAGAAGGCCAGGGGGCTAACTCATATCACAGCATAGCACAAAGATACAATCACAATGATTACAACATTTCTTAGAGGGTTATTATAAAAATTTCTAGAACCATTTATATATAGAATGACATCACACAACGATCTTTAGCAAAACTATGGGCAACCAAAAAACATTAAATCGTTAACTTGTCTTAGAGCAATAGCGGAAATGGGGTTACTTTATACATAGAGATGTAACACCCTCCTAGAATCCTCTACAGCGGTTGCGAGTAGCGTGCATTCTATACGCCTTCCCCTCTCTCTGCAGCTCTCCGCTGCTCGACGCTGCCACGCCGGAACCCTAAGGTTGCATCCAGGACTTCTACAACCTTTAGAGCCCAGGCTCCTCGCTGCCCGCTTGCAACCAGCTGTGAAGCCCAGCCGAGTCAACAAGGTAAGAAGTCCTGCCCCCCTTGCCCTAAGGCTAAAGAGGCTACGCTCACGCACACTTGTAGTGGAGCCCCCATCACAGCCTATGCCCACGAGTGCACGGAACGCACGCCTCGTAACTAGATGTCAGGGCCCTGCCCATACAACAAGCGTGCATCCTCCCATCCAGCTCAGCCATAAATCCCTCGCATTAAACTATATGCTATGCACCACGAACTCCGTGATTCCACACCAATAAACTGTGATGCCAGACCACCTCTACCTAATACACAGAGTACACCATACAAAGACTTCCTGCTCCACTCTACTGATCACCAAACCTGTGGCCACTGAGCCCACCCCCAGAACCTCACACAAGACTACCCCCTCTGTAAACTACAATACCATGAATGCCACTGTATCTGTGTCTGCCACTCCTGAAAATGGGTGCCCCAATGCCAATACTGTGATGCCACATACTTCTACCCCTACTGTGAATTGCTATATCAATGTCCTCAATGCCATAACACCTGTACCACCCCCAGCCACACATGGAACCTCCATCACCCCCATGACCAAGACCATTAATGCTTCCACCGCCCTACTCCACACCTCCACCTCACCCACTCCACCTCACCCAGACACCCCTGACCCGCTGTACCCATTGGTGGAGACTCTTTTCCGGGTTGGTTGACCCTAAAGGGTAATAATACCCTGTGGAGGAAGAATACTACTGCAACTCCGACAAGATTTCTGTTTATGAAATGCTCTCCATTAGGAAACATTTTCGTTTTGGATACTGAGTTGTATTGATATGTGATGCATGCTTTACTAACCCCTCACACAAGCCCCTGAAGAATTTCCGGGTAATTGATACGAGAAATTAAGAGCGGAAAGAAACATGTCGGGCACATTTTGTGGTTGTGGAAAGAGATCCTGAAAGTGAATGAAGAATTAATTAATGGAATCAGACTAAGTGAGTTGTGTTCAATGAGGTATGGCCCAGTGTGAATACTAGCACAGCACAAAACACCTTAATAGACAAGGATTTGAACTAACTTACTTATCTGTTGGAAGGGCGGGTAACACATGCATTTACGATAGCGGATGTGTCTTCCTTATTTTCTTTTGTAGAAGACGGAATAGGTACTTTAACACCGTGAACTTTTAACATTTGTATGTACTTGAGAAATAAAATATGTGTATTTTTCTATAAACTTACTGTCATGCAATGTTTTCTCAGCACCATAAGAGAATATGTTCTTGTATTATAACTCACCTAGACAAGGAGGCAACTTTAAAACCACAAGCTTTGTGTTTCAAAGTGGTAAGAGTTGATCCCTTTTATTCAAGGGTATGCTTGTGGTGGATATCCCTCAATCTCCCTTTGCTTGATGATCTCATTCAACTTCATACAGGAGAAATACATGATCAACATCATGAGATCCATAAAGCCATCCAACTGCAAGGCTGACTTCTGCCCTGCCACAATCATCAAGGACTGTGCTGAGACTCTCACTCCATTCCTAACAGCCTTCGTCAATGCCTCCTTTTCCACAGGGAAGTCCCATCCTGCCTTAAGGAAGCCTGGGTCCGCCCGGTCTTAAAAAAAAAACACGTTGGACCCCACCTCGCCAAACAACTACAGGCCTATCACCACGGTCCCATGCCTACTAAAGAAAGTGGACAAAGCAGCCTACCTGCAGGTGCAACATTTTATTGAGGAAAACAAGCTACTATGACTACGACAATCTGGCTTTCGCCCTAGACACGGGACTGAAACTGCCCTCCTGGATCTAAAAAAACAGATGGATGATGCCAGAGACCCAGGTAAACCAGCCCTACTCCTACTCCTTGACCTCTCTGCAGCGTTTGACCTCGTAGACCACAATGTCCTGTGTCACCACCTCTCCTCCACTGCAAAGTTCTCCCCTGACGCCAGTAGCATGGATCACGTCCTTCCTGCAAGGCAGGACCATACAAGTATTCTCTGACACAGCCACCGCCTCACCCATCATCATCCGATGCGGAGTACCCCAAGGATCCTGCCTCTAACCCACGTTTTACAACATCTTTACTTGTCCTCTTTTCCTCATCCTTGACGCACTAGGTATCTCATACACCAACTACGCAGACGATACCCAGATCCTCCTCCCCCTCACAGGTAACTATGACACAAACTCCTCCGCCCTCAACAACATCTACATCATTATTCAGACATGGATGGCAGCCAATGGCCTATGTCTCAACTCTGACAAGACTGAACTCCTGCTAGTGGGATCCCCTGACAAACTAAAAAACTTCGACACCCAGTTTAGCCACTTCACTATTGACTATTAAAATTCCAGTATCTGATGCAGTCAAAACCCTTGGTGTCTATCTGGACTCCAACTTATCCATGAATAGACACGTCAACGCAATTGCCTCGTCAGCTGCCTACCATGCTAAACTCATTAACGCAGCCAGACCATTTCTGTCCAAAGAGAACTGCACCAACATAGCCAGAGCTATTACTGGCTCGAGGCTAGACCTATGCAATGTAGGGTTCTCAGGGACATCCACAAAAAATCTGGAAAAACTTCAAGTTATCCAGAACAATGCACTCCAAGCAGCCCAAGGCATCCCCAAAAGGGAGCACATTACGGCTGCCAGAACGTCAGCCCACTGGCTGCCAATTAAGGAAAGAAGAATATTCAAGGCATTGACACTGACTCATAAGTGCATCCACCTCTCCGCACCTGACTACCTATCCCAAAGAATCCACCTCTCTACTTCCGCAAGACCAACAAGAACACCCTACGCAAACATGCTCTGCGTACCCTCGATAAAGAGAGCAAGAGCAGGTGGCGCTAGCTTCCCATACCTCGCTCCCACACACTGGAATGCCCTACCCCCTTCCATTAGGGGCGAGGCATCCCTCATGGCTTTCAGAAAATCCATGAAAACAATTCTCTTCACCTGATAGACACCATTATCACCCAGCCTGGCTGGACAAGCTCAAATGTACTTATAAATCGACTCTGTATTCTGTATTCCAATGTATCAATGCACAAACGACGTATTTATAAATGCATTTCCCAGCTGTAACTACCCTGTAACTAAGCTCCCCACAAGTAACAGTGCCTTGATGCCCATGGGCTGCTGTGCGCTATACAAATGTAATAAATAAATAAAATAAACACAGTGGTGAGTCTCTAGGAAGTCACTAGTAAGGCCACAGGTGGAATGATTCGACGTGGTCTCGTGCAGAGTCACAGTCAGTGCAAACGCCAGATGCTCACTTATGCATCCGCCGGGCCTGTGCTGATTTAGTGACATCACAGTCAATACTACAACACGTTTTAAAAGGCAGTGAAAGGGCCGTGCACCACCTCAGCGGCGTGGACTGTGTTGTACTTGGCTTTCATGCCCTATGAAGCACTAGAGCTACACGTAATGCAAAGTCTAGACAGCAGGGCATGAAGGTGCCAGAAAAAATGGCGTCCATTGTGGGTGAATCCTAATTATTTCCGTTGTTTGGATGAGAAGCAGCCTCCCTCTTCGCTGCAAAGAGACACCAGGGTCGCAGGCAAAGCGTAAGTGGACGCTGAGCAGGATGAGCCTCTGCTCAGCGCCACATTCACAGGCTCACCAATGCTGAAGCAGCTCCTAACACTTCAAAGGGGAGGTGCCAGCAAAGAACAGCTCTTGCCCAGAAGAAGTTTTCCAATGTTGCAGGTTATGAAAGGCCCCTGTGGGAAAGGCACTGTTACTCACTAAGAAGGAATGGATTCTCATAGAGTCTTCAGTTAATGGCTTCTTTACATAGACTTCTGCAAAGAGAAGAGGAATGTCCCTTCCCCAAATTAAGTATGCTGAAATTTCAACTCTGGAAGAGTGTTTCGCAAAGCAGACCATTGTTATACCAGGCTGGCAGGTTAGTACAAGCGTGTAGCATTTATAACAAGAAGCTGAAAGCCTCAGACAATCAAACAACCCTCTGGACAGGATATATCATTTCATGCAATGATTCTCCAGGTAAAACCATCCAAACAGTTATGCTGCTCCCTCTATTCATACTGTTCATAATTTCCGAAAGCATAGGTGTTATATTGCTGCCTGTGCAGGGAGACTTCCCACGTGACTTAAGTGACATCAGCCGCTACCACACTGAGATGTACTAATACCATTTTTTAACACCTTTCCCTTCGCTCTCATTGTCTTCATGTTATTTTAAACACATCACAAAACTAATACAGTGCGAAAAGTTATATTTAGCAGTTCAGATTGCCATGAATCACTGACCTAATACTGCTTCTTCTTAGTATTTGCTTGTTGCACTGTTCACCATTAGAATTACACGCTGCCCGACATGCTCATGTCGGACAGCGTTTAATTGGAATTGTACACGCTGCATGCCGTGTAAGCATGGTAAGCAGCATTCACAGTCACAATGAAACGCTGGCATGGCAGGCAGTGAGCTCAACAGATCCCTACAGTGTCCGTCCTTGCCGTCGCAAATGCTGAATCATGTGTATGGCGGGGAGGAAGGAAGGCGGCAGCGGAAATGCAAGCTGCTTTATTGCCCCTCCTCTCTGCCATACACATGACTGACAATGGGCCTCATTCCGAGTATGGCGGTAAGGGATAGCGGCCAGCGGTAACGAGACCGGTGGCGGTAATCCCTTACCGCCATACTCCGAGTTCCCTTTGCGCCCTCGCCCTTAACGCCTGCTTTGAGCAGGTGTTAAAGTCGAGGGCGCAAAGGGGCCTCCAAGCCAATAACGGTGACCGTAATGAACGGTCACCGTTATTTGCATCTTCCCCATTCCCATTGAGCCCTATGGGGGCTCATTTGGGAATGGGGAAGAGCCTTGGTGAATGGGGAATTACCGCCCCGCCAACCTTGGAATGGGGCGGTAATTCCGCCATCCACCAAGGCGCTGCCGGTCCGGGTACGGCGTCAACCAAGGCGTTCATAGCGCCATTGGTTATCGCCGTACTCGGAATGAGGCCCAATGTGGCGTTGCGTGAATGAAAGGCGTAACATCCTTACTCTTTCATTCAGGTTATACCGCTATAGAAAATTAGCTCCCTATTATTTGAGCCCCAAGAGACAATTTATTCTGAGGTGTGCACCACGTTAATTGCCATTTTAAAGGGGGCTTCGAATTACAGGGCTGGTGTACGAGCTCACAAATCAGAAGTACCTCGGGGGAGGCAAAACTGTGAGAATGCTCAGTTCCAAGTGCTGTGATACATTTTCGGTCCCATCAAAGGATTAAAACTGGGCACAATTGTTTCTCAGTAAAAGGAACTTAGGACAACATTGTCTGAGTAAAGTTAGCAGAAATGTACGTTCTATCAGAAATGTATGGATCGTTCAAAAATTGGAGGCTCCTAGCAGAAAAAATACGTTCAACCATACTACATAGCTAGCGGTACTGCCTGGGGCGAGCCACGTGCAGGAAATGGCCCCGTTTCATAAGATGGCGGTACGAGCCAATCAGATCTCTGATAAACATGGCAGGGACCGCGTACGCAGGCTGTGCACTAAGTCGCTTTAATGACTGATTCATTAGGAGGCACGCGATAAATATAAGGCAGGCAGGTCATTTCCTGCTGTCCATCACTGCTTCCTGTTGAGATATATGGAGAAATGAAGAGTACTAATGAGCAGGGGTGATTTATTGGTCAGCCTAGACAACATTACCTTGAAGTCAGCATTCAATTTACTGTATGGAGACATCTCGAAAAGGACAAGACGGATGGGAAGAGTCGAGAGCAAGGGGACCAAAATGAATCCTGGTTGAAAGCCAAAATCCAACGAGGAAGCGGTCAAGAGTGGGATATATGCGTGCATGTTTAGGCGTGTAGTGCTAACATTCAGCCCCTTGGCCCCTCTGGGCGCTCTGAGATAACGCATGAATCGGAACTGACCAAACAAAGCTTTCTTTCTACTCTTTCCGCTCAATAATGCCTCTGTGTTTTAATTATCCTCATGCGTCTCTATGAATTGTACTGTTGGATTGTCACCAATGTACACGGTCTCTTGGTGAAAGCGCGTAAAAAATATGAATACGTACAGATACAAAATGCTCTGCACAAACACTTAGAATGAAAATGTTCAGATATGATGCAAATTGCAAGACACACCAGAGGGGGCAAAACCCGGCAACAGCGAGCGCCAACACCCTTTCATGGGGCATCGCAGGGAGCCCGATTCATGGCATATTTGCCCGGTTCAAAGTGACTTTGCACTGCTGAAAAGTGACTTTGCGCTGCCGACACAACCCCTGATTCATGGAACCGTGCAAAGTGTATTTTTGCTGTGCAAAGTCAGTGCATAAAATGACTTTGGCCGGACCTTGCCCGGCAAAAATACACTTTGCACGGTTCCATGAATCAGGTTTTGTGTCGGCAGTGCAAAGTCACTATGAACCGGGCAAATATGCCATGACTCCGAGCCCATGGTCACCAAAAAGAAACTTGAGGTGCATGCCCTGGAAGGCTGAAAGGGGAACTGAGTTATGATGTGTACACAGGGGGAAATAAGGGCGGCGGATATGACACTCTTACTTCTAAGGGGATAACATTATAGCACCGGAGGAGACGCCAATAAGTGAGATGGCGGGGCGAGCGGTTTTACGGGCGCCAGAGTACCCATCAGAAAAGTAGTTTTAAGGGGAGGACTCTGAAGGTATGGGGTGCAAGTGAAAGTGATGTTTTGAAGCAGAGGAGCCACATCAGGACATTTTTTGAGGAAAAGGCAGTGGATCCATAGAAACTCTTCCAGCTAAAAAGGAGGGAAAAAGTGAAATAACCCCCCAAAGGTCTGTGACAAACACTGAGCCGCGATAGTTCAGAAAAAAAGCAAAAGAGGGTTTGGAGCACAAGTTCCATTGGCCGGATGCTATAGGCCCACTGCGTGGGTGGCCAGTCCCCTTCTAGCCTCACCTTCTATCCTGCTAGCGCTCACCTTGCACGCTTGCAGAATTAAGCGCCCACTTGGATTTGATGGCACTACTCAGGGTTATGCTGGACCCTAAGGAGGCCAGATTTCCCAGAAGCAGAGCAATCCTTCTAAACTGTAGGTGGAGTCAGAGCAGGCGGTGCTTTAGTGCAGGGCTCAACATGCGCACTCTCCTCTAACCACTGCTTAGTGAAAATGTACTTATGGCGAGAATGGTGCGCTGTATGCGTGTGAAGAGCTGAGGTGGCGAGTGACTTCTCAGGGCTGGCTACTAGATTGCAACTTGAGTTTCATACCCCTGCGTTTAGTTTCCACACGCCGTTTTGTTTTCTACATAAGTTATCTAACCCGAGAGTCATCAAAATAGTGTAGGGTGAAGGACACAGTGCTGCAAGAAGCACAGTACATTCCCGATATGTGAATGACACAATTTACCACTCCAGTGGTACTGTTAAGGGTGGGCGTGAGAACCACTGGGATCGAAAGAGGATGCACAAATTCATAGGAGGTGCTTGGGTGGCCCTCATAAAATGACAGGCAAAATCATGAAAAAATTGGAAAATGCCATTGACACGGGAGGATAGCCCAGGGGCAACGTGCTGGTGCAACACAGGTTCGATCCTCGGGTCAGCGTGAGAAACCTCTGGGTGTTAGCCGCATTTTAAATAACCAATCATATCATATATCATATCATGTGTGACTAAATCTGTTTAAAAGAACAGCAGCCCTTTTTTTTGTGACCCAACCCTGCTGGTTTAGTGGAAGTTTGATCACGTTAAGGCCAAACCTACATAGCGGTAGGAAAGGAGGCCTGCAGGATCTGGGTTGTCCGATTGTGAACAATTGTTTGGCCCGAGCAATTTTTGTCCCCTGCCACCAATATTAAGGGTGCAGGGGACACCCCCGTGCCCCTGAATCCCCAAAATACCAAACACGGGGAGTGGGGTACACCCTTGCAGCCCCGCTCCTCATGTTGAGTATTTTCGCCGGCGACCGAAACAGTAGCACCCAAATCGAACTAAACATCTATACGGACAGTTTTTTTCAATTACATTGGGTGTTACCAACTTGGAGACGGATTCAAGTCACACCAGGCAAAGTCTTTTTAGCGTTGACCCTACCGCTTACAATAGGACCAGTCAGAGGCATAGACAGGCTAGGGCCTAAGCGGACAAGACCACCCAAAATCTGTAAATGCCCACTCAGCAGTGCCCACATTTACAGATGTTAGTGTCTCTGGGGTGGGCCCAACTACATTAGCTTCAGGCCCCACTTGTTAGACAATCCTGGCTACATCCCTGGACCAGATTGATGTTTGCGGCCAAAATGGTGCCCCCGTGTGCTTCTGTGCTGGGGACATCCCTTAAATTGCCTTGTTACACTAGCTCTGCACGCACAAATGATGCCTCTAGGATGGCAGTCCCTGGAAAGAGGAATGCAATTTGTTTGACTCTGTCCTCTTGATTTGAATCAAGAACCCTGCTCCAGCCTCTATAATACTGCAACATGAGATATTAGAACTCATAACACGAACACTTAATCTAGCGAAAATTTCACGAAAGCCTAGATGATAAAAGGACTTTAAATTAATGCCATCTAAAGAAATTAAATTCATACAGTACTTTGAATTTTAAACGTGTGTAAGCAGGTTTAATGTGATTTTTAATATTATTGCAATGAGTGATAATCTACGCTTACATTGTAAGGTCACAGAAAACCTACTTCATCCAGGCATGGAGGTGACGTCAGTGCCTCCATTTTAAAGGCGATTGGGAGTGCTGGCATTTCCCCGAGGGGTAAGACAGCTCAATGAGCTGTTTAAATGCAACGCGGGTTCCGGCAGTAAACACTCTGTGAGCTCTGAATCATTCCGAAGAACACAAAGTAGCAGTGCTGACCCAGCTTTGGGCCTGTGTGAATACAGATATCACACTAACAAGACCAGTATCTCTGTGCATTGCATACGCCACAGCCCCCCCCCTTCTAGGTTTGTTCTACTACATTTCAGCAGCTAGACCTTGGAGAGGGCGTCTGCCACACCCGGCGTGAGCCCTTCTTTGGCCTGTAACTGTTTTATGTATTTATTTATTTTAGTAGTTGTTGCAGCGCACTGAACCCGCAGGTATCTAGGCACTAGTTACATTAGGAAAAGGGTAAGCGGTGTGCAGGTAAGGGTAAGCAGGAACAGCAGGATGCACAGGTTAATGAGGTTCAACAGTGATGCAGTGGCATGGCTCCGAGGAGCTCAGGTGAAGAGCCAGATTTTCAAATTTCTCCTAACGTCCAATAGGAGGGTTGCATTCTCAAGAACTTTGGGAGATTGTTCCAGAGCTGGGCGGCGATGACAGGGGAGCTATAGCTGCCTGCAGTTTGGCAATTGAAGCTGTACACTTTGAGCAAATGATCGTTTGAGGAACTCAGCGGGCAGACAGGGGTGTATTTTTCCACACGCTGTGAAAGGTATGCCAGTGCTGTTTTGGAGAGGCACCTGTGAACGATGGAGAGGATCTTTACGTTGATTCGTACTCGGGTCATTAGCCAGTGGGCGTCTTTTCTGGCTTCTGAGACATGGGCGTGTTTGGTAAGGCCGAGGGCAACCCGTAGGCCATTCTTTTGGTAGTCTGTAGTGTTTTCAGGTTGTGTTCCGAGGTTCCAGCAAAGAGGGAGTTACAGTAGTCTAATTTGGCCCCAGTGATGGCTCTGGCAATTGTGAGGCGATTGGGTACGGAGAGGAAAGGCTTGCTGGTGTGAGTAGTTTAGCTGTGTGGGCAGCAGCGGAGGAAATGTCGTTGACTTGATGCAAGAGGTCGAGTGAAACGTCCAGTTAGAGGCAAGAAATTTGACGGCAGATGAGATGTTGATCGGGTTGCCGTCGATGTTGAAGGATTTATAGGCCAGATCGAGTTTGCGCAGAGTGGTGGGGGAGTCAACAATGAGAATCTCAGTTTTGTCATCGTTTAAGAATAGCATAAGAGCTGCCATCCAGTTTTGGACGATGTTGTAGACTGAATTGATGGTTGCAGTGTCTTGGCAGTAGTAGCCTGAAAGTGGAAGGAGGATTTGGGTGTCATCAGCGTAGTTCGTTCAGGAAATGCCAAGGACATCCAGGTCATCAAAAAGGGGATACGTATATATATTATACAGTATCAGAGAGAGGCAGGAGCCTTGGGGGACGCTGAGGTGGCTGGTGTGGGTGAGGCGGCATGACTGTCTTTGAAGACCCGAGTGGATCTGTCTGCCACGAAGGATCTGATCCAGTCATTGGCTGCAGGAGAGACGTTCGCTGTGGTGGTTGTTTTGTTCGATAGGCACACAGAGTACTTTTAATGAGTGCATTGTATCTTGCAAAAAGGACAGGACAAACTCTGCTCCCTTCTCGACCACCGCCCTCTTAAAAAAGCACTACCTGGCAATTTTCAATGAGGGCCCATGCAAATCTTCCCGCAGACATTCCCATATATTTTTGCACTTTACCTCCTAACTTCCAACCCGCCATTGTATGTAGGGTCTGCAAGTTACTTCATTCCACATCAAACTCGGTCCGGTCTGGCATGCTTGAAAATGATTTCAAAACAGACAGTAGTTATTTCATGAAAAAATAAATTATTCCTGGGACTAAATCCCTATAGATAGCTCACTGGCCCTGTGTTCAGATATCTCCTGTCCCCGATTGTGTGGCACACCCATCCCTAGAATAGCGATGCTGTGCCGACTACAAGGGGGTGTAGAGATACTATCCCTCAGCTCTCTCACTACTTTCCTAAAACACACTATTTATGTGCAAATTTCTTGGTGGTCGGTTCTCTTCTTTATTTGTACCGCCCCCAGTCTATGTGTCTTATAATAAAAAATAAACTGTGAGGTCATAATGGCCTGAATACAGCTTAAAAATGATAGTGCAATCTATCAGTAAGTCTCCTTTTACTGTTGGGTAAGGTTAAAATGATGTATGATTACTTGAGCCCTATATTCAAATGTATGTAGGATCTCGGAGTTGAGGTCATCGGCCTGTCAACTCTTAGGTTTGTCAACCGGTTTCAGCGGAGTTTATAATTCGCCGCCTTCTTCCGGACGGAGAATCATGCATTCTCAGTGAGACTATGATTTCTTCACAGGTATCCACGTTGTGGAGGGTTGGATAGTTTTCTCAGGGTTTCCCACAGGCAATACAGCTTGTGTCAAGGTCCCTGTAGGGTTACAAAAACGAACAAAGGGGGAGGTTTTCAGTATGGGGATTGGGAACTCAAATACTCGTAAAGTTAAGGTAAAACAGGAGGTGTTACCTGTTATTTCACTGGATTTTCACTAATGTTGATGGTGGCTTAGTTGGTTTCCCTTGTGTGCTTCGTTACTTCCTGCTCAAATAGCCTACAAAAGAAGTCCTCAGTTGTCACTTTGTCTACTCATAATGTCCTTGGTGCATTAGGTGCTGTCACAGATACACAATATCTACAAGCGGACACAATTGGGTAGAGAGACCTGTAGGGTTCATGTCCCCTCTTCTCAGGCTGTATGGTTTCTGATCCCGCAGCATGATGGGGATTGTAGTTTAGGGGACAGCGATGTTCTGTGCATTCCCGTGCGCATGCTCACGTGTGGCTCGAGAACTACAGGAGTCGCCGGGGCTGTTGGGAATTGTGGTGTTTAATAAGCCAACAGTCCCGTTATTGTCAATGCTGGTATCTGGGCAAGGTTAGATCTTGCATCTATTTACTGTACACTGTAAACCTAGTGTCTCATAATGATGAACACATATCAGCCGGCTGTAATCAAGCTGCGGGCTGTAACATACGAGTATTTGAGTTCCCAATCCCCCATACTGAAAACCTCCCCCTTTGTTCGTTTTTGTAACCCTACAGGGACCGGGACACAAGCTGTATTGCCCGTGGGAAACCCCGAGAAAACTCTCCAACCCTCCAGAACGTGGATACCTGTGAAGAAATCGTAGTGTCACTGAGAATGCATGATTCTGCGTCCTGAAGAAGGCAACGAATTATAAACTCCGCTGAAACCGGTTGACAAACCTAAGAGTTGACAGGCCGATGACCTCAACTCCGAGATCCTACATACATTTGAAGATAGGGCTCGAGTAATCATACATCATTTTAACCTTACCCAACAGTAAAAGGAGACTTGCTGATAGATTGCACTATCATTTTTAAGCTGTATTTAGACCATTATGACCTCAACAGTTTATTTTTTATTAGAAGACACATACATAGACTGGGGGCGGTACAAATAAAGAAGAGAACCGACCACCAAGAAATTTGCACATAAATAGTCTGTTTTAGGAAAGTAGTGAGAGAGCTGAGGGCTAGTATCTCTACACCCCCTTGTAGTCGGCACAGCATCGCTATTCTAGGGATGGGTGTGCCACACAATCGGGGACATGAGATATCTGAACACAGGGCCAGTGAGCTATCTATAGGGATTTAGTCCCAGGAATAATTTATTTTTTCATGAAATAACTACTGTCTGTTTTGTGCTATACATATTGGGGCGTAGACAAGTAGTGGAAGCCCATTGACTTCTACTCTTAGTATCTATGCTTGAAAATTAAGCTACTCTGAGCTCTTGATAAAGAGGCATTTGAAGCTGCATGTTACGGGCGACTCCTGCAGAAAGCACCGCCATGCATCAAAAGGACTCTAGCTCCGAGAAGCTTTGAGAAATAGCCTGGCTGGTAGCAGCAGAGGCACTGGTGTTGCAGCAAATGTGCAAGTCTGTCTATGACAAGGGGCATGAGTAGTGCTGGGCAAGTCTGGGTATTATCAGGAAGAGGCTGGAAAGTATCAAGAGTTAAGCACTGGGTGAGGCTGGCTTCTATATATAATGTAGGCCCCCGCTGCACGCACGGATGCTCTGTAGTAGTACGGTGCAGTTGTGCACACCTTCTGGCTCGTGTGTCTAGGTATGCGCATGAAGGGAGGAAAATGATACAATCCACACCACTCTCGTTTTACCATGTTCCACTCGGTTTTTCCATGTATGTACACCAATTCATAAACTCCTACAAGCAAGCATAGCGTGTTTCAGTACTCCCCAGGCCTTTTATCAAATGGTATGATATTCCAAGAGAAAGCACAAAGACCATGCAACACATGGGTCCACTTGAGGTCATTGAAAAATGTCCCTCAACTTTTGGTCTCATTTAAGAGCAGAACAACAAGTCGAGTCCAGCGAACAAACTCCATCCTTCCATCATTGCTTCCAATGAGTCATCGGCCCTTACCTTTAGAAAACAGACAGAAGAGGGACATGTGCTCTTTGTATTTCCGCCAACTCTAACCATATGTTTGGCACTACAGACATACCCATCCATAAATAATGACATACAAAGCTCTAGGTTTTTGGCTCTGTGAAAAATGGATCCAGTAAGTTTCTCTCACTTTCAAGTGGCTTTGGGGGCCTCCTCTTTGTGGATTGCGTGAAGTGGATTCCAAATACAGCGAAGTGGCGCGATGGAAAGATTAAAGGTGTTGATGCATTGCAAAAGATATCTGGTTTGTGTTCTAATATCCTCTCATGTAGAGGTCTTGGGATTCAACTACATACAATAATCCACAAGGACATTGAACTAATAGAGTAAGTGCATTAAAGATGCACATTGGTTCAGATGAAACCTATTGCCCGCGCTTGATGGGATAAAGAGCATTCCAATAGTATCATCAATAGGACGATCAAACATCAAAAGGTTCCTTTTGATTTTGTTGCTAGTGAGTTTGCAGCGAGACGGGTTTTCAATAAATCTGTTTTCATGATCTAATTGCCTAGATTTGTAAACAAATCATGGAAACTCCTGGGTCATTGATTTCAATTACTCACCGACCTGTAACCCTCTCCATTCCTGAAGGATAATTATATTTAACGGAGACTGAGTTCAATAAGGAGTAGAGATTGTAGCGAGTCTCGCTATTATCATGTGAAGAGCTCCGAGGGAGCCTGAGTATTACAAGGACTGGAGCTTCGAGCAAGCAGAGGATTTGTTATGAGAAGGGTTCTCAGAGACTCATGGATATTTTCTACAGCTAAGAGTGAGTCTTGGGTATTATTAGGAACAGAGCCTCAAGGAGGGAGGTTTGCTATGTCATGATTGGAGTAAGATTTAAATGCTGTCATGAGGTTCCAAGGCTACTGGGGATTTCTAGGTCAATGCCCCACTGATTTCTGATCAAGAAATCAAGATTAGGAAAATGTGTCAATTTCTTAGTCACCACTCTACGAAAACTCTTCCTCCAACCTTGTGCCCAGCAAAGGCGACCACTGCTCATGACTACTCCTCAGCCTTCCTCACTAATCCTCCCTCCCTCTAGAAAAAGTCCCCAGCTTTTCTACCTACGCTATCCCCACCCTCCCAACAGCATGCTAGTTGGATCTCCATGCCCCCTTTTCAGGTTCCTTCTCCTGGTCTACAAAGCAATCAACGGTCTTGCTCTTCAGTACCTGCTTGACTGTATTTCTGTATACTCCCGATTCTCGTCTCCTCCACTCCTCTGCAGCTTTTAACCTCACTGTTCCATGCCCCCGTGCCTCCTCCCACTCACGCTCCATTGGAACACCCTGCCCATCACAATCATCCTCCCCACCTGAACCCACATCTCCCTCCAGTGCTGCGTCATAATGCCATGTTGTGTATTTTGTTTTATGGTACTCTTGTTTGGGTTGAAGCCCACCTAGGTAATGTTCTCCTTGTAAGTCACATATTTCTTATACTTTTATTATTTTGTTTTATACCTGGTCTATGTGTCACTTTTTTCACACCCTCATAAAATGGCTCACCACTTGTTCTCATCGTTGTGCTATTCTACAGTCACTTTTGGGGAATGCCTCTGTAATTTGTAAATGAGTTAATGCAAGTCATTTCTGATTGAAACTGACATCCCTGTCCATCAAATAAATACGAATACATTTTTGTAACAGGAGGCGCCACCCCAGAAGTTGGCAGTGGTAGTTTGTATAATTCAGTTTTCATACGAATTCACACACATTTAACAGAATGTTTATGTGTGTGAATTCCTTGTTTGAGGGTAGCTTTGAAGCACTGTTTTTCAAAACAGTCACAGACAAGGGAGGCCATCCCCTAACCCCAAGAATAATTTAGTGGCATTTGAATGCTGGTTTATAGATTAAGAAATTATCTGTGCCTTCAATTAGAAAAATGTGTCGGTAGAACCTATTGTCCCTTGCATTTTGCCCTTAGCATGGACGGAGTGCAAGCGTAAGGGGCTCACAGCTGTGTCCCCCATGCAAATGTAAGAGTCTGGAGTTCACCTGACACATACATAAACATTGGCCACAGCCAATCATTTTCTTTTAACATTTCCACCCCTATTTCAGGCATACAAATTCCCCAGATGTAAAAGAGTCATGTTTTGCAAGAGCCTTTCTATCTATCTAGGGCAGGGCTCTGCAACCTTTGGCTCTCCAGATGAAGACTGCAATTCCCATGATACCTTCCCATTGACTATGATGGTTACGGAAGATGGGAGCTGCAGTCCAAAACATCCAGAGAGCAAAAGGTTGCAGAACCCTGATCTAGGGCATTGTAAGTAGGCATGTGTCTAAATAAAGACCATGTTGGAAATCATTACTTAAAAAGTGTTGGTGTGTTTGTTAATGCTGCGTGTGTTGTGTTTATTGTGTGATGGCACTAGCCGGATTTGATATTATTTTATGGTGTTCTGCCACCACTATTTTAACAGTTGGCGGCATTTACAAATGGCCGTAATGCCATACCACCAGCGATATGAAATTGCATTACCACAGAGGGTATCAACAGATTAAAGGATATCCCCGGTGGTCGGTGGGCTGGTCATTTATTAGCCGGCAGCATCTTTGGCCGCAGAACACATCATCCATAATTCAGTTCAGCTCTAGCATCAACCTGTAATCCTGTACCGAGTCCAGAGCCCCGTGCAGTCCTCTGCAGGGGGGCCCAAGGCACTCAAGGCACACTCAGGTGTGGGTGAGCAGCGCTTCAGTTAAACGCAAAAGCCCAGCATAACGGCATCATTTAACGCAGCCTCAATTTAAGGTTTAATTCTCCATTAAGATAGCCATCTCTCACAGAAGTTGACCAATCACAGACGCAGTTTGGCCTATTTGCAGGATATCAGTGTGCGGCTAAGGCATTTTGAAGGTCACTCTGCCTATTCCCCGTCTATTTTTGAGAAATACCCTCTGCTTGGTCTTTCACATTGCCATCGACTTTTCCAGCTGAAGACAAATTGGCAAAGCACTTTGTGCAGAATTATGTGTGTCTCTTCTTTCCATCTTGTTATAATACCCCTTTTTGTGCCTGATGTCATTTTCTCGGGTGCTGTAGATGTTCCTCATTCCACTTCTGAAGCACGAGAAACGTGTATACGGTAGTGCGAGGTAGGCGTGCTGAGATCACCAACGCTCTAAACATTCAGTCACCACAAATATTCTTGGATCACCTGTGGATCAGACATGGGTCCACACAGACTCCCCCGAGAGTGCTCTTATGGTACACGGTGTCCTCCCGATGTCCCTCCCCCTCCCCCCTTTCAACCACCTATTTAGTTATTTTGGCCAGCAGGGAAACGTTGTTTACTTTACTTCGTGGTAACAATTCAGGCCACGTCAGAAACAAACAGTTGTTCTGTTTCTAGTGCCAGCAGCCACTCATGCAGGAAATAGATCTACTTTATTAAAATGTCCAATTGTTTTGGGCCCACTCACTCGTGTTACTAATATAGATCATGCTTTTTGATTTGTAGTATACGCGGCCTAGACATAGAGCGTTTCAACTGTATTTTCAGCTCAAGTCGGCATGCTATTTGAGGGCACGTGCGCTTCTAATGTTAAGTCCCCTCTCCTCCTCTCTCCTCCTCAGCCTATTCCTCCTCCTGTTTCCCACTTCCTTCCCCTTCTGCATCCCCTCCTCCCTCGTTTATCTTCACTGGCAAAATGTTCTACTTACTGTATTACTGGTTTGATTCATATTTTGTAATTGCTTCTACTGTTTTTATTGTATCCTTGTTGTTATAATGTAAAGCGCTTTAGCGTAAAGCACTATATGAACACAATAAACATGAACCTAAACATATTGTGGCGCAGGCCGAGTTTTTTCAGCAGATGCAGGATCTTATAGTGGGTTATAGAATGGCCTGGATTCTTTGGTTTGGAGACTTCAACTTTGTGCTGGAATGCACAGGGAGTGTAGAGAGCACAGCTGCCCGGCCAGTGGGTCCGGTCACTAAAGCGCTAGCGCATACTGCGGCCGAACTGAGCTTACGGGACACATTGGCGTGTGCTGCATGGCAAAGCGTGTAGTTATTCTTATTTCTCGGTGGTACACAGGTCTTACTCGTCTCTTGATTACGCCCTAGTGGGAGAGGAGGGTTTTGATCTCATTGCATCAGCAGAGTACTCGGATGGAACACTGTTGAATCATGCCCCACTGATAATGGGACTGGTTCGGAAAATGGATAGGCCACTGATACCTAAAGCGAGGTTTGACAATCAAATGTTACTGGATGGAGCCTTTTGTATGACTTTGGGGGATCAGGTCCGGCAGTTTTTGAAGGACAATTGGGGATCCAGTGCTCACAGGTTTAAGGAGTGGGAGGCGCTGAAGTTGTTTATTAGGGGAGTTTGTATTTCGGCAAGGGTTCAGACCTTAGATCTACATTTAATCAAGGTAATAATTCACCTCTAACTTTCTAGTAGTCATTTTTGTTCTCTTCTTCCTAGATTTCTGAATGTGATATTGTTCAGTTTGCTGATCGGTCTAATCCAAACACAGCTCCGTCTTATCCTCAACTTGCTTCTTTAGTTGAAACTGGTTTCCCGCTCTTTCTCCGTACTTGGTGTCTCTTTTGTGCTTCACTTCATTTTGGTATTTTTCTTGATACCTATAAAAAGGCTACAGTTCATTTGTTAAAAAATATCTAATTTGGTTTCCTTTGACCCCCTAGAAGTATCGTCAGATATCTCGACTGCCTTATTGATCTAAACTACTGGAATGTTGTGTGCTTGTAGAACTTTGACCTCATCTTAATTTGCAGGGCCTGTTTTCTCCTCTTCAATCAGGTTTGTATCCTCATCACTCTACTGAGATAGCCCTTTTAGCTGTCCCAATTACTATAGTATAGGCTTGTCATCATAAACTATTGTCTATTTAAGTTCCATCAGACCTCGGTGATACTTTTGATGCTATTGACCATTCTACCTTGGCCTACCTTTTTGGTTTTGTTATTCAATGGTTTTCATTTCATCTTTGTAATCATTATTTTACGGTGTCTTGCAATGGTCTTCTCATTATCTTCTGTTTAGGGTCCCTCAAGGCTTGGTCTTGTAGCCATTTCTTTTTACACTATATGTCACTACACTTGCTTCTTTTAATTAGGATTTTTGGGCCTTCATCAATGTCTGCCTGGCAGTCTACCTGCTATTTTTTCACAGGTGGCATCGCACTTTTTACATGTTTACATTTAAAAAAACAGACTTTTTATGTTTTCTAACTTGTGTTTTTATGTCTTCTCCGACTTTCATTTCCTTTCCAGCCTCCATCTTTGCCTGATTTGAAAATACTGCTCAGAATCCTGGATTTATTTCTTTACAATTTTTTCCTGCAAAGACTATACCTTGACAGCTTGTGTGCTTTGCTTTCAATTACATAATATTAAGAAAATGTGTCATCTTCCTAATCTTGTGCAACCAAACCATTATTGCAAAAGCGAAAACTTTCTAAATTTATTTATGGTTATTCACTTTACATTAGCATGCCCCATTTCGTTATTTTGCCTCTTCGCTCTATTTTGTATTCTGCTGTTCGTATTTTCTTTTGTTGCTTAAATCTTTCATCGTCTGCCAGTTTTCTATTGCTAGGTTACAGTTTCACTTTCCACGTATCCAACAATGTAATAATGATTTTTCTTTGTTATAATTTGGTTGTACTTTTTTTTGATGCTACTATGTTAACATTTCAATTTACACTGAGCACTGGGGGAGTGCACGGAAAAGCCACCAGGCAAAGAGTTGAAAAGTGTGACTAAGAAAATAAAGAGAAATAAAGAAGGAAATGCAGCAATGTGGAAGGCCATGGACACATTCAGGTAATACATAAGTAGTGAAACCACCGGTGAAAGAAAGCCGGTGGTGAGCAGTAAGTGGAAGAGATATCAGAATTAGGAGGCGGCATGAAGAGGACACAAATGGCAGAGTTAAACATAGACTAAACATGTGCATGTGCACAACACCTCAAGAGGAGGGAGGAACAGCCATCCATGTGTGAGAAAAGTTTGTGAATGAGAGTTTTAATAGCAGAGAAGTTGAGAAAAGCGGGGAATTTTATGAGTCACGGGAAGCTTTCTTTACAATCCGAGAAAACCCTGCTCTAATACAAAGAGATGCAGGAATCTGATTCCTTTAGAGGGAAATACTGTCCAGAATACACATGCAAACCTAAGTTATTAAACCAGGAGCAACCAGGAATCGGCAACTCATTGGTGCTTTGGAACTGGACCACAAGATGTCAGATGCCCAACACTCTCAGAGTGGTGAGATCAACTAGAATTGAAGATCCTTTGCCAAGCGGCATCCGCCTTATTGATCCACTCATGGTATTGGCTTTGCCAGAGCCCAGCCTTAAATCCACCGTACAGAGGTGGGTCCAATCTCACTTAGCTACACAAAATGCCTTGATCAGACGCTTCCTCCATGCTGCTCCATGTCTAATCAAAATGCCTACACTCGCTCCAACCTGGCAGACAAAGTCATCATCTCTGGTGGACCTCCATCACCAGATGCCAGGACCTGGCCTTACTAGAGCAGCAGAAATGCAAACAAGAAACAACCAGGAAACATGAATTATCAATCTACACCCCAGACAGCTGACCTTCAAACCATTCACTCCCAGATGCAACCAGTAGCATAACAAAACTCCCTCATGCAATTCAGAAAAATATCAAGACCTCACTCTTTAAGGGGCACCTTCACACCTGCAAAGTATACCCCTTGAACCACCCAGTACCCCTCCTAATGACCACTCTTTTCAGTCCACTCACCTTTTCCAACTCTGTACCACCTTTCAGCACTGTTACATGTTTGCTACAAACTGTAACCCTTCCCTGCTACACTAAATGGTGCGCTGATAGCTCAGGGGCAACGCGCTTGTCTTGGAAGCAAGACAATGCAGCGCAACACAAGTTTGAATCCCAATCGTGTGCTTATAAACCACTTGTTGGTATTAAGCGTGTTATAAAAAACACTTATAATTATAATAACAGTGAATAGTTGTAAGGACTCTTTCGCCTATACCATTTAATGTATGCCTGCAACCCTAACAAGGCATAGCATTCAATAAACACCCCAAATAACATACAATTCAATATGGCATACCTATTCTCATGACTGATTATTTTCCTGAATATCTCGCATTTGAAAATACATATTTTTTTTAACTTTCTGATCAGTGCTTCATTTATTGATGCATTGTGATCCTGCACGTTTGGATTATTACAGGATATGTAGTATTATTATTACAAATTGGTGTTTTTAAAGGTTTTGGTGAGCTTCTTATTAGTTAACTCATTGGCCCTCATTACGACCCTGGCGGAAAGCGACTGACCGGAGCGCCACAGCGTAAATAGCGTTTCCGCCATTGTACGAAGGAGCAAAGTGCGGCCCATTCCGACCCATCGGGCACGAGCACCACGCCACGGCGGAAGTGCAAAGTCCGCGATGGCGGAAATGACCCCAAAACGGCCCACACCGCCGCCGTACGGCGCCCTAGGTGCAATACCGCCACCCCACTTAGCGGTCACCGCAGTGTGCGCCTACCGGAAAGTACGGTGCCCGGAAATATACGGAAACGGAAGTTAAAACATGGGCCCGGAACGGGAAACATCCCGGCGTACACCTATAAAAACACCAAAACCACACAACCACTAAAATCACTACCCTGAAACACACCCCAACCCGTCAACCACCCTAGCGAAACCACGAAAAATGGGAAAAGTAGCGAAGAAAGCGTGCGACCGCAAGCGGCAGGTCCACTTCTCCCGTGAGGAACTCACCGTGCTAACAGAGACCCTCCAGGAGAATGCAGCCGTCGTCTTCTCCACGCAAATGACCAGGACGGCACTTGCAAACAAGAAGGCCATATGGGCTCTGGTGGCACAGCGGGTAAGTGCGGTGGGGACCGCACCCCGCACCCCACAGCAATGCCGCAAGCGATGGGACGACCTGCGGATACGCGTCCGCAGCATACTCTCTGCCAACCGCAACATTGCCACAGCCACCGGGGGAGGTCCTGAATCACCCATCAAGTTGACCCCCTGGGAAGAAATCTGTGCCTCCACCATCGGAATGGAGAGCATAGAGGGAGTCGGAGGGATGGAGAAAGGAGTGCAGACATCCGAAGATTCAGGTAGGAGGGCCAGATAAAACAATGCCAAATCCACAAAGTCCAACCATGTGAAGTACCATGCGTCCACATAGTGCAACAGAAACACATGTCCAGGAGAACGTCCACACACATCGGCCTGAAAGCGCACGTCAAAACCCACAATAAATACATAAATAATTAAAAACCCCTAATACACGCACTACACGTGCAGCAGGCACACCCTAACTGCAGGCTGCCAAACAACTGCACCCTCACTCCACACACAAATCAAAGCACCTCCAAGACCCCGACCCAAATCACCCTCAGGTACCACCCCAATGCATGTGATACAATGCCATTCCAATTCCCACTGACCCATCAATAACCCTCGCCCTCCTTTACTCCACCACAGGGTCCGATCCAAACGACGAGCTACAGGACACCCCTACCAGCACACCTGCAAAGAGGGCCAAGACCAACGGCCAGAGACCCTCCACCTCAGCTGCACGCATCAAGACACGGCAGCAGCACAAATCAGGTGGCAGCACAGAGGAGGGAACATCAACAGGCACCCCAGCAGCCAGCATGGCCACAACACCACCACCACAGGTCCCCCCAATGGATGCCACAGAAGGCACTGCCTCTGGTGGCAGCAGCACCATAGGTGACACCCCATTGATGGCAGCATGCTCGGACACAGAAGACGGGGATGTCGAGGTCAGATCCATCCATGACCTGTCCCAATCCCCCTGTCTGTCCCCTCCCGTACAACATGAGGATACCACGCAGGTGCAGCCACAAGACGACGACTGGCCATCCCCCACAAGCCCTGTGGCAAGGCAACATGAGGACAACAGCCCCTCTGTGACACCACCGCAAATGGCCATGGCCCAGCAGAGGCAACAGTCCCTCGACAAGTTAATCGTCCAACAGCAGCAAATGGCCACACTCCTCAAGGGCCATGCCGATGAATGTGGGGGCACCAAGGCAGACATAGAAACATCAACAGAGACACTTAGGGCAGAAATGGAGAGAGGTACAGAGACGCTAAGGGCACAAATTGAGAGTAGCACCGAGAGCCTGAGAGTCCAAATGGAGAGTAGCACCGATAGCCTGAGGGGGGAACTGCATGCGACGTCCAAAGACGTATGTGCCGAACTTGCCGCAGTGCGCCGTGTGCTCACTGAGCTCTCGCAAACCCTTAGGGACATGCATGGACGTGAGCAGGCAGACACATCATCCGTTGCAAGTTCCGTCCAGGGCAGCCCCCAACGTAGATCTGGAAGGAACCTGCGCTCCACAGGCAGGGGTGCCCCTGATACCCGCAGAGGGGGCATGCAATAGCGACAGCCCACTGACAATGAGCATCTTTGGACACTGGTGTTCGGGTGGGAGGTAGGAGGGTGGAGGGGGTGTGTTGGGCTCACTTGGGTGGCGGGTCGATAGGGTGTTCAACATGATATCACATATGCCATAAAAAGTGCACGATCAACCAATGAGAAGTGTGGACATTGATCTTTGTGTACTAGGCCATCATAGGCGTACAGTCCATATTGTGCATGTCCCAGACACACGCAGTGCCACGAGTCCCGTGTCCATGCATCAGCCACCAGGCGTGAGTGCTAGAAGCATACATCAATGAGATGCTGACGAATGTCACGGCCCTCCGGTGCCTCGCAGACTCCATGAGGTGCTGCCACATCCCCACCCTCATCATGACCATCATCAGGTGCTTGCAGTTCTGCGTCAGGGGGCATGGGCACATTTCTACGTACGCACATGTTGTGGAGCATGACACATGCCATCACCATCTTTGCAACCTTCTCATGGCGGTACAGGAGTGCCCCGCCAGACCTGCTGAGGCAGCGGAAACGAGTCTTCAGTAGGCCGAATGCCTGTTCTATGACTACACGGGTACGTGAGTGGGCATGGTTGTAGTCCTCCTCATGCTGGTCCCGTGGGTTCCGGACTGGTGTGAGGAGCCATCTCTTCAGTGGATATCCAGCATCACCTGTATGTGGACGAGAAACGTATGATGTGGAATGCCATTGATACGTACGCACACCCCCCCCCCTTCCTGGCAGTTCATTGCCAATTCACATACCCCACATCATCATGCATGTAATGAGACTCACCGAGTAGCCAGGATCTGTTCCCTGCGTGTCGTTCCATGTAGCGTGGTATTGTAGAGTTCCTCAAGACCATAGAATCATGGGTTGATCCAGGGAATCGGGCACAACAATGTGTAATGATCCTGTTGGAGTCACACACCATCTGTACATTCAGGGAATGAAATTGTTTTCGGTTGCGGTACTGGGCCTCCATGGCATGTGGGACGACTAATTCCACATGGGTGCAGTCGATGGCACCAATGCAACCCGGTATGCCGGCAAGTGCATGGAATCCCACTTTTGTGTTGGTAATTTCCTGCTCCGAGCGTGGTAGAGAGATGTAGTCGTCTGCGTGCTTCAGGAGGGCATCGAGCACTTGCAATAGTGTCCGTGAGAACAGTGGCTGAGAAATGCCATGCAACTGTCCGACTGTGTGCTGGTAGGTGCCTGTGGCCAGGAAGTGGAGTACAGACACCACCTTCAGTAGGGGTGGGATGGCGGTTGGGCTATCTATCATGCTGACAAGGTCAGCCTGTGTCATGTCCACAATGGCGGCTATGGTGTCCCGGTCCAGACGGTAGAGGGTGTGGATCTGCTCATCAGTGAGGTTGAACGGATGTGCTCGGAGGCGTTGAATTGCGGGCTGCCTGCGTGGTGGTAGTGGCTGTGCTGGTGGGCCTTGCTGGCCCTGCCTTGGCCTCCTCCTCCTCCTGCGTCTCCTCCGTGCGGCTGGTTGTAGTTGGTGTTCGTCTACTTCTTGGAGTCGGAGCACTTGCAGTGCTATCAGGTCCCCCAGGGCCAACATCGCGAGTCCTGCCGGTAGCATTTCGGTGTGGTTGTGGGAGGAGACTGGCTGTGCAATTTATGTGTTTTCAGGCTGTATGGCCTCCACCTGTGGTGATTGATTCCACCTGTGCAAACTGCTCTCCCCTTTGGCCGAGCACGTCCCGCGCACAACGCTGCAATTCGGGGAATTGTATCTTGCTATTGCAATCATGTATTAGTACCCGATGGCCGTGTAAGATTGGTTGATATGTTCATTCTGCTGTGGTCCCATTGTTTCACATACTATCTGTGCAGTCGCGAACAGACTTGTGAGGGGTCAGTGGGACGTAGTACTCGAGTAACGGTGGGCCCTCATGCATCACTGTACCGAGTTGCAACGACGGGCGGGGCGTCCCATTCGTGGGTGAAGGCAGTTGCCATTTTCACACACAGCCGCACTCGATGGGATAATTAGTGATTTCAAACGGCCACAGATGCCTTTTCGACGTGATGTTGCAAATGAGGAATTCGAAGGGCGGCGCTTTCGGTTTCCAGCTAGCGGCGAGGAGATGCCCACAGGTCTGACTGCAAATGTAACGTTCTATTGTTCTATGTCCTTGAGACAGGGCCCATGGCGAGGGAGCAATGATTGATATGAATAGTTTGGGATGCGCAATAGCTACGTGGGCGATGAGGCCGTCCGTTCCCAAATACATGTTACTTCACAACACTGGAATTACGGGCTGGGGCACTGTGGATTTAGCAGGCTGCATAACGCACAGACTCAATGGATGTTTCTAATGTCATGTGAGTAATTATTCAGGCATTTTGATCCCGGGATGAGGGAATGATGGATGGATGCATGGGCAGGTGATTTGATACAGAGTTAGCCATGTACAGGGCTTCTTGGGATCTATCCGCCTCCCCTACGCTATGTGATGCAGGGCTGCCATAGTGGGACCATCGTCCATCTGGCCTTGTTGAGCCCTCCCTGTCTCGAGGCGCCCTCAGACACTCGTTTGCGATGGTGTTTGCACCTCGATATAGATGGTTATGAGTCGCAAGTGGTTTTGGGGTGGTGATGTTCCTTTGGAGTGGGCTAGCATGCATATGGCTGGGGATTTCGTGTGATCATTGAAGTGAGTTGTTGGTATGTAGTTCTGATGGCCATTCTGTTCTTTTTCTTTTCTTTTGGTTGACAGGTATCTCCTCCCCTTTTGCCACTGCCATCTGTATGCCACTCCTGCAGATGGATTTTACTCCCGACACCTGCTGCTTCGTGTTAATCAGTGGAGCAGCATTACGATCTTATGGGACGATCGCCAATGGGCCACATGCCCTTACGCAGTACTGGTGGCTCGGAGCAACATTTCGGCCTTTCAGCTGGACTAGTGCCTCCCCATTGGGACGGCCCTGCGGTTCTGTGCGCTTCCATGTTGCCTTTTCGGACGTGAATGTGGCTCTGTGTACCATGGGGGAACAGGGCGACACACAGGTAGTGGCTGGTCATTTCTTGCGGAAGCAGCCCACAATGGTGATTGGTGTTTTGGATTTCATGGCCTGATGGCTGTATGTGCTTGGTGATTTTGATGTGCATAAATATCTATTCTGATTTGGCCCGTGTAGCGTTTTTCTTTGCAAGTGATGTGGCATATGCCTATTTGGGGGGCGATGTATTGTGAGGAGATCTGCATTGGGTTCCAGCTTCGGGGTTTAGTTGCGTGGTACTGTGCTGTGCGCGTTTGCCTACGAAGCCCAGTGAGGTCAGGGATGGGGGCTGCCAATATGCCAGTTTGAATGTTGTCATGCTCAGGGGCGGGGGATTGGGTTTTGTGTAACAGATGCCGGTCAGCCAGGTGGACTGGTTGAATGATGTGGTTTTCGGTATATTGCTGGTCACAGGTGCCTGTGTTTGCGTGCGTTTCTTGGTGGGGGACTGTGGTCATGTCCATTGGGATGGCTTCTGTATTCGTGCCATCTGTGCCCTGCAGCTCCCATTGGCCCCTGTTGTGTTTCTTTTGTTCGTTGGCATGCATGGGTGACTTGTACATTTCAATGGTTGCATTGTGGCTTCATTGCACCTACGGGGAGTTGTACTTTGTGGGCAGGGAGCGGTGTACAGGCACTCAGTGGGGCCGTTTACGGTTGATTCGCGATGCCGTACTTCTCGCCATGGCGGAATGGTACATTCCGCCATGCCTGATGGCGTTAGGTACATGTCCGCTAGGGTCGGAATTGGCGTACCGTTGCACCATGGTGGTGTTTGCGGTTTGGCATGGCGCGCGCGCGCGTGCTTGGTGCAGTTAGCGTTGGCGTTCACTACGGTGTCGCTAATGGCTTCGTACTTTGCGGTGACGGGTCATAGTCGCACCGAGCGCTATTCGATGGCGGTATTGCATTTCCGCCATCGTTTTTCGATTTCCGCCAGGGTCGTAATGAGGGCCATTGTCTATAGTTAAATCTCTCTTTTTAAATTTGGATTGCCCGATATTGGTTGTTGCCTTTTTATTTATTTATTTGTTGTTTTACTTTCTTCACTGTATTATTTATGTCTTTGTAGCAACTGTCCTCCTAAGAAGAGGGGTCGAGCCCTTGGACCTGCTCCCAAACAGAGAGCAAATGCATTGCTTGGAGCCAGGGATCCTTTGCGGTGCTGAATTGGTGTTAGCTGAATCTTCTGGAGTCCCGAGCACCCCCCTACATACAGAAGGGGGACATTGAACTCTGCTAAATCAACTGGCGCAAAGCATTACTTTACAGTATGGCTTCGGGACTGGTGACTCAGGTTGGATTGAGTGTACTGAGGCCTGAAAGTTGCCCAGTTCACCTTGCGCCAGTGCCCCTAGGTTCCAGCATCACATAAAGCCCAACAGGGCCAGCTTTTCACTTTGCTTACCAATGCCATCTTCTAGTTCCATAATAACGTATGTAAATATGTCCTATGTAAAAAACAAATTATTCTTCTTCTCGCACTGCCCATCAATGCTGCCTCCTCACACCACTCTTATTCTGCCAGCCATGGCTCATCAAGCCCACTTAGTGGGTTAGGACATGGCTAAACACGTAGGAGTGGAGTTCAGACTACAAAACCATTCAATTACTGGCCTAGACTCTGCTCAGGCGTTTGACAAGTAGGAACTCAATTTGGCAATTGTGATGGTTGGTATAGCAAGCAAAAAAGGGACAAGGAAACATGAAATTATAATTGAGCTCAAAGCGCCTCTGGTGCTAGCTACTATTTGCATTTGTATTTATTACATTTTATATAGCGCTTTACGCCAAAGTGCTTTATAGTACGACAAGAGTACATTAGAATAAATTAGAAGCATAATTGCAAAACATGAGACAAACCATCGAAAACAATATGTAGAGCAATTTACCTAGGACTATAAAACAGAAACAGAACAGAGTAAGAGTAAGAGGGAAGTAATGAGGGTTAACAGGACGGGGAAGGAAGAAGATGAGATTTCAAGGAGGAGCGGAAGGAGGAGTAGGAGGAAATGGAGCAGATAGGCAGAGGTAGAGAGTACTACTATATTGTAGAAGGGTAATTCGCACATATGAAAGCTTTCTGAGAAATTAAGAAAACTGATTAGTCTATAAGAGGTATACACATTAATTTCACTTCTATAGTGTTTACATTTTTTCCATGGATGCACATTTTATTTTATTAGACATTTTATATCCTAAATTGGGCTCCGATTACAAATTCCAAAAGGGCTCCCAGCATTTGCTTCCCAATTTGAGTTGGAAAAAATACTGATAAAACAGCTCACAGGTGACAACAGAAAAGTAAAATGCACTGTCCCAAGAGAGTTTAACCATCAGGAGGAACCAAATTGAAAACTTTATGGAAAATAATAATGTACTGCCACCACCAGCCAATCGAAACCAATAACCTGCAAATCTGCAGCCAGTGCCTGGGAGCGCTGAAAAGAGTTGTTTTAATGTAGACGCTCATAAAAGTTAATTGTGGTAATGTTTTTCAACATTCTGTGTAATGCAAAAACGAAAATAAACAAGTTTGCCATTATAGTAAGGTAATTTTAAAGCAATATCGTTGTGCCTCTTAAACATTCATGAACGACAATAATGTCAACAGCTGACATTGACAAATGGCTGTAATGGTAATGTTCCCCACGTTTTCGGAATAATCAAGGTGAACGTGATACGTTGTGAGTTAGTTGGGATTTCAGGCCTATGCCAGTCTGCAGTTAACATACGAAAGGCAGAGCTGCTCCTGAAGGACAGCGTTTGTCTTTCCATGGATCGCGCCCTCTGTCTCGTGAAGAGTTAAGTCAGTGAAACGTCAAAAAGAAATCAGTTCACCTTTGTTGATGACTAGACACGTATGTTGGGTGACGACACATAGGCAAAGCCAAGTAGGTTTGGCCGGCCTATGCCAAATGCAGCCTTCAATGCCCACATGTCATGCCTGGAGCTCTGGCTATTGTACCTCCGGTTCAACACAGTGAAGTCAAATGGGACAGTAGCAGCACATGTTTGGGTGCTATGCCATAGTCCCCATATATACGCCATAGCTTCACTGGTGCTGTCATCATATTGTAAATGCAGACTCAAATGCCCCAACAATGGCATCAGGCCCACGTGTCCAGGTGTTATTAACTTAGGCACAAGATAGGCAGGCCAAAATGTGGCTGTAATGTCTTCATAAACTGGCATGATTATTAATCTTAGCCGCTGGCATAGACTTGGGCAACGCTCCAGACCATTTTTTTTCGACTGCCAAGCCATTCCAGAAAGGACAAAGACCATTTGCAAACCAGGCTTGGTTCGACCCCAAAAGGGGGCATTCCAGCCAGAAATGGTCAATCACATCCCTTTGGCACTAGAGCAGACCCCACGCCTGCCGGTATGGTCCCCACATGTAAGGTGAACTTTATAACTAAGCTTTTCATTGTGTGGGTGTTTTCTGTTCACTAGTCAAAGGCTTAGCAATGCAATGCATCCTGCAACATAAAACATTAAAATGAACGTGTAACAAAAGCATATCCTGCCCCCCCTTGACTTGCAATGCTGCATCAAATGACAACAATCATTTCTCTTCATTGCTGCAAGTGTTCATCATTGGCGAATTTAGCACAAAGCAGGCACACATTTCACAAATAATAGATGGAATTGAAACCATGTTTTCTCAAGCCCAGGAAATGAGGGTCTAGTTCAATTAGGTTGACAGCAGAGAAAACCAATTGCAACTAAGCAAAAGATCGAATGCTCGGGTTTCAGCAAATCACAATGCCAGAAAGATTCAAAAGGAGGGAATAATGACATTTCCTGAAGTTAGTTGTGTAGTCATACATATTCATACATATTTGCCATCTACCACTTTACATACTAATATTTATTTCTCGATTAGGTGTTGGTAAGCCAACACCTATGAGCCAAAACATAACACGGGCACTCTCAATTTCTCCTAGCTTCTCAAATGTTTTCTACAGCCTGGACCCCATCCTAGGCTGCCCAAGACCTGTACATCATTACTGCCTGAACAACAGTGAGAACATTGAATTCTAATGGTGAGGGAGTGCTGCATCATTATTTCAAGACAGAAATCCGGTTATTTTTGAGAAATGAAGTGTTGAGCTATGTGGGGGCTATAGATTTTATTCTTGGTTTTGAATTGTATTGACCTGATCTTCAACATATTCCCCCAATGGCGAATGCATCTTTCTCAGTGCCCTGTGGCCCGTCTGAGAAGTCAGAAAGAGGTCCTGCTGCTAAGATAGCGCCCCACCCACAGCCCTGTGGGACCCCCAGATATCAAACTCCGCTGCTCCCTTTTGATATGCCTTACAGAAGTTGCATAGAAACTAGTGCTATTACTCTCGCGATTTATTTATTTATTTTCAATTTTTTTTAAAGCGCTCACGCAGCCCGGGGGCATTGAGGCGCTGTTACAGGAATATTGCTTGGTTGCGTATTTGTAACGCGCTTCCAGAGGTTTCTAAACGCAGACCGAGGGATCTAACTTGTGTTGCTTCCTGTCGTCTTGTTTCCAAGGCGGGCACGTTGCCGCTGAGCTATCCTCCCGGGACACAATGCAGGAGAAGGAGATCAGGGAGCGCATGGGAGATGTACATGCATGAAGGGCAGATGGAAGGCTATGTAGCTGATGATGGCCGGGCTGCATGGGATCATGAGTTGATCTCTCAGCCTCTGGGACAATTGGGGAGGTCTAAAGGTTTTGATTCCTAAGCTGCCTGATGGACCCCAAATATGAAACTCTTTATCGAAATGCAAACAAAGGGTTTATAAGAACGTCTGCTTTTCCATTTGTCGGACAGGCTGAACACTTAGCATTGAAAATATTCGTAATGTGAAATTAATAGTATCTAAAATGGTTATTATAAATGGTTCATTCACTAGCATATATAACCCAATTATAGAATATAAAATAGTAGTTGTTTGTTTGAATGTGCCAAACGACAAGTGTCTTTATATAACTCAGTAATAAGTTGTGTTCAATATCAATTGCAACATTTAATGTCCAATTTTTCAAGTTCACATCTTTCAAAATAAATAATAACCTTCTCAGTCTCTTTCGTGTTGGTGAAACAGCAATACTCGTTTTACTGTTTGTTTCTCAATTATCCTCATTGAGTTTCCTATATTTAAGGCCTCTTTGTATCTCTTTCTCAATTGTCCTCATTGAGTTTAATATTTGTTTATTAAATCTGTGTATGCCTCTTTGTACCTCTGTTTATGCCTCTTTGTACCTCTACACATGTTTCACCACCTTTTACGGTGGATCTTCAGGAAGTTTTCAATATCTATCAAAAGTGGAGCAGATTTAAAGAAATAAATTAATTCATTTGCTCCAAACATTTTTTAAAGTTCCTAATCTGATTATAACAGTGGGAAAGTAGGATACTAAGGTGTTCCAAAAATAATGTTATTTATAATATAATACATTTCACTGTGACAACATTTAAGGTCTTGTCACTTCTAAGTTACACCACATTTCTCTACAGTATGTGGCTTATCCTCTTTGACTCCTCTTGCACCTTGCAATTGCATCTTGTTTTGGCATCCTTGACCCTGAGCCAAGCAAATAACCTTTGCTCTTTGCACAAAGCTGTTTTCCAGCGCCAGTCAGCTCTGCAAATTCAGTCTTTCTCCTTCAGGCTTCTTGCTTACTGTTATACAAAACGATATCCATCTTTTCATCATGGCCGCTTTACCCATGTTACATTTTATACTGCAGCATGCTTCTATATGTCTTATCTACCATGCGTTTCTGCATATTTACATCTACTGCATCTCTTCTCACTTATATTCTGAGTGTATTTGATTTCTTCAATCTTGCATCAATGTTACCTTGTTACTTCAGTCACATCTTCTGTCTTTAAGTATTCGCATATCGTTTCAGTACGTCCTCACGTCTTCTCCTGATGACATCATGTTGCACTTGTTGGACTTCACTTATAGATCTTCTATGTTCAATGGTGTATGCAGACATCCTTCTACCTCATCAGATTGAGTGTACCTACGATACGGTTGTCCGAGCGCATAACGTCTTTCTTACCTCCGATGCAGTATTGGGATGATACCTGGTGTTCCACACAGTGTCATCCTGTTCTTCCAATATGAAGGAGGTGAGGGTGCAGACACCATAGATATGTACATCTGCCTATCTACATTCCCCCCTCTGGTCGAGTCATTGACCACCTCCTCAATTTACTTCACCTTTTCTTCACATGATAGTTTCTCCGGAATCCATATCTTCGTCACCCCCCCTCTGGTCACCTGCATTCTTCATATGTTCATCCACACTCCAGGTCTTATGGCAACACTCTCCAGTTGGTTGACAGAATACCCAATGTCCCACATAGTTCTTATGACCCTTGAGGTAATAGAACTTGGGCGCCAGAGTACTTCCTTTCAGGTGCTCACTGGTGGTACTTTCAGTCTGTGTGTGCTCATCAGTTAAAGCATTTGCATCGATCATTATCTACATCCCAATAGCTTTCTTTGCTGTCTTCTTGCACTGTCCTATGATTATTCTAACAAGACAGAATCCAAGCAATAGTAACATTAGTATTGGACCAAGCAGCTTGAAGGCATTTCCTAGCTGGGTTGGAACCCATGAGAACAGGGATGAGAACCAATTATCTTCGTTCTCATCTACTTTTTCCACCATTTTCGTATGCTGAGTCGACAGAATAGTTATTGCTTCTGTTAGGGTTCCATTTTCTCCATGTGGGCAGGTATGTAACTACAGCAGGAAGGCCTGATCTTGGAGCACACGCCTCATTCCATTGCTGTAATCAAGTCCAGGACATACCTGTTCTGGAGAGTCATCAGCCTGATGGCTGTCACTTCTTCTCTAACCGCATTAAATCCTTTTATTGTCCTGTTGATTGTCTGTAGTAGTTCCCACCTGGTTATCTGTAACCATTAGGCGTTCACTGCAGTTTGAATTCCTGGCATGAATATAGCTGTAAATATCATTGCCTAAACTATGTGTGCTCATCTGGGATATCATGATAAACATCTAAAAAAGTGTTCTCCCTATTCTGTCGGGTGAGGCTAAGCGACCTCTTCTTCCTCTGGTGTGCATCCATTTTCGGAAAATTGTCTATATGGAGATCACTTTGTAGAATCACCAATGCAGGAACATGTTTGATATGATAACGCATCTGTACACAAGTGTTTATTAGGCACAACAAGACAAGGAAAGAAAGACAGAGGAAGTACAAGACAAACGATCTTACTAGGCCTAGTGTCATTCAGATTCTGCAAGTGTGACAATTCAAAGTGCAGGGGGAGGGGAGAAGGAGGAAGTGCCAGGGAGAGGGATTGGGAAGTGGAATCAGGGCACCATTGCTCTGAGTAGTGGAGCCAGGGCAGCACAGCTCGAGGTAAGTACAAGGTGCCAGGGGACTGTAGGGTTGCAGTTATAGCCCATACATGCGTGGTGGCCCAGAGGCAGTGCAGGAGAGCCTGATAATGGAGAAGTCTGGTACCCAGTGAGACTCTGATGGTAACCAAGCAACAACCGGGAGCCAGTGGAGTGATTTTAGGGCTGGAGAGATATGGTCCCTGGACTTGAGGCCAAGATCAAGTCTTGCAGTCCTGTTCTCGATTAGTTGCAGAGGGCAGAGAATAGACAAAAGTAACTTGAGAAAGAGGCTGTTGCAGTAATCCAGCCTAGAGAGAACCAGGGCTGTGGAGACAATGAGCTTCTGGGGGAAAGTGAGAAAAGTAAGAATACCTCTGAGGAGGTGCAGCTGTTAGTTCACCTTCTTGGCAAGGTCTGTGATGTGAGGAGAGAATGTCTTACTGGCATTAAGACAGAGATTGTTGGTGGCGCACCAATCCGGAATCGCGGATAGAAGGTCAGGAATGAGTGAGAGAGAAGAGGAGGCTGAAGGGAGCCTGAAAAAGAGCTGTAAGGAAGTCATGGTGATCACAGTTCAAGGGTGTTTATTGAACTTCAAATGGGTTGGTTGAATGCCTAACTAACAAAGCTAAGAAGAGGTGCACTCATTGAAATTCAAATGTAAAAGTATTGTAAATAGCCATTTATATAATTCAATAGATTCCTAAATCTAAGGATGGGAGCAAGCTACGGCCATCAAATAATAATAATAATAACACAGGCCTTGTGCAGTCTGTCAAAATAAAATGACTATACTAATAAACCTATTGCCAATCCTTAGTTATAAATACAAATGGTGTAGGATAATAATGTATGCAAAAGAGAAGTGTTTAAAAAAGAATATGTCAGGATGGTTCAGAAGTTGGCTCCTCTGCCCCACGTTTTTAGCACAAGGCAAGGCGACACGTGCAAGCTTTGCACACACTTTACACACTTTGCACACACTGTGGCTTCTTGGCCACGAGGTAGCAGTTCACCACATAGGCATCACGACCCTCCCACAAAGTCTCTCTCACAATTACAGTCTATTATTGCAGAGTGCCTGATGTAACAAACACAACACAAAAGTTCCTTCCCTTTGTCAGGATTTTCACATTCACAAGTTCCCAACTGTTCTCCCTCCTTCCGGCTCGGTCCATGTGTCCCCCTCCTTTTGGGTTCAGCCCCCTTTTCCACAATGTTCACAATTGGTCACCCTCATTCGGGCTTGAAACACGGATCCCCCTTGTTGGGGCTCAGATCCCTTGATATGAGAATCAAAGACTTTCAAATGTGCTATGGGTTTAGCTTAAACCGTCGAGGGAGCGCTTCGATTCACTTCACATAATTGTTCTCATCAATCTTCTACTTTTGTTTCTCTTGGTGGGATACCTTACAGAGACTTTTTTGATTGAGCACATTCACGGTGCCAGACCACTCCATCAATGGTATTTTATCTTTCCTTCTCAAGTTTAAACATTTATCAGCAGTTCAGCTTTACTCATGTCTTTCATCACACACGTTTAACAGTGTTCGTTCCAGCACTCATTATACAATGTTGCCACTTGCAACCTGGACAACACAGACCGGTCTTGCATCGGTCTCCCCAACTCACTGGCATGGGTTGAACTCTTTGTTGTTTCTTTGTTCTTGGAGCCAAGGACGATACCATGGCATCTGATGCTCCTCCCTGCCTTGGTCAGTTATGCGGGAGGGCCTTCAGTATCTCTGACACACAATGTAGGATTCTTCAGTCTGGTTTCCCAACCTTACGCTATCTGCCTTCAAGGATTTTTGAAAGTAACAGAGTCTTGCCGAAAAGGTCAAGGGTGCTTCCCTTCTTACAAACCCTCTTTGGTTTTCTATTTTTCTCCCGTTGTTCAGCTGCCAACTTAAAACTGCTGTACCTCTGTGTGCTTTGCTTCGCTCAGAGTGTGCTCTTGTGCTCTACCTTTTATCCGTGTGGGGAAGTTTAAAGGCAGTCAGGTGTGAGTGATTGTTAGTAATTGCCTGACCTTGCCTGACCATAGTAGTGGGACATGTCAGGTACATGGCTCAGGGCTGAGTCTGTTTTCTCCCAGAGCGGGCTGTCTGTGTGAAAGTATTTGTGCAGGAAAAGGTGGGTGGGGGTAGGGTTTCCGTATATCCTACCTGGTAGGATGGGGTAAAGATGTTACACGAAAGAGGGGGACACTACGTCTCGCCATCAGCTGTCACACTCCCACTCCCCTAAGTCCCCTCACCCAGGTTATCATCCCAAACTAATCCACCCCTAGACTCTGGATCCAAAGGCGATGGCCGTGCCCTCACCATCTGAGAGAGAGGTCCGCGGGGACTAGCATGTGAGACACCTTCTGGTTTCTCGCAGAGCTGAGTGTCATCCACAAAACACTGAAAGTGAGAGGAAAAGGTAGAGATCAGGTGGGCCAAAGGGCCCAAGTAGACATTGAAGAGCCAGGGTGAAAGGTTAGAGCCCTGGGGAACACCACATGTGGAGAGAGAGGTGGTAGAGAGAAAAGACCCAAGTTGGACCTGGGAGGGTCGGTCAAGGAGGAAGGACATCAACCATTCAAGGGCCTGACCCGTGATGCCCAGGTTCTCAAAGAGTCGACTGATCAGGATGGCATGATTGACCATGTCAAAAGCAGAGTAAAGATCAAGGAAGATGAGGACAGAAGGACAGGATCACCTGTGTCAAAACTTAGAGCACCAATTATTTTGCTTGCAATTAAGAAAACCTTGATGAAATATTGGCCCATGATTTCTACTTGCCTATCGAATACACAAACACCATTGTTCACCTGCTAGCGATCCAAAAATCTCAAAGATCACCTGGTGCACTTTGAAATCAAGCAGACCAGGTCCACCATCAGTAATTGGGATTCATGCCCTATTGTGCGACATCTTCCATGTGGAAAATAAAAGATTGGAATTACGATTCGTGTCTAATTGCAAGACCAGAGTTGTTATATATTGCATAGAATGTCCATGTGGGCTGTGATATGTTGGACAGACCACAAGACGAGTGCACATCAAAATCAACAAGCACAGTTCTAGGATCCGATGCAGGAACCTTGCTCCACCACTAATTTCACACTTCTTGGAATTGCAACACTCCCCTGACGATCTCAAGTGGTGGGTTATTGATGTAGTAAAAAATGCATCTAAACCCAAAGCAGCCTTTGGAACAAGGAAGCAAGCTGGATACACCGCCTGCGCACATTAGAGAGAGAAAAGGGACTCAATGAAGAAACACTCATGTATTTTTTTTCCATCTTTATTTTCAAGAATTTCAAATAACCAAACTATACATTACCAAAGGTTTAACTGAATATATGACACGTCACTCTGCATTACATAGGTAAATAAACGAAAAGCAATTCAAAGCATGAAGAAACACTATAATATAGCAGATAACTGAAACAAATCCTACTTCTTCCTATACATAAATACCTAATCATAATCTTTTTGTGCACAAAACTCCAACACAGAACAACACAAAGACACAAAGACAACCCATAAATTGAACAAAACAACACTTCGACATCATCTTTTGGGTAAGTCAGGCTGATGCCTTCTTTGCAAACCTCAACTAGCCCCCTCCAGCCATCATGCCCACGCTGCACGATCGATGCACTTGGTTGTATATCCCGCCATACGTTCAACATACCCCTAACAGCCATTTTGACATCATGCGGCCATGCCCTCCTCCAATTTATTGCTGATGTCTCCTTTGCAAACCTCAACCAGGCCCCCCCTAGGGCATTGTGGCCTTACTGCACGATGCACCCAGCTGCATATCCTGCCATGTGTGCACTACACCCCCAACTTGAAGCTCGACATCATGCAGCATCGGACTGGGACAAGAAATCGGCCCGGTCACCCAAAAACAAGTGGCCCACCCCCCGCCTCAAAAAAGTGGCCCACCCCTCGCCTCACGACCCTTTACCTCTGATGACATCAGCCGAAGTGATGTAATTTGACCCCACCCCAAAGTGAAATCCCGGGAAGAGATGAAACACGACCTTTCACCCCTTGACAAAACAGGAAGTGGCATCAAATAGCATTGTTCCTAAGTACACTAAATTACTGTGAATCCAAGCAGTCGTCCAAGGCCAAATGTTAATATGTTATTGTATGGCACGCTTAAGCTCTTTTTTATAGAACAAATATGCATATAATATCATCCGACCTGTATTGGTACTCATTTATCGACCTAAGAAGGATGAAAGGCTCTTTGAAATGAAAAAATGTTTTTAAAAAAAAGAAATATTTATTTTTCAATTTCTTTTTTCTTCCAAACCGGCCCCCAATCCCCAGGGACGATTTCGCTCGGGCCCTTAACTTGGGTGGTGGCCGTTACCTACAGGGTCGGCTCGCCACTTCGAGGCATATCGCCTCAGAGTCTCAGTTCTGCGAGCACAGTGATGGTCAGTCATTCAAAAGATAGGTGACAGCATGTGCGCTCATCTACAACCTCCCTGCCCCTAAGGTGCAAGAGGGAACGGTTGGGCCAGAGATTATTCTGCAGCCAAGTAGCTGACCTTTGGCTCTCCCTACCCAACCTTTCAAGGGGGATAGGCAGGCCACACGTTGAGGGACCATGCGGAAAGACAGTCTCTGCCAAAATTTCTGAGGGGAGATGCGGCCACGCCTCCCCCATATATTTTGGGAATAAAAACAAAATACCAGTTTGTTGCACACACTTGGAAGTGTTGTAGTGCCCCTGAGAGGATTTGAACCACGGCCATGCGCCTTACACACATAACCACAAGCCCATACGAATAGTAGACTGCAAATTAGTACAATGTCTCATATTGACATCCTGCTATACAGTAATCATTCGAATTCTTAAATCTAAAAAATATCTAAAAAGGTGTCTACTGTTTATAATTAGCCATCAATACAATAGTAAAAATGTTTTATTGGCAAATGTTTGTTCTGTGCATTTTATTCGGCTGTGAAAGACAACGAAAATGAAATGTCCATATTTAACTTAAGGAAACGGCCACTTCCCACAATGTCAATTCCCAATGGGTGTGTCAGTGATCCCTCGCTTTTTATTTTAGAACTCGAGCCCTGGGTGTAGGCTATAACACCCTTTTTCACAAGCCACTGCAAACCAGGGTCGGACTGGGACAAGAAATAGGCTCTGTCACCCAAAACAAGTGGCCCGCCCCTCGCCTCAAAAAAGTGGCCCATTCCTCACCTCACAACCCTTGACCTCTGATAACATCACCAGACATGATGTCATTTGACCACACCCCAAAGTGACCTCCCGGGAAGCGATGAAACACGACCTTTCACCCCTTGACAAAACAGGAAGTGGCATCAAATAGCTTTTTACCTAAGTACACTAATTACTGTGAATCCAAGCAGAGGTCCAAGGCCAAATGATAATATGTTATTGTATAGCACTTACGCTTAAGCTCTTTTTTAATAGAACAAATATGCATACAATATCACCCAACCTGTATTGGTACTCATTTATCGACCTAAAAAGGATGAAAGGCTGTTTGGAGAAAAAAAAGGCCCCCACTTCCCAGGGACGATTTCGGCCCGGCCAAGGGCCGAAAGGCAGAAGGGCTAATCCGACCCTGACATCATGTTGATATGCCCTCCTCCAATCTAATGCCATAGACATTTGGCCCAAAAAAGAGATACATCCACTACAAGTTGACACAGGCAACATGCACACTCGACCACTACATTTTCTCTCTGGTTGTGCATCCAGGTACAGCCCGAGAACACACAGCCACAGGGCGCTAACACACGCACAACACTGATTCAGCAACTTCAGCTGCTGTACCCAATTTCACCACTTAGACACTGTGGCGCCTCTCTGAGTCGTAATGCTTCGTCCACACACCTAGCCATTGTGCAAAGCACGACCCGAGGCTCGCATTACAGTTGTCACAGCAACACTACAACTTGTTCGACATGCCACGCAAGCAGCAACATCCCGCAGAACTCACGCTGCGGAATACCCCTTCACACAGTAAGAAGCCACGGCTCTTAACACAATATGCATTCCACTTTCCATCAATGCTATATACAAACGCCAGCTTCGGCTCCCTGTCCTTTTATGTTTATGCGACCGTGCCTGCCAACATCAAGGGAAATTCCAGTTCCCATGCCAAGTTCTCCACCCCAGATGCGTACATCTTCATGAGAAGCTGACCAAGCAGCAATAGTGCTACCCATGCTCAGTAAAAGGCGGCCACAAGGTAAGATGTTGCTACCGCACACAAGAGTAGCTGCATTTAGTATTTCCCCGCATTATGGCTGCTCCATTTTAAAAGCCTGCACTGCCGTTCTTCCTGTGCAGGTAACCGCATTCAATAACCTCGAGGGACAACACTGGCCTCCCTGTGATGACTCACTGTTTAGAGACGTGTCAATATCTGCTAGAAGAGCAAGCCAGAATTATTAAGGATCTCTGCAGCCGGCACTGAGGTACTACATTAAGAGCATGCTTGCTGACTTAACTCTCTCTATGTCCAGCACACACCCATGTTGCTTCCACCTCTTCCAGTGCATGCTTCCAAGTGGATCTCCAGGTGCTATCAGCCTCGGACCCTCCTCTCACCACAGCTCAGCCTCCCACCTCGGGATTGCCCTTTTAAGAGCCAGCTTCATTGAGCGCACGGCATGCCAGGCATCAAAACCTTTGTGACGCTGCATGCACTGAGTCATCAATTCCCTCTCATTGACTTGCTTAATGTATTTGGTACATGTCTTTCTCTGCCAACTCTACATTTTACAAAATGCTTTTGCCCTATCGCATCTTGCATGTGTTACCACACTGTGTACGGCTACAGTGCACCTTTGAGCACTTACCTGCTCCAGCACAAGCACCTTTGTCACTATGCTCTTCCAATCGGCATTTTTATTTTTCTCTTACCTGCGGAAGAATTCAATTACAGGTCTCTTCACCACCTAATAGCAGGTTTTTCTGTTCCTTATTTTTCCTCAGGGGTCAACACACAAGTTCAGCCCTTTGGTCCTGAGGAAGGCGGTCTCATCAATCTAACCGGCAAAATGTAATACCCTTGCATCCTGACTGACACACGCAAGTGGCCTGCACTGCATCCCACTCATATCGGTGCACTACGTAGACCCCTGAACTAGACAATCACCAATATTCAACACACACATTCCAATTAGCTGTATAAGCCATAGGGTCTAATGAATAATACAATAGTAACGCTATGTCTCAGCTAGATTGTTAACAGGCTGTGTGTTTGTTTGAACTATAATGGATTGGTAACTCTATTCATGCCATATTTGAATATGGTTTCAGTCTTAATGCACTCACTGGATGTGTTGACACATTTTTCCATTCACTTTTGTACTGTGTTTAACCCTTGATGTTTTTCTATGTTTCTTCTACACATGCCTCCAGCATACCTTTATGTGTACAACAATTTGAGTATGTTTTTATTAGATTATGTTGAATTTTACTGAAGAATTTGAAGTTTGTACACATTTTGGATATATAGCAAAGATTGCTTTGTTCTACTAATATAAAGAACAAACATAAGGACTTGTAATATGTGCAAAATAATATTACCTAATGCTTAGATTCCTCTAAACATACAGTGATTTAATTCACTGGCAGTAGTTTCTTTTTTTTCCTGTCGGGACTCCTTTTGTTGTATTTAGCTAACCTTGCCCTAGTTCCTTACAGAGTAGGGCCAGACCCTCCTGTCTTGCAACTAGATGTGCTCATGACATAAGGGTTGAGAGAACACACATAGCAGCTCTCATCTGACGTTCTCCTCCACACGTCCTTCATGCGCTGGAACCACATGTTATTCTTTAAATGGACCGAATTCTCAAGATATGTGTTTATATCCTCATTATCCTCCCCAGCATCCCTCTTAAGTCGGATAATTGGTTTGGAAATATCAGGACAAATATCACTTGTGATTTTGTTAGGTATAAAAATAGATGTCTCATTGTTCAGTACTCCATCTGTGTTATTAATCCTGATTTGATTAAATGCCATAATAATATGGTAAAAAAGACAAATCATTGTACAGAATGAGGTTACTAAAAGTATACCAAATAAACGTATCGATCTTCTTGCTGGCAGTGTGTCTCTTATAACTTGGAAAATTACCATTCTTTATTGAACGTGTAATTTCTGTCACTTTTACAAACCAAATTATTGCAATAATGACCCTGAAAATAATTAAACTGTTTTTAAGATTTCCTAAAAATCTGACGATATCAATATGTCGTCTCACCAAAGCTGGGTAAGACCAAAGAATGCAAGTAAAAACAGCATACAGAAATGTGTGCAACGTTACTATTATAGGTACCAAAGTGTTATTTTATTGAATTGTTTTTTTATAACGTGCCTAATACCGTACCTGAGTTTTGGTTTCTAAGCGCGGATCCGTAATTCGAACCTCTGGTGCTCTGCGTGGTCTTGCTTCCAAGACCAGTGCGTTGCCCCTGTCCAAGCTTTGTGTCTTATCTTCAACGCAATGTTTCTTTAGCCTAACTGGAATTGTCCTGAAACTGCTGCACATTTTATTTCCCTTCAAACTTGGGAATAGCTGAAAATTCGAATTGTCTTTATTTCAATTAGTCTTTGTTTTGGCTCTTGGTAGCCGATCTCGTCATCATCCGTGGAACTTCTGCCCTTGCTTCACTTTCAGCGGGTGCAGGAGGGGTCAAGGTCTCTCCTTTGTATAGTTTTATGTCATGCAAGTGCAGCCAGGCTCTTCTTCTTTTAAGTTTCACAGTGGTGAGAGTGGCCTCCTCTACTAGGTACAGTCCTTCAATGCGGGGCGTATTCCAAGTATGTACAAAGCTTTTCATAAGCACTTGCCCCCTGGGTACAAACTAGGTTGTTTTAGCAAGTTAATAGGATCAATTGTTTGGCTGTCTTCATCAATCTTCTTTAATCCTTCTCTTTGATTTTTGATTTGTTGGGAAATAAAAGAAACACTAGCGGTCATATTTGTTAAATAATCACGCATCACATCACCTATTGCTTTTGCTACACTGTAGGCATCAGTTTCTATTCTCATGGGAGGAGCAAGGGGCACTGTCATACCGCATCCAGTCACCAACTCAGTGAGGTGATCTGAGTCTGACTGGTTTCTCAGGGCAAACAAAGCAAGGGTAGGCAATGTAGCCATCCTTTTTTCAAAGTTATTTTGATCCTGGCTATCCTTTCTTTAAGGAGTCCATTTAATCTCTCACAAATGGCATTCACCTGTGGGTGATAGGCAGTTGAAAACTTGTGTGTTATGCCTAATAAAAGAGTAATCTGTTCAAATAATTATTTTACAAAATGCATTTATTCTCTTTTATTCCTTTGTTTATAGTCCTATCATTTCTTGCAGTCCTGCTATTTTAGAAAACATTTTATTGACACTTTAATAATCTTATTTCACTTACTATTTGTTTTTCCCAACTTTTACCCGCCCGTGGTTGACGTCAATTGTTTGATTTTAATCAGCTAGATTACTATTATTGTTTTATGTCTCTTAGTTTAAATAAATCAAACGTTTTATGCTGACATATTTATAACCCCAAATAAATGTGCATTTTAATTTTCTACAATCGTCTTCTCCTACTTTCTCTAGTAAAGGTAACTCATTTCAGTGTTACCCCATCTTGGCGATTGACACTCATTCTTCATCTTGGCCTTGCCCCAGGAATCCCTAAAGAAATACCCCTTTTAGGATTTTAATGTGTGTCCTTCTCTTGTGACTAGGAATCGATGGTATCTCTCTCGTTCTATTAAAACAAATCCTGTTACTATATATATTTACACTTGTATTGCAATCCTTCCCATTTATTTTCCACTTTCAATGCTCTACTTACATCCGTTGCTCAACTCAAGTCCCTCGGTATCGACTCTTCCCCAGTCAACCAGTTCGCCTTCAGTCTGCTGGGCTTCAGTGGGGATAGGAAGGAATATTTTAAAAGGGCCCTGCCGACCGTCTCGTTTTCACTCGTGTGTTTTTCTCTGTTTGCCACAGGAAACTCTGCGATCTTCTGGCTAATGGTGGAAGATGTCAAAAATCAGAGACTCTGGATCTGGACCAGGTAGATTGGACTAGACCATCCCATCTGCACTGCTACCAAAATGTGCAGTACCGCCTGAAGCAACCCAAGTGCCAGATGGAATTACCAATAAATGATCCCAGACCCAAGTAACTGGACAGATTCAAAGAATATGGCAAAATACTACTTTATTATCAGCTCAATAAAGTAGGAAAACCTGGTGAACAAACAGATTGCTGCTCACTCACTCTCAAATACATTTTCATTACACAAAAGATGTATACCTCAATGTATGTCAGCTATGCCGTTATCCTACATGGCAAATAGTAAAAACCTATCGGAAGGAGCTATTGGTTAGGGCAACATATATACCTATACATTGTTTAGGTGTAAGTAACACACTTGACTGCGCCTTATCTGGTAACAGGTCTTGAACTGCCTCTAACTATGTATAATACAGAATAATAGCAGAATAACAGGAGCGAATTGGCTTCTGCAGCAATGTAAGGTCCATTGCTACAAAGGCCCTCATGACTCGTTGCCATTCTCTCCCAACCTTGGACATTCGGCTCATTAGCAGCGCATAGAGAAAACGAAACCCAGGTGTGGAGAACAACATCAGACCACTGCCCATTTGGCCAATTAGCCTTCCACCTCTCACCAGTTATGCCCTAACCCAAGGGTTCTTCTTTGTAGTTGACCCTTGCTGACTGTTCTCCCTCAGGACTTTTAAGAGAGTGAAGGTACATTGCTATCTTTGTCTGGAGCTTAATGAATAGGCTTTGTTTTCCAGTCCTGCACTATGTGTGAGGAGACCATGATTTATCCCATTAGGACCTTTTATTTAGTGCTATTTGATTAAATTATACTGGGTGCGATTACTCCTCATGGCCTCTGCAGACTTGGTTGCTCTGTCTTGCAAATGCTTTCAGCAGCTTTGATTGTTCAATACTTGGCACTTGCAAGCATTCACTCCTTTGCTTAATAGAAGGGAAAAATGCTGTGCATATGTAGCTTATGCTCTTTGACTCCTATTGTGCCGTGCAATTGCATCTTGCTTCGGCATCCCTCATCCAGAGCACAGCAAATACCCTTCGACCTTTGCACAAAGCTGTTTTCCAGCGCCTTTTGTCTCTTCAACTTTGGTCACTCTCCTTCTCGCTTCTCACTTACTTTTATACGAAATTGACTCCATCATTTCATCATGGGCGCATATTATATTGTCTAATGCAGCAAGCTTCTATATGTCTAAACTATCTTGCGTTTCTTCGTATGTACATCTACCACATCTCTTCTCACTTATCTTCTCAGTGCATATGATTTCTTTGATCTTGCATAAATGTTACTTATCATTTCAGTATACCCTTGTGTCTTCTCCTTTTGATGTCATGTTGCACCTGTCAGACGTCACTTATAGCTCTTTTATGTTCAAAGGTGTATGCAGATATTCTTCTACCTCATCAGTTCGAGGGTACATTCGATACGTCTGTATTAATGCATAACATCTTTCATACCTTCAATGCAGTAATGGGACGATACCTGGTGTTCCACACAGTGCCTTCCTCTTCTTCCAATATGATGGAGGTGAGGGGGTGGGCACTATAGATGACGTGTACATCTGCCTCTCTACACTAGTAAAATTAATTATTGATATAAATAGATAATTTTCCCCCAACCTCCAGAGTTAGAGGGGTGCGACAATAGTACCAATTTATGAGAAGGGTGACTGAGAGGTACCATCAAATTATAGACCGATATCTCTGATAGATTCTCTAGCCAAAATGTATTCTAAAATCATATTGTACCGACTTGAAGAGTGGCCCGATAAGTGCAACATTATTTCAGTGGCCCACGCTGTCTTTCGTAAAGAGGTGTCTACAATAGACCAGTCCTTCAGACTTGATCTGATTATCCAGAAATGCATGAAACTGAAAGGCCAAGCCATGTGTGTGGCATTCATACATCTACAGACCACTTTTGATACTGTTCCTAGAATGTTATCATGGCAGACCCTAGAAGAACTCCAGGTACACACTAAGTAAATAAAATTCTTATTTATGCACAACTATGCCAGGATAATATGGGGATCTAATGCTCCAACCCAGTAAATATCAATGCTGGATTGAGACAGGGATGGGTGCTGGCCCTTTGTTATTTCTGCTATATGTAAATGACATTGCCTCCCTGATGAACTCCACCTCAGTGGATGCTGAGTCCCTAGGACAAACTAAACGGAGCCTTTTACTACTTGCAGATGACGCTGTACTCCCAGCCAGAAGCCCAGCTGGCCCACATCAGCTCTCTGCCTGTGAGACCGTGTGCAGAAACAAAGGATTAACATTCAACCCCTCAAAAACGAAAGTTATGCCATGTTATCCAGTAGGCTGTGGTCACCTCAAATCTTTTCCTAAAGAACCTCTTACTAGATTCAGTTGACAGCTTTGAATACCTAAGAGTTACTTCTAACAACCTGAAATGGGTTAACCAGATTGATAAGCATAACATAACTGCTTCAGGACAAGGTGGTGCTGTTGCAAACTTCCTTCCCCACTTTGGGGGGCAAACGCCTCTCACTTGCTATGAAAGAATAAAGTGCAAGCCATCCCAGAAATTTGTCTTTGGTTCAGAGTTTAGGAGACATGTACCTTGCACCAAAATTCAGATCACAGAGAACAAAGGCATGAAACGTCTAATGGGCCTACCGTGCAGTGCACTCTCTGCCCCAGCGGCCTTAGAATTAGGCCTTGCTGAGGTTAAATAAGAGATCATGTTGAAACTGCTGGTGTGTACTGGATGAAAATATGGACCATAAATGTACTAGTTCCATACACTGAGGGCCTTTCTGAAGTCCTGCAATCTAATGGCGGCAAATAGCGTCCATGGTTCAAATATGGGAAACACATGCTCTCAAACATAGGGCGTGAAGCTCTGTGAAACGAGCCAACACAAAATGGCGCCCAGTGCAGGACGATCTTAAGGAGCTACTGTAATGACTGGGTATTGAAAGATAAGCAAGACCTTGCCTATTCTCACCCTCTCAGTCGCTAGGTATGGAACCGTATCTCGACTTTTCCACCCGTCAACAAGCAAAAAGCCATATATAGGACATTTCGTCATGGGGCCCTGCCCCTTGCCCTGTTTATTGCCCATTGGAAAATAGGCAATCTGGCCAATTGCCCATTTTGTTTATTTCACGATTCAGACGGAATGCATTTTTTACTTATGTGCCTTCCATCCAAATGAAGATGTCAGACCCAAGGGCCTGAAGCCGATATTAATCGGCTCAGCATTCGAACCAGAAGCAAAGGTGTTATATTTAGGACATCTGGCACAGACCTTCCTGTTTTCTTTGCTGTAACATCATTTACAACCAGTGCTTTTTATGGAGGAAGACATTTGTGAGCAACGGTCTCTTGCCTAATCATGTTTTTAACTGTGCACTTAAGGAAAATCTATGATGCAGCCCTTTACCTGGCATCTCGTATATCAAAAAGAAAAAAAAAGAAAAGTGGTGTCTACTCGCGAATCACTTATCAGGTTTTGGTACTGCTCTGCTAAAGTTTTCCCTGTATAGGACATGCTTTCACAACAATGGCGGCACGTGCCAGGGATAATATGATAGTAAACGCGGCTGTTTAACTGGGTTTTCTTATTTTACTAGTTAGAATGTGTTTTTAATTACTCATTCCTTTGATTGTAAAGCATGTTGTGTTTATGGTGGAAACCGAAATAAAGCTGTTGTGATGATGGTGGGCGCGAAGGCTGTCCACAATGCTGCAAGAGTCTCCTCAAGACATAATCGGCTGTCAAGCCTACTGTGATAGGTTGCTTCTGCCGCCGAGTCATGGTGACTGTGGTGAAAAGGTGGTGTCAGGCAGCAATGTCTAAGGGCAGGCGCCTTGCATGGTACACCTCCCTTCAGAAGAGGGATTGAGGAGGCTAAGGAAGGACAGCACTTCCACCAGGCCAGGGTGCTGCGGAATGGTGCTTCATTCCCAAGAGAATCTACAGGCCTCCAACCGAGCGGGAGGGTGTCTTGTGGCAAGGAAGCCTCTCTCCATCTGAGGGACCGCTACAGAGTTTGAATGAGCGCACAGCAGTGAGTTCACAAGGATAGTAGTCACAGCACACGGTGATGCCCCTGCCCACCACGTCACAAAGCCTGCTGCCGCTGGAGCGGACAAGTTACAAGCAGATGTAGCTCTTACTAATCGTGCAAAGAGGGGACAGCACACAGGCAGCCTAGCATGACAACAGCTAATCTGACAGGAAACGCACATCATACAGGAAAATTTCCATAAGCGAGGAATTCCCAACTCCAGTCCAAAGGTCAGCTCTTGCAAGTTGTCATTTAATCTCTGGTGGCAAGTGTCGAAACACTTGTTACTTCTGGGAGGGTTTCAGAAAAATCTCCAACACCAGTATCAACAACCCTTTCTTTTTCACTGCAATGGGGGAGTAAAATTGTGCTTAAAAACAGTGGCCTGACCTTCCCCGGTACTTGCCCCATCAGGACCTTGGTAACTGCAGCCTTGTTTGCATGAGAAATCATTTCTGTATGACTCATTCTGTTCACCTGCGCAATTCGTGATAAAAGAGATCTTCCAAGGGTTTTAAAAGTCCGAAACAAATGCGCAAGGGATGCCATCTTCAATGTAGCTTTTCATTATGCGTAGAACATTGCTGTGCCTTCTCTTAGGAATTATAATTATATCGGTGTGTTATGATGAGACCAGCCAGATGAGAAAGGTATACAATAAGGATGAAAGGGTACAACAAAAAGTGAATTACACTCAAAGATGTGTGTCAATGTATGAACTACACATTCAATGAAGCATGCTGTTCTCACATTGAGTTGAATCAACCAGATGAACCACAGCGCCGGTATTTCATGGAAACCGCGGAAAAAAATGAAAGAATCTAAAGGGTTACAGCTGCGACTTAGTTCAGTCTCAGAAGCAGAATCGACAGAGCAGCATTTTAGTGGGTCCCTCCTTTACTTGATGAATACTCATAGGATTGGGGCATGTTCCATTTTTAGGAAATTCTGACCTCATACGTTGGTCAGAAGAGATTATGGTTCTGAGTTAATTAGTATTGGGGTTGAGGAGAATTGCAAAACACTTATTTTTAAATACAAGTCTTCAATTGATCAATTGTAAACAACTTCTGGGCCTTAAAATAATCACATTTACAAAATGCCCTTACAATTTTAGAAAATGTCACAATTTGTATCACTCATTTCCTAGTAAATGTCCATCTTTCCACTTGTCCATCTTGCTCAAGAAAGAACTTTCTTTTTGTGTAATCTTGCAACAGTGGTACTATTGTTATATTGTTTTATACCACACTTGCAGCTGGATTGCTCCTTTTTCTAGGTGATGTAATATTAGGAGTGATAACGCAATTGAATGGTTTCAATTTATCAAGCTCCAAATGAGGAAGAGCTCGGGCAGCCATGCCATGATTGGAGAATGCAAAGTGCAGCCTGAGCCTTGTCTGAAGGCGATATCCTGCCTGACACAGCTCTGCATTCAGTCAATGTGCAACAGTTTAGGGGGTGAACGAACTGCGGTGCTACAACAGCCTCTCTGCCTTCCCAAGCTCTCCTCTTGTGCAGGAGGGAAACTCTTGTTGATGGCATGCAGTACGACCCTTCCTTATCTCCCTCGTGCTCCCTCTGTACGCAACACCTAGCAATGAAGTCTCCAGAAGTTGCTAAGAATGAAGGCATAGTGTGTGCAACCTGGTGTAGCTACAGAAGTATAAAATGTGCACATCCTTAATTCCACAAAGATGTGAGAATGTAGCAACTAGGGACCGATTTAGCAGCAATTTCCAGGTGGCCCATATCAAGCGAAGAAAACATGGCCCTAAGAAACAATCCATTCAGTTATTGTGGCCATCAAAGTGACATCATATTTCTTTAAGAAGAACAATATACAATAATACAAGATAAAGCAGCACATGCAAAGTATACAAATATTGAGAAAAAAACACCTCGCACCAAAAGGAAGAGCAAATTACTAAGCCAAATGCGACTCAAAAAATTGTACCTTAGCCTTAAAAGTTGTTGCTAAGAGATATAGGTCTATGATGATGAAAGTGGCAATCGGGCATATCTGGATCTGAGAGATCACAGATCAAGGCCAGGATCGAAGTGGATTCCGTGGTAGATTGAAGTACCAACAGTGGTTTTTCAGGATCCGATTAATCACGTAATTGTAGAAAACACTTGGAAAATTAACCCGCGCATATTCAATGCCTTTTATTTGAAATGTGTATATCCACCAGTAAGCCGAGGAATATACAACCGGTACAGGGACTCAAATTTAGTTAAACTTTTTTAGGGGCTGGGGATGGGGGTGTCTGAAGTTCAAGATCCCGACATTGTTGTGCATTCCAGGCCATTCAATGCCCTCTGGACATATGCAAGTCCTACTTTCCACAGAAAAGCATTGAAGGTCCAGCAGTGAACAGGTTAAAATACATCTGGAATAGTGAGCTAACCAATTTACTGCCTGCTCAAACCTTGTCATTTGTACTACAAGAATCAGCATACCGTAATGCTGCCGTGCCAGATTATGAAAATTAAGCGAAAACTAAAAGGAGGAAAGGATCTGATCTACCAGTCTGTCGCCCGCTACCTCGCCTTAACTGACCTGAAACCCCTTTCTCAAAACATACTCTCTCAGAGCGGAACCGCTGGACCACCAATACTAATAACATCCTATTGGACTCAGCAGGGCCCAGATGTGGCTGTTAACCACCTCGTGTTGCGATGGAGCACAGCTGCTTTTCCACCTGGGCAAATCTTCCCAGAGACAATTGTCCCCTGGAAAAACCAAGCCGTCGCACATGAGGCTGCTGGAGGCACCAAGAAGTCAAAGATAGGGCAAATGGTGTGCTTAGGCAAACACTATTTAACATACCATAATAAAGGGAACACAGTGTAACTTTGGAATATTCGGCAATGGAATCCACAAGGTGTCCTTTAGAGGCCTCTTGTGTTGCCTCGTGGACTTTCTGTCTGCACATGATGAGCTTAATAGACCAGGGCAATAGAAAAAGGGGCTGCAATGGAGGATATATATTAGTCCGTCGAGCATTTTCTTAGAGTGCCATACCCTCAGATTTCAAATTCACACAGACTCTTTACGTCAGAGTTCAGAATGCTTTGCCAGGATTGTGCTTTGTTCTCATTGCTTTTTAAAACCTGCTTTTGGTAGATCCGCAGCCAGATTCGGCAAAGCGGGATCCCCCCCCAAGCTGAAGGCTATATGCTACGCTCAGATGATGCTGCGGCTTAAGCATGGAGGTTGGATGAGCTAAGCGACTAGGCACGTGCCTCACGAGCAACGCCAAGCAAGGTCCTCAGACCTCCTGATGTGCAAAGGAGAACGATTACCTGGATAGCTAGCCCCTAGATCTGGTGAGTTTGTATGGTTATCTGTGCATAACCTGCCAAAAACCAACAATTGACCAGACATATAAGTGGATGAGCACTCACGGGCTACATCAATGTTCAGTCTGCAGGGCACACATTTCAGACATGGGAAGGCAGACTGAGTGTTCCATCCCCCTGAAGCCAATACAATGAACTAAGTTGGCTAATAGTAAATGGCAACATCTATTGTAACAGCTCTTCATAAAGAGGATATATTGAACATATATTTATATATACACGATATATTTTACATAAATATACACATTAATGTATGTAGAGAAGATAAAGTCTCCCGATCCCACCATACATTATGATGATATTTTAAGTCACCCAAAAAGTCTTCTGGCCAAAAGCGGGAACGAGGGGAAGCCTGAGTTCCTTTACATGGTCACAGAACTACTTGCAAAATCCTTTTTAAATAGGATTGAGGCATTTGATTCCTTTTAATATGTGGCCACGCCTTAGACTCCTTTAATATAAGCTCTCTTGCTTACTCTAAAGAAACAGACATTCCAATTGCTGCCACATATAATCAATGTAGGATCTATTTGGAGGGGCGGGGGGGGTAATGTGCATATGCAGCTTGTAATGTGTTGCAATAAACATATTAAGCAGTTTAACTCTGCATTTAAAAGAGGTCTTGTAGTTTTAAATAAGTGATAACTTGGAGAACATTTCTTGCTCTGTTGTGTTAAACTCCAGCAGTGAACACAATAAACAAATGACCATAAACAGTTTGTAATCAATTAATAACTGTAATGTGCCAACAAAGATATTTTGGAAGAACGCAATTTGATGTTGTCGGGGTGCTCTACTGTCCAGCGATGATATTGATGAATTCAGGTCTTGAACATTCTTAAACATCACACTAGACCTGCATGGTGAGTTCCTTAGTTTATATACTTGACCTAAGAGAAATGCACTCACCCAAGAGTGACGGGCAATAAAAAAATGTACCAGTGCTTTCTGTGAAATGGCGCGTATCACCATACGCACACTTCATATTTAGTGAAATGCTGCCACCCAAAGGCTAGCCATGCACAGTGAAACATTTATTTGCCATTTACCGCAAACATGTTTGTTTATAGCAAATGTTATGGTATTCAGTATTTATACTGTGCCCATCACACCTTAATGGTCTTACAGTGCCTGCCCCAAAAGGTGGGGTATTTGACCCTGCCGGGGTGCCGCCAGATCTTAGCCTGTGGAAAGGAATGAGAGGTTTGGGGAGTAGGTGATAGGAAAGAGAAATTGGACAATAGAATGACCAAAATCAGAGAGAAAATACAATTGAGGTGAGTTGAGGGTTGGCAAAAGAGGGATGCACGTTTTTCATCAAATGTGATAAGGTATTGGTAAGCATGAGTGTAGGACTCAGTTTAGAGCAGAGTTTTATAGTGATGGCAATATCTACACCGACAAAGCAAGGTACTAGATGTGGTCAGTAAAGTGAGTGGTTGCGTGATGAACTTGAGAGGTGCTGGAGTGGGCCATGGAAGGGATGTCAAAAGTTTCAATCATCCCCATACTCACCAGCAAGATCGAGTGCATTGCAAAGTGTACACGCCATTCATTAAATCTCCTTGCAAATGGGAGTGGGCTTGTAGATTTGGCAAGCCCTGAATGATGTCATAAGTACATGCAAGCACTGCACAAACAAGGGCCTCAGAGTCAGGTGCAGGAGCTTCCAATGCTTGATACATTTCTAGGGTTTTCTTGCGTGAAACTGTAACCTTAATGTCACTTGAACTAACACTTGTTACTTAATTTCAGGGTGTAGTTTTGCTATCTCGCAACTCAAGTACTAAAGTGTTTCCTTTTCACATCATCACAGATGTCATATACAATATTATCAGTATGTTTCTAAAGTATGCACCATTAGGTTTTCCCCTGTTATGGGTCTGTGGCTCACTGGGCCTGGTCAGTGGCCATTTCGTGATAATGAGGGATGGGGATAAGAATGGACCCAACATCTGGTATGTTTTAGCAGAAAGTTTGAAAGTGGTTTTTGGAATCTCCTCTCTTGTTCTCCTGACATTTTCTCACATGATTTTCATGGTTATCATTGGGATGCCTCTCACGAGAACTCACGCCCGTTCATACAACGCTTGGGCAAGATTCTTGAAAATGCCTCATTGATACACATCAGAAGATTAAAACACATAACAATGACTGCCCAAATGATGTTCACCTCTCCCCACAACCATTCTGATGTTAAACAGCACCTTGCCAGCCCTCTACACTCTTACCTTCATTATCCAGGTTACTCATCTTATCTTCTAATAGTAGTAGAGTTACCCAAAGTGATATTTGATGGGAAACCTTAGTGGAAGCTGATGGGCCTGTGGAACTGGACCCCTGCAACCATATTACACACACATGCACACACACACATGCACACACACACACACACGTTATTTAGATGCATGCTTTGTACCCATATCTTTAGGTGCACAATGTTTTTTTGTTCATGTTAAGCTGCCCATGATCAAAGAACCTTCCTTAGCGAAAGATGTGCTCAACTACCCCCCACCTCACTTCCCCCTCCCCTTCTCCTGTAGTTTCACTCTTCACTCCTGTTCCATGTTCTTCTTGTGTGGAATTAAGATTGTACTATGTAACTAAGTACGTTGTCTCGAAACAGCGCCACAATGCCTATGGCTGCTGGGCACTTTATAAATGTTAATTTTAAATAAATAAATAAATAAATAGGTAGCACTGAGTCCGTATGTGCTTGTTTAGTTGTCCTCGACACCTCATACAATTAGAACAACTGAATTGTCAGCCACGTAATATCATATTGTAAAGCTAATGGTAAAGGGATGCAGCAGAGACATTTGGTTTGCAAAATATGTCATGAAACTGGAAATATATAAATGCTACAAGAGGTTGCTAAACTTGATAACCCTTCCACAGATATAGAATACATAAGCCAGGTATCTATCCCGTCTGCTTCCCCCTGATGTGTAGCGCCTCCAATGATGGAAGAGAACTACCAGTCCATAATATAATATTATCCACTTACTGGCTTGGCTGCAATGAAAGAAATGTGATAGTAAAGCACACTTTGCCAGCTCAGTCCCTTGTATGCCATTTGGAGCTAGTCCTAGGGAAAGGATTCCCTCGGCATATGGATAACTGCATACGAGCATTTCCATCCGCTTCTGCATGTCCGTCTCCTCACAGTGTATCCGCCTGCTGAGCCGCACCTCCTGACTGTAACTCGGGTGACTTCTGCAGGCAGGCAGAACTCCTTCCTGAGAGTGACAATCATCCTATTCCGTCTGTCCTGCAGATAGTCTGCCAGGATGAGAGACAGCAAAGGCAATCGTCTTTCTTGTTTCTTCTTCCAAGATTCTATGCCTCACCAGGGTGCCTATTCCAGTAGAACAGGTTCACTGTAAGCAGTACAGACATGATCACCTAGTGTGCGGCCTGCCTCTCTTGTGACCCTGAAGCCACAGTCAATCTGTTGGCACGGTGACACCCTGCGGGCAGACACTACTCGCAGGTAATAATCAGCATTGGGAAAACGGATGCATGGGAAACCTTGAACTTGCGTTTCCACCGCCTCGGCCACAGAGAGGGTCTTTGATAACATGCTTAGGGGTGCTGTTTTACTGGTCAAGGCTCTCCTTTTGCAGGCATGGTTGATGTAATGTGACCTGCACGCGAGCCATTACTGCGTCTATTAACAAGTCATTCTGCCCTCTTTATCTGCTCATATCTTCTATAGTGTGAATACTTACAAATCATATTTTCTAATGACTAAAGGCAATAATGCACAGCAATACACTGGCAAAATGAAGCCCTCTCTGAAGGAAAAGGGAAATAAATACCTTTGGGAAAAGACAATCCAGAAATTCCTATAACAGGTTCCTTATGTTAAAGAAAAAACACCTTCTGTGAGAGAAGATGGCAAGAGTTTAAAGAAGCTGTACAACCAAAGGGAGCCAATGTGGTGTTTAAATACAATACTATACATTATAGGGGGTGACCACAATTTATCACGAACCATGAACACGTATAATTTAAACATAATTATAAAAAAAAAATCTTTTTTTTAGTTAAACCATTAACACATAAAATCTTAAAAACACACTTTTAATGTATTTTTTAAAATTACTTATTCGGGTCCATTCAGTCCCTACGGTGATATATTACACTAGGCGTCAACAATTGCACTCATGAGCCTATTAAGGCTATATCACCGTCACATATTTTTCGTCAGCGCCACTTTCATGTTGTGGACTGCGGCTTTTTAGGACCTCTCTGGCCCACTCCATAACTCAGAGACAGACAGACTTACCAGCAGTCATCCATGTAAAAGCATGTCCTTTTACCAGGGAAACCACAAGGCGTGGCTATTTGCAATGTGTTCATAGTTCATGTTTGTCTAGTCATACAGCGTGTTCGGTTTTCCGAGAAAAGAACCCATCTTTGAAATGTTCTTTTTCGAGAACAGGAATCACAAGCCTAGGCTCTTTTCATACTGATTGTCTACTTGCTTAAGGTTTATCTGGTTTCACTTTCCTGATCCGAGTGTGCCCACTTTCATTACACAAAATGCGGATATAAGCAAACTCTGCTGCAAAGCTGGTCTCAGAACTCGCCATTCAGATAACTAGACAGACCTAAACCATGTTTTCTGTCATCTGTGTGACTTTGGCATGCCTGTAATAATAATGTTATCACTGGCCTAACCCCAAAAATGATTTTGGGATTCTTTTCGACAACTATTTCGCGACAGTCGATCTCGTTTCCACACAATGGGGGACGGGGCGCAGGCCGGTGGACAGATGCCTTCTGTACCCCCCGCATGCATAAAAGGGAGTAAGGCCCATTTTGAAATATCTAAATGGGTATTCTTAGGTGGCAGCTTGGTAATCTCTGAAAAACCATCTGTACCTCCTAACCTTTTAAACATGAGGTTAGTGTAGCATTGTTTCCTTGTTTCTCGTTTTCACCACAGTGCTGTCAGTGTCTGCCTTGTTTGCTTTGCGGGGACGCAATGCAGGAACGTGTTCTACCACATTATCCTCCTCTCAGTACATTAAGGTGTTCTTGTGGAAGGTTTCTTATGCCTCAGGTTGGTGACCATGACAGTCACGCCTTTGTCTTCCAACCCTCCCCTCACTCTCTTTCTCACCCTTCCAAGCCCTAATGTGATGAGCTGTGCCTCTCTCCTTCAACAGTAGTACTTTGGCGCTACCTCTGGTATGCAACCATCACATACTTCACCACCTCCAATTGTTTGACCACCGCCACACTCATGGTATTCCATTACCACAACATTTCTCCTTTCCACAGACAGTTTCTCTGGGCCTCATTACGACCCTGGCGGAAGACCATGGTGCTATTAGCATCATGGTCCATGTCGGTAAGTTACCGACTCCGCCATGGAGAAAGGGGGAATTACCACCCCATTACAAGGTTGGCGGGGCGGTAATTCCCCCTTCCTCCATGGCCCTTCCCCCTTCCCATTTTTGCCCCATAGGGCTCAATGTGAATGGGGAAGGCGCTAATAACGGTACCGCAAATTGCGGTACCGTTATTAGCACCAAAGTCCCTTTGCGGGTCCCTACTTTAACAGCTGGTAAAACCAGCCGTTAAGGTCGGGTCCCGCAAAGGGACCTCATAATTAGGCGCTAATAGGTTAACAGCGCCGCAGCCTTTTACAGCGCCGTTAACCCATTAGCGCCTGGGTCGTAATGAGGCCCTCTGTCTCCCTTCCCACCTCTTGTTCTTCCCAATTTACAGTGAACAATAGGGTCAACGATTTCCAAACAAAACACCCCACCTGAAAAAGGTGCCCCTGCATTGTACATGTGCATCAACTACGACACTGAGCGGGGGCGTTGTTGCGCAGCAGGGCGGAGTAGACATGAGGAAGACCAGCTCTGCTCTGGCCTTGGTAGCAGGGGTCATTGAGAGCCAGTCCACTGTACAAACGTTGCTCCATTGGGAAGCCCTAAGGCAGCAGGGCCGGCTGGGGAGAGGTGGCGGCGGTGTGAGAAATTCAACCATCCACACTGTGGGTGTGCGCTCGCCTGGGCTTTATTTGACATTTTAAATTAAATTGAATAATGGCAGATCAACCTCTAGAAAATGTGTGGAGCAAATCTGCACACATTTTCCTATGCTCACAGCAATCCATACACATAGACCCAAATACTCTGGGTGGACACAGCCTACAGGCACTGCCCCCTTGTCATGTTTAGTTGGAATATGGCAGGCAATAGTACATCAAGGCATCTCAGAAGGGAGAGGGTAAAACCTTCTTTCAGCCATGGCCAGCCTAATTAAGTAACAAAGGCTCCATGGATCTGCCCATCATATGTTGACTCTGCTGGTGGTAGCTACGCATACTAATCAGAGTTAATTCAAGCAGGCCCACGGGCGGCCTGGTCACAGGACTAACACAAGACAGGAAAACCCCAACACCTTTGATATGCACTGTGTCAACCTGATGCCAGCTCCCGCCCCTCAGTATCAAGGGCAGTGACCTGTCATGTCTGGGTCTATATATTTACAGTAGTCATCCCCGCAGGGGGGCCCCATTCAGAAGGTATGAGTATGTTGTTTGGTGGTGACTGAAAGTCTGGTCGAGCCGCAGCTTCAAGGGAGACCTGCCACTTTAATCAGCAACCACAGAGAGCTCAATTAACCAGAGAGACCCTTTGATCCACAACAGACACTAATATGGGTGGGACTTAGTATTACATGTTTTCATCCCTTTCCCTTTTCCGTTGCAAAGCCCTCTGGTTATGATCTCATGGATACAGGAGATTGTTGGTTGGGACCCAGGATAGGTTCATTAAGATAGGCATAGCCTACACCACTCACTGTGGCCCATTTGGCTTTAAAAGTGGATTCAGCACCTCTTTTGGGCAGATCATCTGAAGACTTTGCAAGGAGTAACCAGAAGAACTCATTTGGACCATGGCTAAAGGTACAGTCTGCCTTATAGCTTCCATCAGTGAAGGAAGGGCAGGATTTCCAAAGAGGGAAGCAAGATCCCTCCCCTAAATATCTCTCTGGGAACAGAGGGAGATACTGAATCCAGCTCCAGAACCTGTACCCAGCCAGCACACAGTGTGCCCTGCTAGGCTCTGCAGCAAGCTTCCCAGGTGGCAAGTGACAGAGAGTCTCTGAAGCAAACCAAGGACAAGGTTGTTGCCTGCAACACTCTCCTCAGCTTGGGCCATCCACCTTAAAGGATGACACGAGCCCAGTGAAGAAGCTAGGAGGTGTGCATCAACAAGCATCAACCAGTGTCTGCCTTAAAGGAATTTTTTTGAGCCAGTCGACCCCTTTGAGCTGCAACCGACTGTACCGCTGACTGTTGTTCCGCTGCAGGTGCTAACATCGTCCGAGATGCCTCAACCAGTACTTCAGACACACCAACCAGCACTGAGACAATGATTCCTGAGCCTAGCCGCCGTATTGGCCAGCCTTCAGTTGTTTGGCCAGCCTCGCTCGCTGAACTGCCTGCAGCCTGATTGCCGCAGCTGTCTCCCATCTTGAACTCCGTCGCAGAAGCTGCAAAGCGCCCTGAAACCGACTCGACCCTATTGAGCACCAAGAACTTCTACAAGCACCGGGTACATTGTGGTTCTGTCCCCCTGGTCCTTCTCTGAAGGCCTTTAGTGACATATTACAAGCCATTGCTCCCTTTGTGCTGAAAACAAGTATCTTTGAACTATTGTGATTAATTACTTTACCGACTACCCTAATGTCAATATCCAGAGTGCATCCCCTTTCCTTCTTGAAACTGTCTGTCCTCGGCATTCCTTTACAGGGTGGGTTGTATTTTGTAGTGTGCTAGAACTGTCCATTGTGATAATAATAAAGTAGATATTTGTATACAACCACGACTGGACAGTCCCTTTTACCATTGGGTAATAATTGTATTTTCACTGTGTTGCAACTAACCAACAATCCACGACCTTGCGGAGATAAGCCTGCTTTTCCATCCACATTACCAAAATTGGACAAATAGGTTTATAATCTGCTTGTGTTTCCAATCTCTTCGGGTCCCTTCTGGTCTACTAGAGGTGTGGGGATGACTGATGGTTTAGAAACCGATATTCATCCCTGGACCACTGGTGCCCCGGAAGTTGATTCGCCACAGGCTGTCCCTGCTCTGCAGATCCTCAGGGAACCGCAAAACCGCATCGATCTGCGTACCGCAAAAGCGGCCAGCGAGATGGTGATGTGAGGCGGTGCCAGAGGAGAGTGCGAAGCAATGGCCCAGCGCAGAATAGCGAAGGAGACACATGTATCCTCCCTGACTCCCAAGCAATCAAGGGGAGAGTGGGTGCCTTCAAGGGGGAGTGCCATGGCTGCGATCGTAGAGAATGGGTAAGTGATTTCCGGTTCTGCGCCTCCCCCGTAAGACCAACGGAGGTAGCAGCAACTGGGCCACAACTGAAGCGAAAGCATATCTGGCCACCCCGCTACCCCATAAAGAGCAGTGGATCCGGACCGGGGGATCCCTGGGAGGAGAGACTTGACCCACTCCCCGAATGGAACATCGGGTGGCAGACGAACAAGTGAGGGACAGCATGGGTCCCTGGGCTTCAAACCTCTGCAGGTGTGGAGGGGGGCCTGATATTCTGAGTGTTATGGAGGAGTAGGGAGACCATAATCTCAGGCAGACCACACGGCATGGGGCGCAAACCCTCATGCCCGAGGGAAATTAATCAGCAAGCAGTACATTTTGCCATTGCCACCCTGCCCAAACCTTCCAAAACTGTCCTGGCTAGGAAAAGGAGACAGCACACCCTTCACGGTCTGGGTTGAGAGTGGAGAGGCTGCTGACAGCAGCTATGGACCATTGGGCCTGGGGTGTGCTCAGAGGTGGTAGGTCCCAGCAACTGTGGTGACTCGTCAATCAGATCACCGGGATCAAGAGGTGGGCAGCAATCAGACCCAGAGCAGGCTGTGGGGAGTCGATCAGCAGAGGGGTGAGACAAGAGTGCACCTGGCAAGGCAGGTTGGCAGATCAAGGCGAAGGAGAAAAGATGGACATGTTCACAGACTCACAAAGGACCCGGCGCATGTTCGGGTTGGAAGTGCTGCAGGTGTGGGGGCCACACAGGAGTCTCCCCCAATGAATGAGCTCCTGATCACGATTAAAGACTCGAAAAACCACACTGAAATGGAAGGTGGACGCAGTGGGGGCAGAAGTGATCTTACTCTAGCAGGATCTACAGAAAATCTTTGCCAGAATCTCAGAGGAGAGGTCTCCCTGCGGCCTATGCAGAGGGAGATTCAGGATCTTCAGAGGAGAACGAAATTGCTGGAGGAAAGAGTGGAGGATGCGGAGGGGAGGGCCCGACGCAACAACATTAGGATCTTGGGCCTCCCCAAAAAACAGAGGGCCCTTGGAAAAAATGGATGTCCGATTCGATGGGCCACTCTGGGCTCTCACCGTTTTTCTCTGTGGAAAGGGCCGATGGAATCCTGAGCAGAGCGGTCCCGGGGCTCACCCTCGGCCGGTGATTGCAAAACTACTGAAGGATTGAAATTGGGATGCAATTTTGCAGGCCTCTAGCAGGAAGGGCCCCATGCTGATCAGCTGCGCCAAGGTGACAATATGTCTGGACTTTACAAGGGCAGCACAGAAAGCTAGGCACTCCTTTGAAGAGGTCAAAAGGAGACTGAGAGCGGCAGATATCAAATATGCCATGCTCTTTTCTGCCAGTCTTCTGGTGGCTGACCCTGGAGGTGTCTGGTTCTTTCAAAGCCCAAAAGAGGCCTGCGACTGGGCTGATGGTGAGGGCCTTGATATACAGAGAAAATTGAAGACGGTTGAGGGGAATGTACCACACTGAGTGATGGGCCAGGGTAGCATAACGACTGTTGAAACACAGACTATGGCATCCAAAAGGGGCATTTGAATTGTGGAGACCGGAGGCATGCAGGGTATGTGAGAGGATCGGGTCGGAGCGTAGCTGGAGAGATGCTCTCAGCACACCTCTCCTAGATCGAATGAGGGCTGGGACGATCACAGATCAGTTTATTGTTCTGGGGCGACAGATGCTTCATGTTGGGGGAAGCATGGGGAGTAGGGCGGGGTAGAGGGGGCAATTAAGTCTTTCTTTCTTATCAACTACAATGTGCAACACAACTCCGGGGAAGAGAAGGGACAGGGGTGACCCGGTATGGGAGTTCAACCCGGGCCTTGAGAATGTTTCTTTATAGTCGGTATGGCAGGGGACGATAAATTGTGGCTCAGGTCGCTGAGTTGCATATCATGCAATGTTAATGGGCTGCTTGATAAGATCAAAGGAGGGTTGGTGGCTAAATCCTGGTGCAATATCAGGTGGATATAATACTACTACATGATCTGGACATTCTGTAAGTTCTTGGGTAGGGCACGCTATGCGGTGGTGGAGCATGCAGATTTTGTGAGAGGCTCAAGAGGGGTGGCAATCCTTGTCAAGAGATCCATTCTTTTAGAGGTGCAGAAGGTGGGAAAATGTTACCTGAGGTGGATATCTGATCGCTCGCCACTGGTGGTTAGTATAAGAGTGGGAGGGAGAGTGCATATGGGGGTTGTCGGCTAAAAACATTCTACTTAAAGGATGCTACAATCGCAGACACCCTGAGGGAGGAAATGGGAAGCCTACTTTCAGAATAATGAAGGGACGGTGGACAGAAAATCCACCCTGTGGGAAGCGTACAAGGCAGTCTTAAGGGGTGTAGCAATAAGGTGGCATCTCAAGGGAAGGAGAGAGAGAAGCTGGATCAGCTGAAATGGAAGGTAGAGGCAGTGGAGGCCTTGCATACTAGACAAAACATGGAGAAGAGTAGGAGAGAACTGTCCAGAGTCACAGGATTGTATGGATCAGGTGCTCGAGTGGAGGCTAAAACGGCCCACTGGGACAAGCAGGCAAGAGTGTTCGACATTGGAGACAAGTACAGCAGAATGCTGGCCTGGTTGAAGAGGAAGGATGAGGAAATGAGGTGGGTGAGAGAGATTAGACGGACCAGGGGAGAGGGGGCACGGTATGGGAAAAAGATGAGATAGCGGAGGCGTTTGCTGACTATTATCGGGCGCTATACAGGGGCCCAGATAGGGATAATGTAGCCCAGCATATAGTTAATACGGTATTACCGCAGATGAGTCCGGAACAACAGGAAGGGTTGGAACTCGACCCGACCCTGGAGGAGATCCAGTTGGCAACATCCCAGCACCAGGCAGGGAAATTGCCTGGGCCAAATGGCTTCCCGGTGGCATTCTGGAGGTTAGTTGGACAGAGACCGGCAGAGTCAATGAGGGCATTGTTCTTGGATGGCTTTGACGAAGGCATATTGCCAGTGGATCTCTAACAGGTCATGGTGGTGGTGATCCACAAAAAGGGGAAACCTGCTGATCAGTGCTGAGCATATTGCCCCATTTCTCTAATAAACAGGGTAGCAAAGATCCTAGAAAAAGTGATGGCCAATACATTGTTGCCACTGATATGCAAATCAATTAGCCTGGACCAGTGCAGATTTGTGCCGGGAAGGACAACCAAGGATGAACATTAGACAACTGCATAATGATTTGGACGCGGCCCACTCCATCAAAGGCCCACATGCAATCATGTTGATAGCCTCAGAGAAAGACTTTGACTCAGAGGGGTGGGAATATCTGTGGGTGGGAATGGAAAGGTTTGGGTTTAGGCCCCGATTCAGTAAGTGGGCGAAGCTGTTATATAAGGAACCAGAGGCATGGGTTAAAGTGAGCGGGTGGACCTTGAAAGCCTTCCCACTCCAGAGGGGGACCAGGCAGGGATGCCCCTTGTCACCATTGTTATTCCCGCTGGCGATGTAACCCTTGGCAGTGCGGGTCAGAGAGGACCCTCGGCTGCAGTGGTTTGTGTGGCCCGATGGGGGAGAGGGGGAGAGGACGGCATCTCACTGTACACAGATGACGTACTGATTTATCTGGGGATCCTAATAGAACTGGGCCACAGGTCATGGAGGTCTTCGTGGAGGCCATTGGCCTCAGGATTAATTTGGGAATGTCGATCCGTATGCCATTTATGGACGGGGAGGAGGCGATCCCTGTGGGGTGTCCACTCATGATAGAAAAGACATCCATCAAGTACTTGGGAATTACAGTTGGAGTGGAGGTATCACAGTTTTTCCAGAACAATTCAGACCCGGTGTTGCACCAGCTTAGACGGGATGCAAAACATTGGGCGACTTTACCGATATTGATGGTAGGGAGAGCCAACTTATTTAAAATGATGTCATTGCTGTGTCTTTTATGCGTGGTGCAGCACGCCCGAAATAGGGGGCCCCCGGGATGTTTAGGACCAATGAACGTTTGCAGAGTGGAGTCATATGGGGGATAAGGCCCCTCGTATAGGGCTAAGAACGTTGACCCGATCCATGTGGGAGGAGCACTGGGGGTCCCGAATGTACAGTACTACTACTGGGCTTCTCAATTAGTGGCATTAAATGAATGGATGCTTCGGGGCAGAGGGTGGCTGCACATAGAACGCACACTGAGAAGAATGGGCTCCACCCCCCGTACAGATGATGTATGGAAGCAGGGTGGAGCAAAAGATTAGAGGACCTGGGGCCGGCGCATTAGACCTTCGAAAGGTTGGTCTGAAGGCAATGGAATGGGGAGGAGAGGTGACTAAAGAGTCGCCCTATGGGGAAATGCAGATTTACCGAAAGTGTTCAAATTGGGTATGCGGAAGAGGTGGCAGGAGAAGGGCATCCGACGAATGGCAGATATCATGGCACAACAGCAGCTCATCCCATTCCAGCAGTTTCAGGAGAGGTATGGACTGGGGAAAGGGGACCGGTACAAATATATACGGTTACAACATGCAATGTCCCGGGAGGGGCAAGAAAACTGGGACTTAACGGATAGGTCGCCAATAGAGGCCAACCTCTTGGAGGGGGAGATCAGAGGTAAAGGGATCAAACTGGCATACCGGATGCTTAATAGTTTTACCTCCAAGCCCCTGATCAAGTTGAGAGGTGCATGGGAAGGGAACCTGAGATCCTTGGAAGAAGAATATTGGGTGGAGGCTCTGGCGTCGCCAAGGGAGGCGAGCATAACTCTACGACTGTGACTGATGCAGTACAAGGTGCTACATAGTGTGTACTACAGCAGAGACCGCCTACACAGAATGTGGCGGGCAGGGGTCCCCCTGTATCTGAAATGAGGGGTGGGTTCATTTTACCATATGGTCTGTGAATGCCCCAAGGCGCAAGCTTTCTGGGATTGGGTTAGAAGGAAGATGTCGGGATGGTAGGAGAAGCAATACCGGACTGTCCCAGGGTTGTGCTGCTACATGTATGGGGAGGAGGCCGGATTCAGTACGAGAGACAAAAACCTTATTAGGATGGCCCTGACGCTAGGGAAAGAAATACTGGCGACAGAATGGGCTACCCCTACAAACCACACCTTTCAGAGGTGGATGGAGGGGATGGATCACTGAGCAGAGTTGGAGAAGAGGGTGTACCGAGACAGGGGATATCCTCCAAAGTTTCAAAAGAAAATGGGTCATAAGGCTATAGGAGGGATGAACTACCCCCGCTACGCAGCTGGTGGGAGGGAAAATGGGAGGGTGAGATAATGAGGAAGAAGCAAGGGCCAGTAGGGAGGGAGTCTGCTCAGGGGAGGGGAGGGTGGGATGGAATGGGAAGGGGAGGCTGGGAGGGTTGTAATACACAGGGAATTTGTATATGATTTGGTCGATCTTGGGTTTATTTGGTTAAAGTTGATGTTTGTGTTACTTGCAAAGAAAATCAATAACATTTGTTTTATAAAATATATATATATATCACTGAGCCATGTAAAGATCTAAGAACTTGCGAATTATATATGTATATTAACCCAGAACTTCAATTCCCTCTCATTGGGTTTGTTTGATTTAAAAGAAAGAGTACATTTTAGCAACACCCTTGAGAAATTAAGATTGAAGATTTATCAGGAGCACTGCAGCAGTATTTTAAATGATATCAAGAAACAGAACAATTAAGCCGGGAGTGTCATATTCATTCCCTTAAAGACAGCAATGACAAACTCAAATACAAAAAAGGGACATAAAAAAGCTGCAACGGGCACCTCAGACGCCACTGTACCTAGACGTTTTGCCTGTGCAACAATGCCCGAAGACATCATAGACAGCCTTCACCTGAATGTCTGAGCCTCCTACTATTCCACCATTTGTTCTTCCTGCCCTTACTAACACCCTTCCTCCTCCTTTACCCATGGCACCCTTCCTGTTGCACCCCACTTCACCAGGGGTCAGGCCCCATGCAACACCAACATCCTACATCCTTACAATGCAGCAGACTACCAACATATTCTCCTTTCCCAATTCACCACTCGAGTGATCCCCAACACACACCATCACTGAGATGTACTCTCCAATATGCCATTGACTTTGCTTCACCCTCAACATCACTGGTACCGCCAGATATGCCTACCACCAAACCTTCAAGACAGATTATTGATCCCATTTGCACACTGCCAGCAGGAAGTGACCAAGCAAATACTATTCAGGTCCATGAACAGTGGAGCATCACTGACCTTTACTGCATGGCAGACATTTCCCAAAATTAGGGAATGTCCTGAGGCCTTCCAAAATCATTTAGAATTAATAATTGATTGCTATTAGCCTACCGTCACCGACATGAGAAAATTGCTTCCCACAATAAAACCACAGTTCATTCAAAAGAAACTTAAGTGCACTCGATTGGCCTGTTTAACATAGAAAAATGGTGAAAAACAAAACAAAAATTGTTCAAAAAAGGTCTGGGATCCTCTCTACTGAGAATGAACACAGCCAAATAACTTGTTCTATGGGTCGCTGCCCACTCGGAAGGTCTACAACCTCGTTTTAGCTCACTATACCTTTCACAGAGGAGAAATATCCATTTACATATCAGTCTTTGTCCCACCCTCAAAGGCAGTCCAGCACCGAAATGCTAGGTGATTCTCCCCTGAACAAGAGTAGCAACAGCAACCCCAGACACGTGTTTCGGCCTAGTCGGGCCTCATCAGTGAGGTGAAGCTGTGCCTCTCTAAGCACAGTGAGCAAGGGGTCCACGTCTGGATTACCCTGGGTAATTTAGGGTGAAACCTAGTTCCTAAAAATGTACACAAATAAATTGGTGACAACTATCCCAACTATTTGTCTGAAAACTGTTTGTTGGAACAAAATGCATGCATGTAGAAAGAACATAGATGACTCTTCTACGGATTATCTTCATTTTTTAACATTATGTGTTAACCAACATTCTGGTATTTCAAATGCTGCTATTTAACATCAGGCCCTAGTTAATGCTTTCATCCAAGGTCCCCTTGCACTAATTCAGGATCAATTTAAGGCTATGCTGATTGGATGGATAGCAAATTGAAGAGATTTTACAAGCAATGCAACATTTCTATGACAAACCTGAGCTACAAAAGGATTCCAGTCAGGATAAACGTATGGCCTTACAAATGAAGCGTTATGCACCCAGGGTAAGAACAATGCAAACAAGAGATGCCTTGTCTTTAATTTGTCATAGAATCACCCTCCTCAGAATTATAGGTTTAAAAACGTTCTCGTTGCCACAATTTCAAGGTGACCCCTATTACAAATAGTGTAAACAATTAGGATACTCGATGAATGATTGTCCTCTATGTCCCCCTCATAATAAAAAATAAAGCCACATTTTCACCAAGACATTAGTTTCCTGCTACTTCACAACTTGTGCCACCTCCATCTTTCCCAATGGATAAGCACAAGGTATATGACATCATAGCTCATTTGCTTCTTCAAGACCCATCTGGTCCTAATAATAACTATTTTATTGTTGGGGAAAATACTTCATGTGTTGTGGATACGCGTACATCACCACCTACCGGTGTAGTCTCAGTCTTTGTCAATGCTCCAGAATCATCTAGCACTGTTAATGCTGTGGGCTAGGTCCTATCTCTGAGCAGCATTCCTTTCGTTTGAGTCCTAGCACTCACTCTAATCTTCTGGGCATTGACTTGCTCGGTAAAATGAGCTGCACAAAATACTGTTCTCAATGTTACATATATCTTGAGGTGCCAGCTGACCTCTCCAGTGACTTTCTCTTCCTCCCTCTTCTATTCACTCACAGCACCTGCCTCTGATCAACCTGCTTTTGTTGACCTTCTTGAGGCAAAGTCACCACAACTATGATCAACTTATGCCAATGTAGTGAGTGAGATCAATTCTGTTGAACCTGTACGCATTACCTTGAAACCTGACGTCCCTCTTCCCTGTTTTCCCCAACACTCCTTCCCAACAAAGGTGAAGTAGGCTTTAAACCTGTCATTGAGTTTTTCTTACAACAGGGTATTCTTGTCTAAAAGCCCATGCAACACTCATATTCTCCCTGTTAAGAAACCCGGCAATGATATTTACTGCTTTCTGCAAGCTCTGTAGGCATTGTATGCTGCCTTTTACCAACTTTCCCAGTGGGCCCTAAGCTGTTACCATTCTCTCGTGTATTGCTCCACCTGCCATGCATTTCATTTTTTTCAACTCTGCTTTCTTTTGCATTTCCACTCACCCGGATTCCCAACTCCTCTTTGTCTTTTCCTATTGTGGTCAACAAATGACTTGTACACGACTTTCTATGAGTGGCACGGAGAGCCACTTCATTTTCTCCCACATCCTTAAGGAGGATCTAGACACCATTACCTTCACATAGGTTCAATGCGTATCCAGTGTGTGGATGATCTTTTACTTGCATCCCCTTCTCTTGAAGCTTGCAAAACAGACACTCTCCCATTTCTCACTGCACTTGCTTTGCGTGGTCACAAAGCTCACTAAGATAAATAGTAACTCTGCAAAGAATCTGTCCATTATTTAAAACACAAACAAGTTGCAAGGTGAATGCCACCTCTCCTCCAAACGCATTACCTCTATCCTAAAGATGCCTAAACCTCACACAAAGCAAATGCCTGATTTCCTCGAGAAGGCTAGGTTCCGCTCTCTATGGATATTAGGCTATTCCACCATTACTCATCCTTATATTGCATGCCTCTGCAGACAACTTTCCAAGGTCCTCTAGGGCTCACTCTGCATTTGATTACATTAAACATGATCTTCCTTCTGTTCCAGCTCTTGCTTTACCAGATTATGAGACACCCATCACCCTCTATAGTGATAAATATATTTCCTTCACTTAAGGTATAATCACTCCAATGCATGGTGAACATCATAGGTCTGTATTATACTTTAGGCTTCCCACCATGTTTATGTGCAGTGGCTGTTACTGCTATATTGGTTGAAAAACTGGAACACTCACTTTGGACCACTCACTGCTTGTCTCTGAGGCAAACTCCCATGTTATAGGGTAAAACTCAGCACATGTCTAATGCTTGTCTCAACAAGATGAAAAAGCTTTCATTGTCTGCATCCCACATTTCTATTTATCACTGAACTGTACTTAATCCTGCCCCTCTCTTCCCCATTCCCACACATGGGGACCACCAGAACTATCTTTCTGTTGCTACCATCAACCCCTTCCCCTCATTAACTTGAAAGACGTGATCCTCCAAAACCCTGATTGCATTTTCTTTGTGGATATCTCCCATCTACATGAATCCACTGGGCTGCTTTAGGAAGGTTATGCTGTTTGTGCACTCCATTCAGTTGTTGAAGCCTATTTCTTACTACACGTTTACTTTGCATGGGTAGTTGAACATGTGAACTTGTTGCCCTTACACGTGTGGTAATTTTATCTAACAACATTTCTGTTGTTATATATAATGATTCCAGATCCCCTTTTGAGTTGTGCAACATTTTGGTACCATTTGGAAGCAAAGGAGCTACCTCACCATCCTGAGTCACCCCAATTTCTAGTGGTCCCTATGTATATGCTTTATTCAATGCACTGTTACTCCCTTCTGCCATCTCTGTTGCCAAATGTAAAGCATACCAGAACATTTCTGCTGATGTCACTACTGAAAACGATCTGCAGACAACAAGAAGGTCTTTCTGAACCAATGGCTCATGATTATGTAGTATAATTTTGCTCTTGATTTCAGTGATCTCTTCGGTTTTCCCACCTGACAGACAACCTTGCTGCTGTCCCTCAGGCAAAGAAACCGTTTTGGAACAAGAAGAGCTTAGTTCAATGTTCTGATTACTAGTGGTGTACCGCTGACAGCCGAATCGCATTGCCTCGATCACGCTTACCCTACCATGTGAGAGTGATGAACTCTATTGCACACACCTCAAATAGGAGAGATAGTCTTGGAAGAGAACTGGCTTTAGTTTTCTGGCAATTTCTCTTCAACCTCCAAACTGTACTGTTACACTGTGGCTGCATGCTTACAGCACAATCTAGGGCAATGCATAAGAAAAACCAAAAGGAGTGCTCATAAAAAATGCAGAGACCCCTTTGTCAAAGTCCAATTGGACTTCAGCCATATGCCCAAGCCTACGGTATATAAGAATATTCTTGTACTTCTAGATTTGTTTACACAGTAGGCAGAAGAATATCTGTGTCAAAATGCAAATTCTGTGACTGTTGGAAAGAAAATGCTGAAATAATGTATCCCCAGATTTGGACTCCTACTGATTAAGCACAGAAATGGCAGACCCACCATATGCATCATATAGTAGATAACATTTGCAGTGCCATGACCATTAAACAGAATCTACAATATGCCTATCACCCACAATCAAGCGGAGCCATTGAAGGGAAGACATCCAAACTCAATAATAGGCTTAACAGAATATGTCATGAAAATTGTCTTTTAGTGACTATTATTCTCCTTAATATTACGAACACATTCAAGAGAAAGAATATTCTCCCTGTCACTAACTACTAATGAGATGTCCCACGAGAATGCCTGACACCCCTCCTGTTGCACTCACTGGGCTAAACTTAAATCTGAATTGGACATGAACCTCACCTACTCTAAGAAGTTTGTGTATGCTGTCTGGTCTCTTCATAAACAGGCCTCAACCCGACTCCCAGAACCACCTCACAGCCTATGCCATGAGCTGCATTCTGGCGACTGGCTCATGGTGAAACCGCACCAACGGAAGAACGCTCTCCGACCTTGCTGTTTGGGGCTCTATGAGGTCCTGTTAACAACAGATACAGACATATTCTGCAGAGGCTGGGATTCATAGATCCATGCCTCCGACCTGGACAAGGGGTTCAGAGTCCCTTAATACTAACATCAACTCTTTCCAGCCACGACAAGAGTGACAGTCTTCTGCTCCAGATGCCAGTCAAAAATCTCCATGCTACAACGTATTCTTTCCAAGCAACAGCAAGCCACCAGACACCATCTCAGAGGCAGTGGAAGAAGCTCCTCTGCACAATTATCATTGCTGTGTTGAAGTACCCACCTGTCTGTGTTTCTTTCCTTCACTTTGCCATAGTAACACCCTCACCACCATGGCTAGGGGAGCCAGGGGGTGAGGATACCAAGTGTCCCAAAAGCTTGATGGCCCATTGATTTGTCCCAGTGCCCAGCTGATTTGTTCTATAAAGCACGTCCAAGTGGCTCATGTGGGCCACGCTCACACCATACCACACCCTAGCAAATCTTGACAAGCAGCTTGTCTTACAGTAAAGCCTTCATAGGAATCATGTCTCTGGTGTACTGTTCTGCACTGCAGACGTACTAATGCTGCCCATTGTCCAATGCACACAGATAGATAATTAATTTGTTAATGTGTTAACACTTGTTGCTCAAAGTATACATGTTGCGATTGCTGGGATTGCATTTACTTGCCCAAACATGTAGGCATAGTTTTGCTTCTGTCTCTGCCGCCCAACTCTTCCTGTGGAAGATTTAGTACCACCCTCATGTTGAATGGCCATGGTTTGATCTTCAAAGACACCCTTATGGTTTATCCCATAAGTAACACCTTCCTGTGTGTGCAGGTTAATGACTCAACAACAAAATTACTTTGTCGGCATAACTCAGAACTATTGACATATCATGGACTATGACAGTGGTGGAATACTCTGCCTTCACGCCACTTCCAGTTGTTCACCTGCAATGGACTTTGGCTGTTTTCTTTTCTCAACTAACTTTAATACTGGTCAGATTACTTGAAATCTATATGACAATGGTATTTAGCCTCAATTGGTCAGCACTAGTTTCTACGGTGCCTATGTGATTATCCATGTTCCTTCCTTCTTTGGTACACCATGATATACAGAAACCTCTGCAACAGATACTGGACCAGTTGTTACTCTGGCAAACAACCTACATATCCATATCCCATAGAGGCCTACCATGATACCCCTGTCCTTAGAGTAAAGGGCCTATATTCGGTATACAGCAATATTGTCTATAAGATGCTGCCCTGAACTGGCAAAGGATATGCCCCATTAGCCATGGCTTTCTTGCGGTCACTATCTTCCTATCTTCAAAGACCTTCCCACCGGCCACATCAGAACTGCCAGGGACTTAGACAAAGCACAACACAAAGTAGACTCAAAATATCCACTCACAGAAAAAAACAGATTCTGGACTACTCTATTTCCTTGCTATGGCACTGCATGCATAGAGGCATTTTATTCTGCTTGCAGTCCATTGTCGAACTTTTGGTAAATGTCATGGCTGATGCTTTAAACTCACTGGCAGAAGAACAAAACGAGTTACAGTAATTGGTTAAGCAGAATATAATTGATTTAGATATTTCCCTTGCCCTAAAACAAGGGGTATGTGCCATAAACATGGGGGAATGCTGTATTCATATTCCTGACCATTTTTATATTACACAAAATCATGCTAAACTTAGTTGAATGATTGCTTTTGTCCCCCTTGACAGGAAGGGTCTTTAGCAAAGTTTCTTACTGAAATGTTGGGATACTTGTGTTCCCCCGTTTGGCAGGGTGCAGTAGTATGTGCTGTAACACTTGGGGGTATGTTTACAATCATTGCTTTAATCAGGTCCTGAACCAGGTTTTGCATAAACAAAACTGCTGAAAGTTTCTCTACTGGTCAAAAAGTAATGATAAAGAGTGTTTCTGAACACATGAAACACAGGGATGATGCTTATTTGAATGTAGGACAGAAATTCTAGGATACACAAGTGTAATGTGTGTTGAGGTCATTCTGAATTACCATATCCTCGCCGAACCATCCTGGCAACTGTTAATGTTCTTGGTGGATTTCGGAGTGACGAAATATAACTCTTCTGGTGCCTACCAGCATCTAAGAAGGGATTTTTCAGGTCTCTCTGGCCCCGGGTCTATAACTCAGAGACAGGACGAGGGGGCAGTGACCTCCTTCAGGCCAGCAGTCGTGCAAGTGCACAACATGTCCTGTTACCGGGGAAAACCACAAGGCTAACCTATTTAGAATGTTTTCTACCCCGGTGGTGGCACTTAAACTGCTCTTTGGTACGCATCCTTGTCCCGAAAAATGTGGAAAAGGGTTATTTTTCGAAGTGTAAACACAGAGGTCTGCCTTCTTGAAAACCTAACAAAAGGGTTGGTTTTATTTTTTACATACCGCAGGTGGGCACTAACCAGGGCTTTGAAGTATCATGATGGTAAAAGCCATAGCTGTGCTTCACAGGTCCCAGGTCATTCTCTATGAGAGTGGTAATGGCCCCTTTCCCTGACAAGTCACAGCTCACTGGGAAAGGGCCAGTAGCATTCCAATGCCCCTCATTCTGTGTGTTCTGTGCACAGTAAATGCGTGCATCCTACAAGCCTGAAACCATGCGAGAGGATGTTCGCGTGAAACAATTCTGTGATGTGAAGTACAGCAACACAAAGAGATGCCTGGTTGTCTTGTGCACGTAAGAAATGTTCAAGAATCAGAGTGTTGTAATTGTTTACAAACTCCTTGATTTCGGCAATAAGGGGTGTTACAAATGAATGCTGAAATCAAGGCATGAGCACCGTGGTTGCTGCCGGTATTGTAACGAGTCCGCCATGGTGCAATGGGGAATTACCACCCCATTCCAAGGTTGGCAAGGCGGTAATTCCCCATGCACCATTGCCCCTTCCCCATTCCCATTTTTGCCCCATAGGGCTCAATGGGAATGGGGAAGGCGGTTATTACGGTACCGCAAATTGCGGTACCGTAATTATCTTCAAGGTCCCTTTGCGGGTCCCTACTTTAACGGCTGGTCTAGACCAGCCGTTAAGGTCGGGAGCCGCAAAGGGACCTCGTAATTAGGCGCTAAGGGGTTAACGGCGCTGCAGCCTTTTACGGGGCCGTTAACCCCTTAGCGCCAGGGTCGTAATGAAGCCCATGGGGTGTTTTAGAAAAATGAGTATGTGCATGGGTACAACTTTAAACTGAGAGTGCCCCCAGCGGGGATTCTAGTTAATTATGTTTATATTCATTTTTTATTAGCTTCTGGTTTCAAAATGAAACCTTACAACTTTATAATGAAAATATAACATAAATAACAGAGCCAATAATTAAAACAAAAACCAGAAAACCTTTATCAAGTCAAGTCTTTGTCTAATCATACAGCCTATTCTGTTTTCTTAGAAAAGTAACTGTCTGGGCAATGTTCTGCTTCCCGATAACAGAAACCACGGGCCTATGCTGTTTTTGTAATGATTGCCCAGTTTTCGTATTGCTTGTCTGGTTTCACTTCTCAATTCAGAGTATGCCCGCTTTAATTCTACAAAGTGCTGAACGCTGCTGAAAGGGCAGCTGCAGAGCTCTCCATGCACATAACTAGACATATCAACAACAAAAGTTCTGCTTGGACTTTACCAGGCCTTTACCAAATATACTACTAATGACCTGCCCTCAAAACAGATGGTGTGATTATTTTCCATGTCGCAGATACTGAACATGCTGAGGGGTCCTCCATGCCTAGCTGCTTCCCTCTCTCTCGCGTGGTAATGAAATGCTAATCCATCCAGAGGTTTAAAAAGGAGCTGCCGAAATAAGCACAAGCAAGTTCGGAAGGATGGTAGAATGTGGCGGCAAATCTCTCATGAAATTTGTCTGACCCACTTTCCAGTGGCTGTCTCAGAGGCACAGATATCAGCAGAAGCCCCTAACTTCATCAGGGAGGTCAAAGACTCCTCCACCCTTCGGAAGGAAGTTGCAGGTTGGTTATGCCAAAATCGAACACAAATTGAAGAGGGTCCAAAGGCAGAAAAAGCTCGAGGGCCAAACCTACTGCCAAATTAACTGTTCAAACACTGCCTAGCCTGGTGTGCCTCTATACATCATCCTCAACACTGCTTATTTCCAAAATCCTGCAAGGACAATAATATCATCCTCCTTGACAACAAGGGTCCATCATTCATACCTGCAGCATATTTTCCAATTAGCCTAATCACTGCATAGCCAAAATATTTACAAAAATCATATTGCAGAACATACAAGAATGGACCAAAGAGGGATAGCTCTTGACACTCTACCAAAGAGGTTTCAGACAGAGTCTTTCAGCTACAGACAAACCCTTCATTCTAGGATACCTGGTCACACACTACTCTGTGACAAGGGGAGAAGCAGTCTATGCAGTGTTAAACGACTGCACTTCCACCACTGAGGAAACAATTGAGTTCCAACATGAATCCCCACCTCATGAAGATTGTTAAAGAACTGTATGCTAAGTCAATGAGACAAGTGAGGTGTGCCCATATGCCCATAGCCCCTCTTACCCCTCACCCGCGCCCACCCTTGGAGAGCTCTCAAAGAAACGTCCCATTTCGGAAGAGGTAATGCAGGGGTGTGTTACTTTGCTTCCTATTGAACCTTTATAAGAACAACATGCCAGACATAATGCCAGAGGTCACCTCAAATGTCCACAGGATTTGTGACACAAGAACTCATTGCTGCGCACAATTGTCCAACTTGGTGATAATAGCCACAGAAGCCGCCAAAGTTGGCCTAACCAAATTACCTATTCTTGGAATAAAGAAAGGCCTTGGGGAAATAAAATGTCTGACGAAATACGGCTTCAAGACACAAGCAGAAGATATGTAGGGCACTATCATGAACAAAAATTGCATTTACTCTACTATTGAATATGTTCTCACCATCACCAGAGATCCAGCCAAAAATAACAAAATGTAACTCTGCTGAACATTTAAACTAGACACCCACGCCCCAAAAAGTGAGATAAATTGAAAGTAATATGTCGTGCACATCTTCTACTTCTGCCCTGATTACAGTTACCCTTGGAAAAAACATTTGCTCTGGAAACTTAGAAGATCCTGTTTCTGGAATTAAAGAGAAATTAATTCCTGCAGGTTACTCAGAAAGTGGCCCTTTTTCTGGTTCAAACAATAGAAATCGGGAAAAAAAGAGCATGATACCTGTTGCAAAGTGCAAGGCTGGGTGCTACTGGTAGCCCTCTGTACATGGGAATGTGTGCAGGCTCGTCACTCTTGAGGGGGCTCTTGCAAAGGGCGCACACTTCCGTGGGTGCCGTGAGAGAATGTACCAATAGAAGGGTCCGTTTTGGACTCCAATGAGTAGCATCCTCGGCTTGTCCTTATGGATAGAGGAACAGAGGATCACACGTAGAGGATTATCCGTGTGCCTACATCCCGGATGATAGGGATCCCAACACTGGGACATCCGCCCATCTTCTAGCGGAGGAGAGTTGAATAGCTTGTGCCATCCTGTAAGATCTGACACGACCCAGTCACGAGGAGCCTCTACCTACAGAGTAAACGGGGTGAGGATTCAGCACACAGGTGGGAATCCAATAATTCCAGCAACTTTAACAATAAACATAACATCAGCCACAAGGTTTCCCAGAGGCGGGAAAATCCCAGCCACATAACATTACAGGTGTATTTAGAGAATGTGCTTTCATAGCCAAAGGGATATCTAGACGCCAATAGAGGTTTATTGTTACCAAATTCAGTGACGAAGTCGTCCCACTAAAGCTGTCACAGTTATAATAATAATTTCACATTTTTATATTCGCTTAATGCCGGATTCCTCCTGTTTCTAAGCACTGTAATAATCTATGATTGAATACCCTATTTAATGGTACATCATTCTGGAGCTCAAAAGGATGAAGGGCTGAGTCAGATCTGCCGTAATTGAAGAATTATGGATAGGAAACTTGGTGCGAGATTTGAGGTGAGTGCTTAACTCAATGAACTGCCTTCCCTGTCAAGGATGCTGCACGTGATGGGGGTCATCAACACTGCTGTCATTGCTGGAGGTTCCTTTCCCAAAAGTGCCAAAAACCATCATGTTTGTCAAGTACTTATACCCCTATCTGGACTCTATCACCAAGACGCCACAGCCCTTCACAACATCTATGTCACTATCCAAGATTGGATGGCAATCAATGGCCTGTGTCTTAACGGGGGGAAGACCGAAATCCTCATCCTTGGCCTCCCTAACACAATAACGAAGCTACGCCCCCAATACGCTAACTTCATCATAGACAACACTACCATCCCAGTATCATCCTCTGTCAAGACTCTAGGTGTTCACATTGACGCTATCTATCAATGAACAAACAAGTTAGCGCCATAGCCTCTGCATCTGCCTTCAGCACCAAACTCATCAATGCCATTAAACCCTACCTATCCATACCCAACCGCCTTTCCATAGCTAGAGCAACTATAGGAGACAAACTAGACTATTGCAACGCTCTCTTAGTTGGCACCTCCGCCAAGAACATTCAAAGACTGCAAACTACACAAAACAATGCAATCAGAGCCGCTATAAACATCCCTAGAAGAGACCATATATCCCACGCCAGACGTGAAGCACGTTGGCTCCAGGTCAAAGAGCGTATCACTCTGAAAATCCTTACCATCACTCACAGATATATACACAAAACTGCCCCAACATACCTATCTGAAGCACTATCCAGGACCACATCCACACGCCCCACCAGAGCTCAGCACACCAACCAACTACACAGACCACACATAAAGAGAGCTACAGCTGGAGGTCTAGGCTTCTCTTACATTGCACCAAAACTATGGAACTCTCTCCCAGTCACCCTTATAGCTGAAAATTCCATCTCTGTCTTCCGCAACAACCTCAAGGCCACGTTCCTCAACTAGCAGTGGCATCTCCCCTCCCGCCATCCTTATTGTAATATAATACAAATGTATACATTTACTGTAACCTGTACATATGCTACCAATGACTATATAACTATTCTGTACCCTGTATATATATTGCTAATGACTATGTAACTTAAATTTGTACCGTAACAAGTGCCACGATGTCCTCGGACTGTTGCGCTCTATATAAATACGAATAAAACAAAAACAAACAAACAAAGCAGCCAAATCCTGCGACCTTGATTAAAAAATGAAATAAGAATCAAACCAGAACGTCTGGATTTCAACCAGCATCCCATTCAGAAAAGTTCTAGAAAAGCGCAGAGTGTGCCAGTGAGAAAAGATACATTGGCTGAATATCTGGACTGGATCATTCACAATAAAATCATGCGCTTCTCACATTGAGTTCTGCCCACCATTTTGAACGCACTGTTAACATAGTTTCAAAACTATTGAAAAGAATCTAGGGGAACAAAGCAGAGTAAGCCAGCCTCACCTTGTGAAAGCTCGCAATAAACATTTGCACATCACCCAGCAGAGCCTGCATACCCAATACGGACTCTGATATTGCTAACTTCCCTTACATCACTCACTTAAGGGGCATCAGACAGCGCCTGTGAGGAATTCGTCCATCCGCATGATGGTAGACCAACCTCAGAAAATGTGTGGGGCTAATCTGCACACATTTTCCTATGCTCACCGCACGACAAACACATAGTCCTGTGTATTCTGGGTGGAAACAGCCTACAGGCGGAGTCATCCCTGACACATTTAGTTGGAATGTGACACCCAGGAGTACATCAAGGCATCTAAAACGGGCAAAGGCAAAACCTTCCTCCTGCCATGGCCAGCCTAATTAAATAACAAAGGTTCCATGGATCCGCCATATCCTTTGTTGTCCCTGCTGGTGACAGTAACGCATACTAAAAATTAATTTAAGCAGGCCCACGAGAGGCCTGGTCGCAGGGCTAACAAAAGACAGAAAGCCCCAACACCTTTGATGTGCATCGATGCCAATCTGAAGCCAGCTTCCGCCTCTTAGTATCAATGGCAGCGAGCTGTCATGTCTGGTACATGTGTTTACAGTATGCAACCCCCCAAAGGGAGACCCCATTTAGAGAGTAGGGGCATGTGATTTTATCGAGACAGAAAGTCTATTCTCTCCACTACTTCAAGGGAGACCTGCCTATAATCAGGAGCCACAGAGAGCTCAAATTAACCAGAGATACCCTTTGATCCACAACAAACAGGAAGATGGGTGGAACTTAGTAGTACATGTTTTCACCCCTTTACCTTTCCTGTTGTAAAGCACACTGGTTATGACCTCTCGCATAACAGAAGATTGTTGATGGGGACCCTGGATTAGTTCATTAAGGTAGGCTTTGCCTACACCAATAACTGGGGCCCATTTGGATTCAAAAGCGGGTTGAACCGGTCTTTCAGCAGATCATCTGAAGACTTTGCAAGGAGTAACAAAAATAAATCATTTGGACCCTGGCTGAAGGTCCAGTCTGCCTTACAGCTTCCTCCAATGAAGGAATGCCAGGATTTTCAAAGAGGGAAGCAAGATCCCTCCCTGAACATCTCCCAAGGAAGATAGGGAGATACTGAAGCCAAAGGACCCTCAAGCAGTTCCAGAACCGGTACCCAGCCAGCTCATAGCATGCCCTGCTAGGCTCTGCAAGCAAGCTTCCTAGGTGGGAAGTTCCAGAGAGTCCCTGAACCAAACCAAGGACAAGGCAGCTGCCTGCAACACTCTCCTCAGCTTTTGGGCCATCCACCTTAAAGGACGACACAAGCCCAGTGAAGAAGCTTGGAGGAGTGCATCAGCAAGCATCAACCTGCGTCTGCCTTAAAGGACATTTTCGAGCCAGTCAAGCCCCTCGAGCTGCAACCGACTGCACCGATGACTGTTGTCATGCCACAGTCATTAACGTCATCCGAGATGCCTCGACCAGTGCTTCAGACCTGCCAACCAGCACTGAGACGATTCGTGACCCGAGCCGCTGTGTAGGCTAGCCTGCAGCCGTCCGTCCAGCCGCACTCGCTGAAATGCCTGCCACCTGATACCCACAGCTGTCTCCAGTCTTGAACTCTGTAGCAGAAGCTGCAAAGCGCCCTGAAACCGACTTGACACTGTCGAGCACCAAGAACTACTACAAGCACAAGGTACATTGTCGTTCTGTCCCCCTGGTCTTTCTCCGAAAGCCCCTGGGGACATTTTATGACCTATTGCTCCTTTTGTGCTGAAACCAAGTATCCTTGAACTATTGTGATTAATGACTTTACCGACTACCCTCCTGTCAATTTCCAGAGCGCATCCCCTTTTCTTCTTGAAACTGTCTGTCCTCTGCATTCCCTTACAGGGTTGGTTGTATTTTCTAGTGTGCTAGAACTGTCTGTTGTGATGATAATAAAGTAGATATTTTTATACAACCATGACTGGACATTCCCTTTTATAATTTGGTAATAATTGTATTTTTCTGTGTTGCAACTAATCAACGATCCACGACCTTGCAGAGATAAGCTTGCCGTTCCATTCACATTACTAAAATTGGACAAAGAGGTTTATCATTCGCTTGTGTTTCCAATCTGTTCAGATCCCTTCTGGTGTACTAGAGGTGTGGGGCTGATGGATGGTTTAGAAACCGATATTCATTTCTGGACCACTGGTGCCACAGAACATCCTTCGTCACTCTGCCCAAAGTGCAGCTTAGTTCTATCCTTACAAATTACTACTCAAGCATGACAAAGGGATTAACCTGTCTCAATTCTGTACACTCACAGTTAAAACTCACCCTTAGGCAGATGTCCCAGAGCTGCACAAGCACAATACAATGATTAGTGTATTGAAACGAAAGTGTCCAAGTTAAAGCTCTGCGTAAAACCATATCAAACATATTCAGTTCAACAATAGAGATATATTTCTAGGCCTAGTTGTACAATATTACATGTGTTTTTTTTTATTGTGTTTCCTTTGTTTGGCTGATGTCATACTCATGACGTGACTTCACACATTGAGAAAGATCATGGCCTACGACGCAACCCTATGTTCTGCTTGTGCTGTGACACCACACCTAGGCAATAATGACAGCTGTGGAAAGCTGAAATGGACAAATACGACTCAAGGCCTGAATTGCTATGCCCAACTGAAGTTAGGGTCTCAAATGAGGGCAGGGAGAGTGTATTACGGCCAGTACAGCCTGTACTGTTGCCTTTAACACCTCTGTGCTATTGCTTTTATTTTTTGGGGAGAGGTGGGGTGCTAGGAGAGGAAATTGGTGAGACTCTCGATTGAAAAACAAAAAACCTTGTCGCATTTAGGTTAACCAAAAGTACATGACCTAAGTGCAGACTTAAAAATAAAAGTCTGTGAAAACATGTAGAAACTCTCCCGACACATTAACTCCTGCACTTCTTTTCTGCCAAGTCGTACCATGTCCTTGTCTCCCAGATGTACTATGGCTAGATTTGCTTGCAGTTAGCAGTTCAGATGTAAATCAGCCATTACTGCTCCTCGCAACTGTTGGGGGGGTCAGGAAAGGTCCCAATGATGAAGAGGGGTTTGCATTGTGTGCATGATATTTGTGATTGGGGGTGTTGCGAAATTAGCATGATGTTGCAATTCTATATGTATCCAGTGTAGTTTAATGTGATTGGGGTGTGTTACTTCAAGTGTTACTTTCTGTTCAAGTTGATACATATTAGATTTGCATGCACGTAGCAAGATACATGTCAAAATTAAATATAAAAATGATCCAGATATGTTGTGCTGCAAAGTGCCTAGAAGCTGGGCGACAAGGAGTTTCATAATGCGCATGCGAGGACGGGGGCTTGTCATGAAGAACCCACTGTAAAGAAGAGAAGATATTTATGAAACACGCATGCACACTGATATACAAACACAGGGAATGTATACATCTACATGTAGTGCACTTTCTTTTGTAAATTGATTAAAGTCTTCAGTCAGAGCTTCGCAAGATGAATTCTGAGCATCTGGGAACAACTGGTTTTTCAGGGTTTCAGAGGGCAGAGGAGAGGTAATGAGTAAACAACCTTAGCAGATGGCCAGCTAACGTACCGGCCAGTGTTTTTATTTGGCTGGTAGTTTTGCATAAGGCGGATATCATCATTTTTAAGTGCATGGGAGCCTGAAGAGGGATCTGACCATTTTCCTTAGGCCAACAATAAACGTGGGGTGAAGTGATGTTTGTGGCCAGAGTGACCGATACTCATGGGTTTTGATTATTTTCTCAAGATGTGCCATGCGTGCTGAAATGGTAGTCGTATAGATTAGAATGTTCCGGAGACGCCAGTAAGTTGGGGTGGGTGAGATGGTTGGTTATCATCAGTTCAAAGGGAACCTGTTTATTCTCCTTCTCCTCATGTCACTTGAAGTATTCGTGCAAACCATGTACAATTACATTCAGGGTTAGGAGACCTCAGACCAGCTGGGACTTGGAATGAATTATGTTTGTGTGTGAATGTGTAAATCTGTGATGATGTCATGACCTGCCACAGACAAATCCTAAAAAGCGGTGTGCTATGAATATGATCTGAAGATGGTAGTTAAGATAACAAATGAGAACGGGAGAATTGGAGAAAGATTGGATTTCTCTTGTATATGTTTAAGCCAATCACATGTGGGGGGTGCATTGTAATATAAAATATGGGAGTGTTTTAACTGTTGCAAAAATGTATATAATGTGTGGTTCGGAGAGAGTCGGGTTAGTTTGACTCTACAGCGTCATTTAGCCCTTCCCCGGACGATTGTACAATAAACTTGCTTTATATACAAATGTGCACTCTCTTCTTGAGTGGTGGGCCTGCCTTGTGTTAAGGTGATTAGGGGCCCATCCCCATACAGCTCTCCCAGATGCCGACCATCCTTACCGATCATTCATTACTCATACATATTGTTCATGGTCTGCTTGCCCTGCACAGCATTCCCAATACTGTTCTTCCATCAGGTGGGCAGAACTATGGCCCACAATGTGCATCACCCCAGACTACATACCCCAAAACACTGCTGATCATAGTAAACGTAGACAGCCATACTTCTCAAAACACAGACCATCTTTTTTACCGGACCATCTTCCACCTGTAACCCTGCCACTGTTTTTTCAGCCTCCATGCAGAAGGAATGGCTCTGAACCAGCTGCCCGAAGTGCAAGATCACACACCTGCTGCTGCAGCCGCTGTACGCAGAATGATACAAGTGGAAACTAGCACTCTGGGGAAGATTCTCAAAAAATAGTGCAAATGAAAGGAGCGCAGAGAATCCGGGCACAGAGAATGCACTTGTTTCATTAGCACTATTTTTAGTAATGCCCAGGTCACCTTTATTTATTTTTACATTTATATAAACGCGTAAAGCCCATGGGCATTCTTATTCTCAAATGTGACCTGCGCATTTCAGGAGGGCTGGACAGTGGCGCCAAGATGCGCTGTCCATCCCCTTTGCATACATTAGTGTCGTGAGCAGAGACAGGCCCTTATGATCGGGAGAAAAAAAAGGCATTTGCATCCCCATTTGTGGGACGGAAATGCTAGAGTGGCAGCCGCAGTTTAGTCCGCAACTGTCACACCTAAAAAACAAGTTCTGACCCTGCCATGTTTTGCGCCTACCCATCAACCTGTTTTAAATGGCTCAGTGGGATGCCCCTCTTTCAGGACATTTAAAAGCATATTCAATTCGTCAATTAGAGAGACGCTTTTAAATGCCCTGAAATGCCCCCTTATGTGTGCAAATGGGAAAAAGGGCTTCTGAATGAGCGCATTAAAGATACTTTGTGAAATGGGCGAGCGCATCTATTCACTTGTGCCAAAAAAGATGTTGAGAATCTAGCCCTCTGTTTCCATGAGTTATTCTGCACCTGCCCTCTTTGGAAGACAGTCTCCGCACAGAGGAGGTTCTAGGTGAAAAATCTGCACGCGCACCTGCCACCTCATACTGATGCCCAGAGAGGAAGAGATCCCCACAGACGAGGCCACCTTCGTCGAATCAGTGGCGGAGTCGGGGCTGGGTTGTGGGGGGTGGCCGCTGCCCCTGGCTCCCCTCTGTGGCCCAGTGCGCCCCCCAGCCTCCAACTGGAGCCCTATTATTCAAAGCCCCTCCCACAAAAGCTGCCACTGCTACTAACATGCTCAAAGCATGTTGAGTCCATAAGGATTTGCTGTAATGCCGGCCTTCATATTTTTTTCATGGAGTCGGGCTAGGTTTGGGGGTCGGCCGCTCCCCCTGGCTCCTCTCTGGTGCCCAGTGCGCCCCCCAGCCTCCCACAGGCACCCTATTATTCAAACCCGTCCCCCAAAAGCTGCCACTGCTACTGCTTTGAACGTGCTCAAAGCACGTGGAATCCATAAGGATTGGTTCTAATGCCGGCCTCCATCTTTTTTTCATGACTGCCACTATTGCTAATCTCCACTATCCACATGGAGCAGATTTAGGCACGAAAACCAGTGCAAAACTGCTCCTGGCGGAAAATGCTGAGAATCTGTCCGAGTGGACCCCTGGCCATGGAAGTGGAAGTCGTTGGGGTGTTTCTGGGAGGTCCTCCAGCCAGGAGTGGACTGGGAATCAAAAGAGGCCTTGGAAATAATTTGAAAGTAGCACAATATTTCACATTTTCTGCCAGAGTTCCCTAATGGCCAGTCCACCCCTGCAGCTCCAGCAACATCAGACGTTGTTGCTACAATGCATAGAAGCCCCAAGATTGTGACTGCAACCATTTTTAAACAAAACTGCTTTCTTGTGTATCGAGCACAGAGGGCGTGAACAGGAAAGAGTCTGTAGTTTAAAATAAAAATACCTGTGCCAGGACAGAGCTTTACGAAAGGCAAAATCTATGCAGAACGCATTATACTGGGGTTTAAAAGAAAGGATGTGTGTTGTCCTGTGCCCAAGGCGGCGTGGTCGATATACACCGCGTGTTCTGCGCTTTCTTTGAGCACGGCTGGCATAAAAGCGCCTTACAAACGCTGTGCTCCAGGTACAAAGCTGCTTCGTGCTCCGTTTGTGGGGCGCGTTGCTCCCAGCTATCGGGGGAGACATCTCTCCGTGCCTCGGCATCCCGAAGCAGCTGCACTGAAGGTGCGAGTCGCGGGGCCAATCCCCGAAGGCGCCAACCAATGTCCTGTCACTGTGAAGTCATGGCCGGCGGATTAAGCCTGCAAACACACATGTGGACTATCTTGCTGAAACAGGTTGCACATGGTTTTCTGTACCCTGGACTTAATCTCGTTTCAGCTCTTATCTGCATGCAATGAATTAAGTTTTATTCTAAAATTAACCAGGGTCGGGGGAACGTGGCGCTGGTGTGACTGGGCGCGCTCTCTCCATTCGCCATTTTGAAAAGGCGATTCTTATGCACGATAAGCATCATTAAAGGGAATAAAAAGTGTGCCTTTTAATTGGGCAAGTCTAGATTTTGCAGAGTGCCTAGGGGGAGGTCGTTCGCCATACTTAATAGGCCATGGTGCAGAAGCGACCCAGCCTTGAGGGAAATTGGGAGCTTTAGCAAGCCGATGCCTCCGAAAGGCCAATTGGAAATGGGCTGCGTGAGTCACATATCACCAGTGCTTTAAGTGAGATAAAAAATCGTCAAGGGGGGGCGGGCCTAATAAGGGTTTCCGCAGCTTCAGATCCCAAGTAGCTAATGCACCTTTAAAAGAGGAGTGGCCTGTGTAATTAAAGAGGTGACCCAACAGAGCCAGTCGAGTTTACACATGTGCAAAGGGAATACATTCTGGTTTAAAAGATGTATTTAAATATGGCTAATGTGTGTAAAATGTTTGACCCCAAAAAATATACTAAAATATGAAACAGAACATCAAATCAAAAGGGGTCAGTACTCTTTGCAACCCCTCAGTTCTTCTGAAAGAAATCAATTATTCGTACATACCAATTAAAGGAATTCTAATGATAATACTTTAATAAAATGTGTTGCAAAAATCAACAATGTATTCACTTATACTTCCCTTTCCTGCTTGAAAAGTTTCACATTTCTTTAATTAATGTGATTCTAAACATTATTGAAGGTGACATCGACTGGCAAAGAGCAGTATTACCACTCATATTTTGAAAGAAATTTGGTAAAACAGGTCAGTTCGGAGAGCCCTAGTAGAGCCCTGGCTTGAGCCCAGGCTAGCCATGGCCCACTTAAAGCCCTGCATATCACGCACCACCGACAAGATAGTGACTGCTCCAGGATTCCCACTCTTACAGCAATAGTGACCCGTCATCACCCTTATGTGTAACAAACTCATTGAACGCTGGACTATCGGGCCTTTATTGGAAGAAGAAAATGCCTTTGGACCATCGGCAGACTGGGATCTGGATGAGCCACCCTCGCTCCTATTTACAGAAAGTGTTAAGGCTGCAGGCTGCTCACCCAGCCCCATGGGGAGAAGGGATTAACAGGGGCAATTGGAAACAAACACCGGGTCACAAGCTTGAAAACCTTTTAAGTGACTGGGCCAGTACAGAGACTGGTTTACGCAAGACTCAGGCCATGAAGCCAGTGCCCATGAACCAACCGCCGTTTTCTTTGTTCTAATATTTTCTTTTAAAAGAAAACATAATTTCAATCAATTGTGCACTTAGTGCATCCAGATGTATTGCAATATCTTAGACTCTACGACAAAGCGGTTTCAGCATGAAAGGCTCTTGGGAGGTGCCAACGTAGCACCCTTACCAATGATACACTTGTTTCAACCAGTATTTTCACACTGATGCCTGTCTGAGTGACAATATCTACCCGATAACCAATATAGGTCCAGGCCCAACCCGCTGCAGCACGCTAGCGTGCTCAGTAAGAGGCAGCAAACAGGGGTAGACTGAGTACCAAAAGAGGCCCTGGAAATAATTTTCAAAGTGGCCCAGTATTACACATTTTCAGCAAGCCCAGCCCTTTTCCTATAGGGAAATGTTGAAATACCACACAAAAGAGGCCCAGGGTGCAGAGGCCTACAGGGAAATCTCCAGAGTTCCCTACAGGCCAGTCCACCCCTGGCAGCGACTCGTGCTATGAGGCAGGGCACTGCACTTGCCTAGGTTTGTCAATCTAGCAATACAAAATACAGTGACAGCACAATCCTAGTATTACCAGAGTACTCCCAACACTTAGCATTATGAACGCAGAGCTACGTATTTACTTCGTCATCATTATTTTGGATATCAGACCCATCAAATGTATGCACACCTAATTAATATTTTATAAACAATGCACATTTTTAACACCATATTAAGATGAAAACAAAGTCTAGAAATACAAGCAGCCACTAACCACAGTAAATAGCAAATGACCGCTCCAAATCCACGTACTAAAACAAGAAGAAAATCGGTACAGCAGGATGCTTTTGCTTGAGCAAGATCAAGGAGTATTTAATGCCAAAGGAAAGGCAGAATTTTAACACTCAGAGCCAAGCTATACGGGGACAGAGTAATGACCTTGATGGGAAACCCACCTAACCAGATTTTGGGCACACGGTGTAAGGGAGGTGATGGGGGTTCGGTTTGGCCCTCAATACCCGCAGCTGTTGATTGATTGGCCCACCAGGCCTTTCAGTGGAACAATCCGAGAATAGTGAAGTACTGAAGGTTTACGCAAAGCCTCCTGCCAGCTTTCATCATAACCATCAGAAGCCACTGTAGCCTTCAGGAGTGATTTTCCATTAGGTGGTGCACACACCATGGGTTTAAACACCAATCCCAAGATTCGCACAGGACAAAAATACTCTCATGACCCCCAATGCAAATAAGTGGAAACCCTTTCTGCTTGCATACAGTCATGTAAAGTAAGCATACACAGGGGCAAATGTGGCTCCCAGTGCTGAATTTCATCCACCATTTAGATTTTGGAGTAGGGCGCACAGGTGCCAGTACCCCTTTGCGCCCCTTCCTTGTAGATGGTTACAGCAACGCAATGCATCCTCCAACAGAGAGGCCCTGGCCACCTTCGGAGATAAGGAGATGAGATGGCATCTGCAAATCCTGGACACGCGGCTGGTGGCAGATTAAATAGATCCATACAGTAGATGAGCAGGCTCCTGAGGGTCCACACAGGGGTGTGGGTGAGGAATTCGATCGCCAGCACAGTGTGCTCTTGCAGGGGATTTTTAAATGTGTTACTTAAATGGAATGATGGTAGACCAACCTCAAGAAAATGTGTGGGGCTAATCCACACACATTTCCCTATGCTCACAGCACGACAAACAGATAGACCTGTGTACTCTGGGTGGACACAGCCTACAGGCACAGTCCCCACTGTCATATTTAGTTGGGATATAACAGCCAGATGTGCACGATGCATCTCCAGAAGTAAGAGGACCACATCTTCCGCCTGCCATTGCCAGCCAGATCAACTAACAAAGGCTTCATGGATCCGCCTGCTCTTTTTTTGGGCCCCGCAGCTGGTGGCGGCAATTTGCATACTAATTGGAAAGTAATTCAAACAGGCCCACATGGGTCCTGCGTGCAGAGGTTAACGAAGGAGACAGGAAACCCCAACAATCTTTCATATGCAATTTGCCAACCTGAAGCCAGCTCCCGCCCTCAGTATCTATGACAAGAAGCTATCACGTCTGGGACTGCATGTTTACAGTAATTCACCCCGCAGGGGGACCCCATTCATAAGGTACGAGAATGTGGTTTGCAGGAGCCAGAGAGTCTGGTCTCACTGCATCTTCAAGGGAGAACTTCCGCTTTAATTCGGAAAACAGAGATATCCCTTACGCAGAGAGACTCTTTGATCCACAACAGATAGGAAGATGGGTGGGACTTAGTATCACATGTTTTCATCCCTTTTCCTTTCCTGTTTCAAAGCACTCTGGTTATGACCTCATGCATACAGGAGATTGTTGCCAGGGACCCCAAGATTGGTTAATTAAGGTAGGCTTAGCCTACACCAACCCCTGTGGCCCATTTGGCTTTAAAAGGGCAGATCATTTGAAGACTTCACTTGAAGTAAAACAACCTCAACCTTGGACCCTGACTGGAAGTACAGTCTGCCTTACATCTTCCACCAGTGAAGGAAGGCCGGGATTTCCAAAGAGGGAAGCAAGATTCCTCCCCTAAACATCTCACATGGAACAGAGGGAGATACTGAATCCAGAGGAACCTACAGCAGCTCCAGAACTGGTACCCAGCCAGCACAAGCGTGTCCTGCGAGGCTCTGCAGCAAGCACCCTAGGTGGGAAGTGCCAGAGAGTCTCGGAACCAAACCAAAGACAAGGCAGTTGCCTGCAACATTCTCCTCAGCTTGGACCGTCCGCCTTAAAGGACAACACAAGCCCAGTGGAGAAGCTAGGGGGATTGCATCGGCAAGCATCTACTGACGTCTGCCTTAAAGGACATTTTTGAATGAGTCAAGACCCTTGAGCTGCAACTGACTGCACGCAGACTGTTGGTATGCCATAGTCTCTAACACCATCCAAGGCGCCTCAACCAGTGCTTCAGAACTGCCGACCAGTACTGAGACAACTATTCCTGACCCTGAACCGCTGTGTAGGACAACCTGCAGTCGTCTACCCAGCTTTGCTCACCAAACTGCCTGCTGCCTGATACCCACAGCTGTCTCCCGTATTGACTCAACCCTGTGAAGCACCAAGAACTCCTACAGCACAAAGTACATTGTGGTTCTGTTCCCCTGCTCCTTTCTACGAAAGCCCCTAGTGACATTTTACAACCTATTGCGCCCTTTGTGTTGAAGGCAAGTATTCTTGAACTATTGCAATTAATGACTTTACCGACAACCCTCCTGTCAGTATCCAGCGTGCATCCCTTTTCTTTCTTTGAAACTGTCTGTCCACTACATTCCTTTACAGGGTGGGTTGTATTTTGCAGTGTGCTAGAACTGTCTGTTGTGATAATAATAAAGCAGATATTTGTATGCAACCTTGACTGGACAGTCCCTTATATCATTGGGTAATATTTGTATTTTCACTGTGTTGCAACTAACCACCGATCCGCGCTTCGGCGATAAGCCTGCCGTTCCATCCACGTTACCAAAATTAGACAAAGAGGTTTATAATTGCTTGTGTTTCCAATATGTTTGGATCCCTTCTGGTGTACTAGAGGTGTGGGGCTGATTGATGTTTTAAAAACCGATATTCATTCCTGGACCACTAGTGCCCGGAAGATGATTTGTCACACTATGGCCCACCATCCAGTGCTCCGATACCCATCACATGCACGTTACAGAGACTCACATTTGGCTCTCATGATCCAGTCAAGGTCCGTACCCTTGCACCAAGCATCAGTGCCACATTTGAAAGACTTTTGTTTCAAATAATACGATGGGCAGATCCCAAATCGTTTTGGAACTAGGGGAGAAAACATGCTTAAACCCATCCAAGGACTAGAAAGGAAACAATTGCAATCTATCCCTCAGGGTCAAACCTCAAAGCAATTAGCTATTTGGTTACCTTTCTGTACATGCAACATGCATAATACTAACTTGACAGAGGTGGTGGTGTGTCATTTAAACTTCACCAATTGACTATGGCACTGCTGCGCAATGCCAGTATAGCTTTGAGGGTGCTGGGGTGTCCAATATAGGCAGCTCAACTCTTCGTCATCAACCTTCCAATAACAAATGTGTTCGTTTTCCTGGAGGGCATAGATCCAGTTCAGGTAGGTGCATGTGTGCTACATCCTTTTTATGTTCACTAGAACCATAATAGTAGGGGTAAAGGTTACCATATTTGAGTTCAATTGAGCCATAAGCATAAGTGTATTACAAGCCCTATGCAACTCTAGGGATTGCCATCTTAAAGCATTCTCGCTTTGGCATGTTGGGGAGGGGAGCAGGTGCAGGAAGTACTCAAAAATAAGGGGAAAAGAACTATTCTAGGGGGTAGACGACAAAACAGTGGTTCGTTTAACACCAGGAACTCCAAGTTGGTTCCAGATGTCAACCGGCCCAGCCCCACCCCTTATCCCCAACTTCAATTGAAGATTTAGCAGATCAGTGGATAAGGTGTGCATGTTACAAAATAATTATTTACTGCTAGACCAATAAAACAATTAGGTCATTACACATTATTAGAAACAATTCAAAACATGAACCTTTCCAGATTTGAGGGATCAACTCCAAACGGTTATCTGTATTGAGGGCCTGGAGGGAATCCATCATCCCCCTGGAATTAGGGTAGTAGAGCGAAGGGATCAGTTGTTAACACGAGCCCTCCATCGGTTTTGATGTGGACACAGTGTAACTGCTGGACCCATATGCATGCAAATGCCAAAACCGACCCACCCACCCCGCATAAGTGAGTTAGACCACACAGCTTTCAAGTGTTGGCAATAAAAGGGCGTAGGATTTTATTGTTACAGATGTGGTTATGGAAACAATAACAATAATCACATATCCATATGATATCATACTTTTGGGCACCAGCTCCAGAGGTAGCCCCCTCTGGCCCGTGCCTCCTTTTCATGTGCCACGACTTGTTGTGGACACCGTACAGTGCCCTGTACCTCTTTTCCTTTGTTCTTCTCCCTTCTTTTCTAGGGTGGGAGGGTTTTGCGGAAAAGGAGGAAGAAATGGAGAACACTGAGTTCACAGTGTACCTCCAGCCTGTTTGAGTCCCCGTTCAGGGTCTACAAACAGATTGTGTTTCTCTGTTGAGCTGGAATCTGGGTCTTTGAAGGGTATCTATTGGGGGCTGACCCAGCCCCCAGGCGGGCAGAGCCGACTGTCTGGCCCCCCAGGCGGAGGGAGGGGGGGTGTTCCTGCTCTCTCTGCCTGCCTTGTTAATTCCTTAAGGCACTTAGCACCCTGCTGCTTAGTGGAAGGGTGAGGTGATTTTCTCACCTCACCATTCCTTTGCTTTGTACTGGAGGGAGACTGCTGTCTCCTGTCTAAGTGGTGGAATGGAGAGGGGCCTGGTCCGGATAGTGGGGGGAGCTGGTCCTCTCCCAGGCTTGCTGGATGGTACCAGCAGTTACCCTGCCTCACTTTGGGAGGCCCTACAGCATTGCCCACTCTTTCTCCAAGTAAGAGGTTACTGCAAATTGCTTTACACCTTCTTCATAATTTGGAGTGCAGTCTTTTTCCGATAAGGGTTTGAACCAATAGAAGTGTTTGGAGGGGGGGGGGCTGAAACACACACATTGACAGATGTGGATTATGCCGGTTATCTATGCAGGCCTACCCTTGCTCCCCCGGTGCTCGTTCGTCCTCTCACCCCTCCTCCCGCCCACTTCCTTTTCGGCCCACTCAGCGCTGCCGCAGTGTTCCTTTAAACTATTGACTGCTTACACTGCCCCGGGAGACTCGCACAAGGCCGCTTTGTGCCTCCTTGACAATGCACGCTCTGCATGCCTAATGCATCGGTAGTGCGCAAAAAAGGCAAGAAATCAGCTTTCAGGATACATATTCAAACTCTTGAGGTCCGGCAGCACTAAAAAGGAGAAAAAAAATCAGCCTTCTTCTAACTAGGCCTTCTCAGGGGGCTTGACAAAGAGCGCACACAGCTCCTTCCGGCGCATGCTTAATGCATTCAGCAGAAGATAACAAGCTTCCCATCCCTTCCTGGGAAATGAGAGCCACTTTCTGCAATGTGCCTTTAAGCCCAAAGAGATGCTTTCACACACAACCCTGGTTCTGCAACCCCAACGTATATTTCTGTTGTTCTAATTAGGTTGACCGTTATCATTTGTTTTGTGCAAAGCTAATTAGGCACAGAAGGTACAAGTCCTAATTGAATATGCAGTGCTCGCGACTGGTGATAAGCCTGTTTGAGTGCTTCCAATGTTTGCAGGGAAGGGAACGGAGGCACAGGGAGAAAAGCTGATTTCACTCAGGGCAAGCGGTTTCATCATTTGGGAAGCTCGCGACTAGAAGTTGAGGAATGCATGACGTAAAATGGCGCTCAGCGCTAGTTTGCACTAACCACTGTGGGCAAACTCACATCATTGATAGTATCCTAGAAATAATTCAGCAATCTGCTGTGGCGCTGTGTGGCTGTGTGGCCGCGTGGGCAGCGCACCACCATGGACAGAAGGGTGAACACCTTTCCCCGCGTGTGCATGCCAGACCTATCCAAACTCCCTGCTGGGATGACTACTGTAAACACCCAGTCCCAGATATGACATTTCCCTGTCAATCGATACTGAGGGCAGGAGCTGGCATCAGGTTGACACAGTGCATATGAAAGGGTGTTGGGGTTTCCTGTCTCCTTTGTTAGCCTCTACAGCCAGGCCCCATGTGGGCCTGTTTGAAGTACACTCTAGTCGTATGTTAATTATCTTATTCGCTGCCACTAGCTCCAGAGCTCAACAAAAGGACACTCTTCGACCTTTACAACTTATCCAGAACAGGACTGCAAGACTTGTCCTTGGCCTCATGCCTAAGGATAATATCTCTCCAGATCTGAAATCTCCAGTCGCTTCTCCAAGTAGAGAGTGGGGGGCAAATCTCTTTCCTCGGCTGGGGCCTCCCTATGGAACAGTCTCCCTGCCTCCCTCAAACTTGAGCAGAACCACCTCTGGTTCCGGAAGCAACACAAGACCTTCCTTATTGCTTCCGCTTTCTCTCTTCCTCTCCCTTCTGACATTCCTGACTGCTCCGCACACTGGTCACCTGCCCCCCCCACTAAACTCGGACCCAGGCACCTGCATGTCTAGTTGCCCTTGCACTGCCTCTGGTCTCCCCCAGCACTTAAGGGACTAGATCTATAACCCTACCGTCCCCTCTCTCTCTCTGCACTTATGAGCCACCCTCTGGCTGCACTTATTGAATACCTGCACGCCCACCCGGCCCTTATTTAGCTACCTGCACTTCTCCCCCACCCCTTCCTCCCTTGCTTTCCCCTGCATTTGCGCAATCTGAATGACACAAGACCTAGTAAGATTGTTGTTTTGTCCTTCTTCTGTTTCCCCCTCCTTGTCGCGCCTAGAAACACTTTTGTACAGGCGTGTTATAAATGACATTTCATATCATATCATACAGATGTGGCTGCCAGCCATCACAAGAATATGTAAGTCTATGCCATCAGATTCTACCGTCCAGGGACATTAGAACATCCAACTCCTTGCAAAGCTTAATACAGACATTGATACTATCGCACTGCCTGAATTGGCAACATCAGTACTGACCTTATGATGGAAAATGCATTAAATCTAAGGATTTGATGCAGACGCAAATCTGTATTCAATCCTACATTATGTGGCAACCCAAATCCGAGCTAGAGGATGACATGTATACACATCTGATCAGGTTGTGAAGTAACCATGGAACATGCTGCTCAGAACCTGGAACCCTTGTTTGCCCAAGGAGAAGCCAGTTGTGCAGGCATATTTGCCAACATGACAGCAGAACCCCTTTAAGAGTAACAAGAGTACTAATCATAGAGTACATTTTCCCCTATACAACAATGATTATACAACAATGATTTCCCACATGACCAAGCTACAGAAAACAGAAAAAACCTTGGCCCTGTATTATAAAGTAAAAACGAAAGATGGGAAGTTGTCTAAGAGGCTTCAAACAATCCACCTATTGATGGAATAAAGTTGGAATATAAACCAGGAACCTCTGGCAACATGAGCATAGATATATGGGTCTGATTCACAGAAACGTTTCATAATGCTGCTATCCCATTGGCAAACGCTCTGTGAATCAGGCCCATAGTCTGTGCATTTTTTTTTCAACACACAAAAAGAGTGATCCCAAGGATGCTCGTTAGAAAAATGTGACTGATTTTAAAGGACGCCCACAAAATTGAAAGAAATGCCCTAAAGCAGGGTGGATCAAAACATTGTTAAGACTCCACTGGTCGAAACCGGTTGGCACCAACCACTAACGTATTGGAGTAGAACACACTAAGAACGAATGGATTGAATGGGCCTCATTACGGGTTTGGCGGTAGCCATGCTGCACATGCCACTTGTGTCTTTTGCTTTAATGCTTCTGAAATGACTTTGAGTGGCCTATGACACAAGAAATCTGTAGAAAAGAATACAGCATGGAATGTGTTTTATTTATTCACAAGTCGATGTGTATTTTGTGAAGTATATTGTATTTTAATTGTTTGTCGATGTTTATGGTGAAAAAAGTGTATGTCATTCATTTGTAAAAAGGTGGGTTCCTATATGATGCACTGGACCGCATCACGAGTTTGTTGATCATTTGGCAGTAACTCCACTATAATACCACCAAACTCTATTACTGTAGCCGCCACTTGGTAGCGTGGGGTTACAAGTGATGGTAATATCCCCCTTTTTGGAGTCCATTGGAATCCATGGGGATTTTTTGCAGATTTACTGCTGGCGATATTACCATGAGGTAAATCTGATGATTTTTGGAGGTAAAGTAGTGGATTTTACTTACCGCTTGTTGGTGGAGATAAATCCTCCTCTTTACCTCCAAATTTCTAATTCAGCGGAATGGGATAAACAACGGTAATGCAGTTGCTGCCTAAAAAAAAGTGGCAGTTACAGCCGACCACCACTGTCTTTCCTGCACCGCCGAACTTGTCATGAGTCCTATTATGTTTGTCAGTTTGTATGTATTCTCCTTCAGTTTTGTTACATACCCAGTGAATGCAGACCAGGAAGTAAGCCAAGACCAAAAACGGGTTAACAAAACACTTTTTGTAGGGCTAACTAACTCCTTTTCTGGTCTACTCCCTGCAGTGGCGTTTTCCCCCTTCCACCTCTTCTTCCGCTCCTCCTCCCATCTCTCATACTCCTCTTCCAAGTACTCTTCCTGCTCTGCCACGTGTTCATAGTTTGGGTTTCCACTTACCTTCTCCAGTCTCCATGGCCACGTGCCTTCCCCTCCTCTCAGAGCTCCTTCTCCAGCTCCCGCTCTCTCCAGACTGATCGGCTCTCCAACCGAGTCCGAACCCAACATCCTGGTCCAAAAGTGACCTGGACTGAACGTCTAGCTTGGCTTGTATAGTGCTCCGAGCTCTCCCTCTGGGTTAGACATTGATTCAGGGTGTGCACCCCTGAATTGAAATCAGTGAGCACCTGCAATTGAGTGGTGTTTCCATCCTCACTTTTGCCTAATTTAGACAGAGGAGGCCGAACCATTCCTATGTCAAGTCAGGTGGCCATTTTGGATTTTCTATGTGAGTAGAGAGGATATGCCAGATCTGTGTGAGAAAAGTACAGCTCAATCCAATCTGTCTGTGTGCGCAAGTCCAATGTTGGGTGGTAGGTGTTGTCAGAATGTACCAAAGTATTAACTGAAAAGGATACAATACTCAAAAGGATACAGGAGGTAGGGTCTTCCGGATCCCTGTTCACACGATTTGATAGTCGTGAAGTCAATAAAAGACCTTCCAAATGATACAACCCTCTGGCTGATAAAACAGGCAGAGCGATGGATCACTGGAAAGGGCGTGGGTAAGGTATAGTAATCCAGCCTAGGACAAATTAAAGTATCATGAATAACTGCTCCAATCTGAGTATGATGAATTAGATAATGACAGGAATGTTCACACTGACCTTTAGATTTGGGTAGAATAATCCAGAAGTCTCTTGATGGATTTGAATGAAGAACAAACGACAAGGAAGGGAAAATTAGTAAGGGAGACTTATCCCGAACGGAACGAGGCTCACGCTAGATACGGGTTGAATTCACCACAGGATAGCGTCCAAAGTTCAGTTCAATGTCACCTTCCAATAATCCTTGAAAGGCTTCCTTCCCACTATAGGGATCAATCCTTCTGTTAATTCCACAGATGCAGGAGTTAGAAGTACACGCGGTTATAAACAGCCGCGAAGAAAATAACGTTTGAAGACAACGTGCGCGTGTGGATTTTACACGCGGGCAGGATTCGCGCAGTCTGGGCCAGCCGCGTGTGAAGACAACGTGCGCGTGTGGATTTACACGCGGGCAGGATTTACGCAGTCCGGGCCAGCCGCGTATGAAGACAGAGAGCGCGTGTGGTTTTTACACGCGGGCAGGATTCACGCAGCCTTGGCCAGCCGCACTTGAAGACAAAGAGCGCGTGTGGATTTTACACGCGGGCAGGATTCACGCAGCCTTGGCCAGCCGCACTTGAAGACAAAGAGCGCGTGTGGATTTACACGCGGGCAGGATTCACGCAGCCTTGGCCAGCCGCACTTGAAGACAAAGAGCGCGTGTGGATTTTACACGCGGGCAGGATTCACGCAGCCTTGGCCAGCCGCACTTGAAGACAAAGAGCGCGTGTGGATTTTACACGCGGGCAGGATTTACGCAGCCTTAGCCAGGCGCGCTTGAAGACAGAGAGCGCGTGTGGAATAACACGCGGGCGGTGTTCCCGCAGTCCGGAACAGCCGCGTTTAGAGACAGCGTGAGCGTGTGGAATTACACGCGGGCAGGATTCCCGCAGTCCGGACCAGCCACGCTTGAAGACAGAGAACGCGTGTGAATTATCACGCGAAGGGATAGCTCCAGGAATCAGCGTGTGGCGGAACACACGCTATCGAAGGCCCAAAAGTAGCTGTAGAAATATGCCAGGATGCAGATCAGAGGTTCAGCTACACAACGCCAATAGAGACGATCAGAAGCAGCGAGTGAAGCTTCTACGCTGCTTAAATACGTAATACCGTAGTTCACGTGACGAAGCAAAAGTCACGTGAAGTTAGCGACGTGAAAAGTGCAAACGTCGTTTTCCCGGTAACGTATCGAATAACCTCCATTTGGAGTAGAACGGTCTATCTGTTCTACGAGCGTAGCGTCCAGCATGCATGACAGTGCCATCCCCCAAAGGGACAACCTCTCCCCTTCTTGTGTGAAAGCGCTTCAATAAAGCAGGAGCATGAATATTGGAAAGAGGTTCCCAGGACCTATCTTCGGGACCATAGCCCTTCCAATCCACCAGATAATATGGTCTACCAGAACGTAGTTTCATATCCAGTATGTCTTGTACCTCGTATTCATCAGACCCCCGCACAGAAATAGCAACAGGCCGTACAGGCAGTCTAGTAGCTTCAGAGAATGGCTTAATGAGTGAGACGTGGAATACAGGATGCACCCGCCATCGTTGTGGCAAAGCCAGACGTACAGCAGCAGGATTAAGAACATGGAGCACTACATACGGACCGATGTATTTAGGTAACAATTTCTTTTTGCCTGGAATTCTTAAGTTCTTAGTGGATAGCCAGACTTTCATACCAGCCTTATAGACAGGTGCGGATACTCTATGAGCATCGGCATAGAATTTGTCACGTCGTTTAGCCTGCTCCAATTGCTGCTTCACCTTTCTTTGTAATCTCTTCAGATCACGAAGAGTACGGCCTGCGGCAGGCGTGTCCAAGGATAGACCGGAATCCAGAGGTATTGATCGGGGGTGTTGTCCATAGAGAGCATAGAACGGTGAAGTGCCTATGGCACTATGATAAGAGTTGTTATAGGCGTATTCAGCCGCCGGCAGTACCGTGAGCCAATCCGATTGGTATTGCAAACACAGACACCGCAGATATTGTTCCATAGTACAATTGACCCTTTCAGTCTGTCCGTCAGTTTGAGGATGATAAGCACTGGACATTCTATCATCAATTAGTAATGCAGATGTTAAAGCTCTCCAAAAGCGTGACGCAAACTGCGAGCCCCTGTCAGTAATGATTACTGATGGTAGACCAAAGAAACGAAATATATGTTGGATGAATAGTTCAGCCAGAACAGTAGCAGTTGGTAAACCAATACAGGGAATAAATAGAGCCAATTTAGTGAAATAATCCACTACGACCCATATGGTATCATATCCCTGATTTGGGGGGAGTTCTACCACAAAGTCCATAGATATCATGTCCCATGGTTTGTTAGGGACAGGTAGGGACTGGAGTAAGCCCACTGGTTTACCAGGAGTATTTTTACATTGGATACATACAGAACAAGAAGATACATAGTTTATAACATCTTTTGCCATGGATGGCCACCAGCACCACCTTTTGAGCAGATCCAGTGTTTTCTTCCGTCCAGGATGGGCTGCAATCAAGGAATCATGATTCCATTTGAGGGCTTTATTCCGCATTGAAGGAGTTGGTAGATAAAGTACTCCTTGTGTGAATGGTAAACCGTTATGCACGTCCAGATTCATATCCTGGACTACTTGTGGATGATTTTTTACCCACTCTTGTATTTCGGTTTTTAGGGACGGTTGAACCGAACAACTACAAATTACATGATCTGCCAACAGCTGAATCTGTACTTGTTTTTCTTCCTGCGCCTCTTTACTCATACGGGACAAAGCGTCCGACTTAACATGTTCTCGGGCAGGACGATAGGTGACCTGGAAATCGTATTGGGCAAAAAAGACATGCCATCTGGCCTGACGGGCCGTAAGGCATTTCATGGATTTGAATGCTTGGAGATTTCTATGGTACGAGTACACCAACACCTGTTGTTTGGCCCCAAGAAGATGATGACGCCATTCTCGGAAAGCATCTTTGATAGCCAGTAGTTCCCGCTCAGTGACGGTGTAGTTCCGTTCATACGAGGTGAGTTTGCGAGAGAAGAAAGCCACTGGGTGTTCTTCCTTGGTTTCTGTGCAAACTTGTGAGAGCACTGCACCAATAGCGACACTGGATGCATCCGCTTCAACGACAAACTGGCGATCAGGATCCGGATGTTGAAGCACGGGTGCAGTGGTAAATGCTTCCTTCAGCTTTTCGAATGCTGCTTGGGCATGTTGGTTCCAACAGAAAGGAACTTTGGAACTAGTTAAAGCCGTCAAAGGAGCTACTGTTTTGGAAAAGGAATGGATAAATCTGCGATAGAAATTCGCAAAGCCTAAGAAAGACTGTAGTGACTTGACGTTATGCGGAATCGGCCAATTCAAGACGGCCTTTACCTTGGAACGACTCATTCGAGCACCTAGATTGGTAATGTCGTAACCAAGGAATTCCACTTCCTGTGAATGAAAGACACATTTTTCGGCTTTCACATAAAGATGGTTCTCCCTGAGTCTTTGTAGGACTGTAGAAACATGTCTGACGTGTTCCGATAAAGATGATGAGTAGATCAAAATGTCGTCCAGATAGACAACCACAAATTGGTCCATTATGTCTCTGAATATATCATTCATGAAGAATTGAAATGTGGCGGGAGCATTGCACAGACCAAAAGGCATCACCAAATATTCGTAAAGACCATACCGTGTCTTAAAAGCGGTCTTCCATTCGTCGCCTTCACGAATGCGAACCAAGTTGTATGCACCTCGCAAGTCCAATTTGGTGAAATAACTGGAAGTGCCTAACTGATCCAACAGAACGTTTATTAGTGGTAAGGGGTATTGGTTTTTGATGGTGATATCATTAAGTGCCCTGTAATCAATGCATGGTCTGAGATCTCCCTCTTTCTTAGGAACAAAGAATAGAGGAGATGCAGCAGGAGATTGTGAGGGCCGTATAAAGCCCATTGCTAGCGCTTTGTCAATGTATTCTTTTAACACGACATCTTCTTTAGGTGTTAATGAATAAACACGGCCTGTAGGAATTTTGGCACCAGGAATCAATTCGATAGGACAGTCGTACTGTCGATGAGGAGGTAATTGTTCTGCCTGGCCTTTATCAAAGACATCAGCATAATCAGCGTATTCGCATGGTATGATATTGTCGCATTGATGTACAACGCTGATAGTAGAATCCTCCACCATAGAGGCCAATATGTGTTGTTTATTTGACACCTCCTGACTGGTAAAGCAATGTTCATTGCAATGAGTCGAAGGATATTGGAGCGATCCCGAAACCCAGTCAACAGCAGGATTGTGAAGGGTTAACCATGCAAGACCAAGTATGATCTCGTACTGCGGAGCAGCAATAACATCGAAGATGATTTCTTCTGAATGGTTATTCGATAACGTCATCTGAACAGGTACCGTCTCCTGGGTTACCATACCAGAAATCAAAACAGATCCGTCCACGGTGTTCACCGTTTCAGGTCTTTTTTTGTTTACAAGGGGTAAGGAACATGTCTTGGCATAAGTGATGTCTATGTAATTGCTGGTGGCTCCAGAATCAACCATGGCCTTGGAAACCACTTCTCGCTCATCACAACGTAACGTCACCTGAACTATTACAGGCGCATGTTTAGGAATGGTAACGGAGTCCGATGAAACACTCGACATAGGGACTCCTGCTAATGTCGAGTTTTGGCGTTTCCCGCACGCTTGATGGGTTTTTTAGGACATGTTGCCAATAAATGCTCGGAAGAACCACAGTACATACATAAGTGGTTTTTTCTTCGGTTCTCCCGTTCTGCATTGGACAATCGACCTCTCACGGCGCCTATCTGCATGGGTTCAGGGTCGTTAGAGATGACTGCTGGTGTCTCTGACCGCCCCGAGACTGGCATGAAGGGCTTTTTCTCTCCCTTTCGAGCATTCCTTCGGGCGTCGATTTGTAGAACCAAATCGAGCAGCTCTGGGAAACCCGTAGGAACCACAGGAACTGTAGATAAGGCATCTTTCAGTTCTTCGGAAAGACCCTTGTAGAAAACAGCCGTTTTCTTGCTGTCAGGCCATTGGGTTTCCGCCGTCAGTTGATTGAACCGGGCAACGTAAGACATAAGGGGTTGGCTGCCCTGTTGTAGGTTAAGCAACTCTAAATCTGTGGCTTGAGTAGAGTAACGCATGTCAAAGACTTTACTCATAGCAGTCAAGAGATCGTCACAATCGTACAACAAAGGGCTATTTGTTTCCAACAAAGGGTTAGCCCAAGCAGCAGCTGTGCCCCCTAAATGGGAAAGCACGAAGGCTGCTTTTGTGGTTAGATCAGGAAAAGATGTAGGACGGCAAAGAAAATGGAGTCGGCACTGATTTACAAAGGTTCTATAGGTTTTGGGATCACCCGTGAACCTTTCCGGAGGGGCCAAGGGAAACTGAGTGGGCATAACCACATTAATAGTTTCCTGTGGGGGTGCCGTAGTCCCAGATCCAGATGCAGTAGCCATCGGCGCCTGTGCTCCCTGAGGACTACCATGTAGGGCGTCTTGCATAACGTCCATACGGTGCCGTAACATGTCCTGTGCTGTAACCATTTCATTTCTCAAATCGTTGATCAACTGTGTCAAAACAGTTAAAGGATCCGTACCCTCCATGGCTTCTGATTCTGTCAGAATGTACCAAAGTATTAACTGAAAAGGATACAATACTCAAAAGGATACAGGAGGTAGGGTCTTCCGGATCCCTGTTCACACGATTTGATAGTCGTGAAGTCAATAAAAGACCTTCCAAATGATACAACCCTCTGGCTGATAAAACAGGCAGAGCGATGGATCACTGGAAAGGGCGTGGGTAAGGTATAGTAATCCAGCCTAGGACAAATTAAAGTATCATGAATAACTGCTCCAATCTGAGTATGATGAATTAGATAATGACAGGAATGTTCACACTGACCTTTAGATTCGGGTAGAATAATCCAGAAGTCTCTTGATGGATTTGAATGAAGAACAAACGACAAGGAAGGGAAAATTAGTAAGGGAGACTTATCCCGAACGGAACGAGGCTCACGCTAGATACGGGTTGAATTCACCACAGGATAGCGTCCAAAGTTCAGTTCAATGTCACCTTCCAATAATCCTTGAAAGGCTTCCTTCCCACTATAGGGATCAATCCTTCTGTTAATTCCACAGATGCAGGAGTTAGAAGTACACGCGGTTATAAACAGCCGCGAAGAAAATAACGTTTGAAGACAACGTGCGCGTGTGGATTTTACACGCGGGCAGGATTCGCGCAGTCTGGGCCAGCCGCGTGTGAAGACAACGTGCGCGTGTGGATTTACACGCGGGCAGGATTTACGCAGTCCGGGCCAGCCGCGTATGAAGACAGAGAGCGCGTGTGGTTTTTACACGCGGGCAGGATTCACGCAGCCTTGGCCAGCCGCACTTGAAGACAAAGAGCGCGTGTGGATTTTACACGCGGGCAGGATTCACGCAGCCTTGGCCAGCCGCACTTGAAGACAAAGAGCGCGTGTGGATTTACACGCGGGCAGGATTCACGCAGCCTTGGCCAGCCGCACTTGAAGACAAAGAGCGCGTGTGGATTTTACACGCGGGCAGGATTCACGCAGCCTTGGCCAGCCGCACTTGAAGACAAAGAGCGCGTGTGGATTTTACACGCGGGCAGGATTTACGCAGCCTTAGCCAGGCGCGCTTGAAGACAGAGAGCGCGTGTGGAATAACACGCGGGCGGTGTTCCCGCAGTCCGGAACAGCCACGTTTAGAGACAGCGTGAGCGTGTGGAATTACACGCGGGCAGGATTCCCGCAGTCCGGACCAGCCACGCTTGAAGACAGAGAACGCGTGTGAATTATCACGCGAAGGGATAGCTCCAGGAATCAGCGTGTGGCGGAACACACGCTATCGAAGGCCCAAAAGTAGCTGTAGAAATATGCCAGGATGCAGATCAGAGGTTCAGCTACACAACGCCAATAGAGACGATCAGAAGCAGCGAGTGAAGCTTCTACGCTGCTTAAATACGTAATACCGTAGTTCACGTGACGAAGCAAAAGTCACGTGAAGTTAGCGACGTGAAAAGTGCAAACGTCGTTTTCCCGGTAACGTATCGAATAACCTCCATTTGGAGTAGAACGGTCTAGCTGTTCTACGAGCGTAGCGTCCAGCATGCATGACAGGTGTGTTCTTTGTGCCAGTTTAAAAATGTCTGTGGCATTTGTGGAGACCGAGCCATGAACTTCACAAACTTTACAGGAAATAAGTCTGCAGACTGGCGAGAAAACATAGAGTCGACAAACCACCTCATTATGAAGGCGTCAATAGCCTGCCCTACTCCACCCGCCTTAAAGGCCCAGTGATAACTGGTAGGGCGTATAAATGCCAATCTTCTTAGGAGGGATCTGCTGGACTTAAAGTGACAGACCCTGCCAAATGACGGGGACCATGGGAGGATGACAAGCAGCTGGCCTACTGAGTCACCGCCTTGTTGATTCCCTTTTTCAGGTAGGTGGCTTTGACAAAGTATATAAGTAATTCATTTTTGTTGATAATCAAATGAAATATGCTTTTTTCTTTCTTGTAAAAAGTTGTTGGTACACAGTTCCCATTTCCCTTTTCTCTTGGTCTGAAATGGACGAATAGATGATGGAGTGATTTCCCCGTGGGAAAATTATGTATGGTTTGTTGTTGTTAAGACATTACGCCTGATTCTCAAAAGGGGGTTGAGGGCTATCCCCATCTGCTACTAAACATCTGACCAATAGCAGTACACAATGTTGTCCTATTAGTCAAGACAGGCCAATAACAATCTGATCACTAGATGGTCAAATGAGGGTCTGACAATGATGGCAATCCCATTGTGAGTAATACAGCGAGCGGATTACCTGTGTGAGGGATGCAAGCAGCGGAGATTGAGAGCCCCCCTCAAAGCTGAGCAACTATACCACTGCTACCATACCCGCTGCCTTGATACATTTATAGAACCGGACAACCCAACACACCCCGAGACACAGTGAATATTGATATAACCATTGTAGGATACCAGTGGCCAAAGTGCTTTGATCAACCCCAAAAATATAAAAAGTGGGGTTATGCCCCCCCATGCAGACTCACCATCCTGAGGTTAGGATCCATGACAGAAAAGCTTTCCGAATACATGGATTCCATTTTTACAACCATGTCACCCTCCTTTTGTCGTTTCGCGGAGATACCGTGAGCATTTTTAATAGGATCACTAGCAGTAATTGGCAGCCGCAATCTAGCTTATTTTCCTCGGATGCTAAAGCTCAAGGTCCATGAAACCGACATGATCAAGGAGAGAAAGCGGCGAAACCACCCAGCAACACCATGACTGCCTCAATTAACTGCAACACAAACGCAAGCTATGCTAGAAGCTTGAGTTAACTTTGAAAGTTCCATAATGACGCATACACATAGAAGCGTGGCACGGCTATGGGAGCACGTGCGCTGCAAACCTACGTGTGGGCTTTCTTAAAGCAATGGTGCTTGGAATTAACCCCTGACTTGACACCTGGGAGCAATTGTTCTATGGCAGTGGAATTCAATCTTTTATGCTGAGCCCCTCCCCCTTGAGTGAACATTGTGTTACTGAGGCTCCACTTAAATAAAAATATTGCTGCCAGGGCCACCTAGTCTCTCCCATACTCTCTTTTGGAAGAGCTTTGCGTCCCCAGGGGGGGAGGGGCAGCCTGACAGTTTGAAGACCACTGTTCCATGGACATGCTACACTGATGACATCTTCATAATGGGGGTAGGAGAAAATGTGCTTCTCCAATGTGCCCTCTAACGAGCACAATCTTGAGTTTACGTTGACTATTAGCAAAGAGAGTGTGCTTCTCCTGGACCCATCACTGTATGCCATGAATGCAACACGACCATCAAGATCCACAGGAAACCAACTGCAATCAACTTTAAGGTGCATGTGAGCAGCGCCCGGCCCACCCAACCTGACAAGACACGACCAGTGGGTCGAATTTCTTTGAGTGCGCTCCAACTGTAGCAAAGTTGAAGATTGCATAACATAGACAGCTGAACTGATCTGTGGTTTTCCCACAAGGTACCCAGAGATATGCCTACCATGCGTCAGCGAGTGCGGACTCTACCAACATAAATGCTGTGCTTGCACCCCAACAAGACAGCTAATAAGTAACATAGAACACAGGTGCCAGGTGAGTACATACGATGCATAATGAAATATTTTAAGTTCAGCATACAAGTCTACCAAATCGTGTGCAGAAATGTACATCTTATCTAAATTGACAATAATTTGAAAACTGCCCTTAAGTCTTTTTAAGGCTAAATTATACTAAATTTAAAAAAATTAAAAAAATGTTTAATTCACACATTTACATACGACAAAGACAACAAACTATGTAAGAACCTCTGCCCCAGAGAAGTGAAAACATTATATTTGATGCCAATCAGACCTGGTTACAAGCTCATTTGAGATTCTGTACATGTGCCTTTAAACAATGTGTTGGCCGTGTTAAAACATAACACTTTAACAACCAAGGGAGATTTCACAATGGGAACTTCAGAAAGTCTCAATGGAGATGTGTAACATGCATACATCTTATGTTGCCCATGAACCAATACCTATGTGGTCAGCAGCAAGCTGGGCTTGATGGTAAGGATTGGGGAACACATGGCCACCACCTGCAAGGAAGATATATGCCCACTCGTTGGCAGCCATTTTGGAAATCACCATGCAGGAAATGCACACTATTGGGGTTCTTTGGAGTGCATAGGCGCCCGCCCCCCTCCACAAGTAGCAAAGGGCCTTCGTAGGGCAGACTTTCGTCACCCTCATAACTATGCCGCCTCATCTGTACACCACTCTGGTGTCATTTGGGGGTCAAGAGGACCATTCCACTCTATGTTTCACTCTTCTCCCTCTTCCCTCTCCCTTCTATCTCTTATTCCCTCCCTTGATCCTGTGCATTCATATTTCTTTAGCCCTCCCCCATCCCTCCTTTTTAGTTTTGGCTCTTAGGTGGCACTGAAAGTGCTGCCTATAACCAAAACTATTACCATGGGAAGAGAAGGTATGAGAGAGATGAGAGGTGAGCAGGTACATGAGCCTGTGATGTTCTTTGGTTCTTTACACCACCATGAACCATCCATTGCCGTGCTATTCCATATGGCCTTTCCCACCCACTACCTGCCCTTCCCCGCCCAAAACACATCCCACCTGGGATCTCTTCTAGTTTAGCATACTGATTTCTGAGCAGCCTTCTGAAAGGGAATGACATAGTTGCAGCTATAAAATAGCTAAACAAGCTCTTAATGTAATACAATTGTTTAAACCAATTGTGCCTTCACCATTTGATTTATAAGCGGCACAAGGTTGTTGAATCGCCAGGCTTTTGTTCACAGAGTTTTTTGCTGAAAATGTTCAACTGCAAATAAACTCATCAAAAAATATGGAGGGGACAGAGGTATAAGGGGACATAAGGGGCAGGGGAAGTAGGGCATTGTCGATGAGTTTTTTTCGGCCCCAAGTATTTGGCAAAAAACATCAAACAAAACCTGGCAATCTAAGCACATGGAACCTTATAAGCAGTATGCAGGTCCTTGCACTTAATTCTGGGTAAACATGAGTTTTTGCCCTTGTATAAGCGGTGGATAGGCATTATTCAGGAATTTCCATAATATGTCCTGATAGTAGCACTATTTGTCAGCTGTTGCCATCGTGGTGCTCGGTGTTATCATTAATGCATTGTCAGTAAAACGAGTGTCCCATGACTACACAAAAGCCAAAACTGTTGGTTTTGCCATTGCTTGTTTCTTTAAGAGAAGCGTTACAGTTTAGGCCACGTTGGTGCTCACCTTCTGGACAATTTGGGCCATTCCAGCCACTGGGTTCCTACTTGGACCTCTTTGGTCTGCGCGTCGTCGTCTGGATGTGAGATCACTTCTTATCTTGTGATATGCTTGAAATCATGACCCCCCTCTTCTCTCTCTCTCCCAAACTCCCTTCAGACACCCTGTGATGTTCTGCTTTCTCTCGCAACACTACCCACATAATCCCCTCCTGGTTCTCACTCCACTCCTTTTTCTTCTCCGTTCCGACCTTCTCTCGTGTAAGTGAATGTCTTGCTTCCCTCCTTTTCCTTCTCGTCTGTCCTTTTCTTTTTCCTATCTTGTCCTGCCAGTGCACGACTCATGTGCTGCTTCGCCTCCTTTCTGCATAACTTCACCGGACTTAACATGTCTTGCTTTAGTTCTAGGTAAAGTGTGTATTATCACACGTCTGCTCAGACATCATGTTTTCATCACTCACTAGATTTTTACAGGGACAATTAAAATGTTTGGGTCCCACTTCTGCTAGATATTGTTTTAACTCCTGACTTGTGATAAGAAGATTGTATGAAGGCAATGTCATTCCCAGATTTTAACATGGGCTATTAAGTGTCAATTAAGCACCATTTAAAAGCCAAAACTATTTCATTGCAGTACAAGTAGGGGAGATGACATGTGAGGAGGCACACACATCCTGTGGGTGCTGTTTGGTTATTTGCCCACCCATTTACAGCCCATGGCAATGCTCATTCCTACTGTCATTCCCACTCACTCCTTTCCCCTCCCCTCCCAAAACACATCTCCCTGGGATCTCTTTGAGCTCACTCTATCGGGTAGTAAAATCATAAAGCCGGCGATTCCAATGCAGCGGTATAGATCCTGGCCATTTCGCCAAGGCACTTTGGGGACAGGTCCCTTTTAGGCGCGCCTCAGCCTGTGCGCAAATATATTTATTTTTGCTTAAATATGTTGGCAACTGAAGAATGGAAAAAGTTTGCTTTTTCCCTGCACCCTTCTGCCCGCAACCAAGGTGCCACACCAAAATGGCTGGCGTCAAAATACGGCGGATACCAGTGTTTTTCTACGCAGTCTACTGGGAGTTAATATAATAAAAATGTCCTAACCAAATGTGCCTTCATCCACTTGATTTATATCCCTCCCTTGCACTGAAATTCTGTTAAAAGCAAGCAACGGCAAAGCCAACTGTTTTGGCTTGAGTTTTTAGATAGGCATTTGCCAGCTATTTACATCACATGCACAGGTAATCACGCCATTTTCCAGCTTTTGCAATCTTATGGTCAGGTAGTCCCTTTATATCAGGGTCTAGCAAATGCCTACACATTGCCTACACAAAAGTGCAAATTGTTGGCTTTGCCAATGTTAGTTAAAAAAAAAAAAGAGATTATTCCCTGGTTAGGCACCATATCTCTTATTGACGGCATCACTAAATGATTCCTCAAAATGATATAAGCATATATTAAACTATCTGGCCACAACATACGCGAGCACTGCTAGTCAACATTTGCTCCATTAGGGCCTGTGCACTAAAGAGCAGCCTCTTAACCTTCCGCTTGTGATTCCCACGTGCATACAGAGACCTGGGGGAACGCTCCATGTGTGTGGCCTTTATAGACTTGATTGCTTTTGACTGTGTGGATGGGACTTGCCTCCCGGACACCAAGAGGCATTGCTAGGTGGGTGAGGGGGGCTAAGGGGGCTATAGCCTCTGGTCTTTTGGTTGTAGTCCCGGATAGAATCTCAGGAGCTACACCAAAAGGCTAGCTAGCCCCGAGTCCCGACAGTTCTGACATTAGTGTAGCCCCGGCTCTTTTCCAAACCTAAGAACACCGGGACACCGAAAGGGAAAAGGGAATGCCTACTGTGCCGCTCATAGAAATGAACACAGGCCTATGTACAGCAGCCCACTTCGGGGGCTGAAGGCAAACTAACCAGTTTCATTCCATCGTGTATGGGGATCAGGCAGGGATGTGTTGGTACCCCTGCTTTTCAACTTATATATCAAAACCCTTATTCACAGGCGGGTTTCCACAGCTGCTGGCACTCCTGCCAGAGGGTGGTGATTTCCTCTACTTCTAAATGCAGCTGACACTCTTCTTATTGCAAGAACTGGTAATGGCCCACAAAAATTAATTGGCTCTTTCTCTGTCATTATGGATGAGAGGGACCTAAAGATTAATACAAGTCTGATGCAATACATCTACGAAAGGCGAACCAAGAAAACGCCTTAAAAGCATTTTTATTAACCACTTTACTGCCGAGGACTTGGCCATCTAAGTCCTCGGAACACCCTCTCAGTTCCCAAGGGCACAGGCGACCATGTCCCCGGCAAATGCTCCTTCACTGTGGTGCAGCAACTTAGTCGCTTTTTAAGAGCAACAAAGTGATTAAAACCTGTATGCTTACTTGGATCACAGTATTTACTCGGGCATAACTTTTGTCATCAATCAAATACGGTGCAGAATTCCACCATCTGCATGGTGGGTGTGCGCTCGTCTGGGCTTTTTTGAAATTTTAAATGAAATTGAATGATGGTAGATCAACCTCCAGAAAAATGTGTGGTGCTAATCCGCAGACATTTTCCTATGCTCACCGCATGACATATGCATAGACCTGTATACTATGGGTGGACACATCCCACAGGCACAGTCCCCCATCATATTTGGTTGGGATATGACAAACCGGAGTACACCAGGTCATTTCAGAAGGGGGCGGGCCAAACCTTCCCCCTGCCACGGCCAGCCTAATTAACTAACAACGGCTTCATTAATTTTCCCTGTCCTTTTGTTGAGCCATGTAGCTGGTGGCACTTAACCTCTGACAAACTGGCCTACTGCTTGCTCCAAAGGCAATACAGACTCTCCATCCATGCCAAAAAAAGGGCTCACATCCAGGCACGGGTACCTGGTACATCCAACAACACGGCTGAACACTTCAAAATCTGCAGGGAGCTAGTCAAGTCTTCCGCAGTCACCTCCTTCCCTCTTCTGTCTCAGGCCCTCTGCAGTGCACTGGCCACACACGTCACCACTAAAACTCTGGACATCCTCAGCACCCTTGCTACCCTCTCTCCCAAACCCTCCCGCACTCCTTTGCCTCCTATTGCCTCCCACCCTCCTTCTTCCTCTTTCTCCTCCTTCTCCCCTGTCACACCTGATGAGGTCACCAGAGTTGTCTGCTCTATGAAGGTCTCCTCCAAATAGATTTCCCTTTGGTCCTCCAGAACCATCAAGGACAACATTGGTTCGTTTGCCTGTGCACTTGCTGATTTCTGCAACCACTCTTTTGCTACTGGATCCTTCCCCTCCTCCCTCAAGCACTCCTTTGTAGGCCCCTCCTGAAGAAAACCTTCAACAGACCCTACTTGTCCAGCTAACTACAACCCTATTTCTATCACTCCCTTCCCCAGGAAACGCTGGCCTTTCCCCAATTGACCTCACACACTAAACTTGTTGGCAGTCTCCATGACCATCAATCTGGATTCTGAGCATCCAGAGTCATGAAAACTGCTCTTCTGATTCCCTGTGAAGAATTGCTCGCAACTCTGGATTCTAACTCTCCAGCTGTCCTCATTCTACTCGATTGCTCCTCTGCCTTTGAGACAGTCAACCACTCCATCCTCATAAAATGGCCCCATGATACCCTGGGTATTGGTATTGTTTTAGTATTGGTATTGTTTATTTATATAGCACCTATACACATGCCAGTGTTTCAAAGTGCTCAAGGTGGGGGGGAACATGGGGAAAAAACAACAGTCACTCAGAGACCTTGAATTTCAGAGATGATAATAGTCTGCAAGTGCGTAAAAAATACATTTAACAGTTTGGATACAGCAAATAGGCCTAACAGCGATTCTGCAGTTTTACTAGTGGAATTAAGGGGGTTGAGACAAGGGAGAACAGACGGACGATCATCAGGCGTGGTGCGTGCGGATCGTGCAAGTGCACAGAAGATCATAGGGAGAGCGAGATAAGTGCACCAGGTTGGTTGAGACTGTGGTAAGTGCAGAGAGAGCCACTCTTATGGTAATTTCTCAACTGCAGTGTGGGTGCGGTGTAGGGCCCCGAGGCAAGTGCGAAAGAGGACTGGTGGGGGTGCCAGGACCTGTGAGACTCTGAGGTACACCAGGCGGCCAGTCAGCAAGCTGTAAGGAGTAGGAGGGAGAGAGGGAAGAACAGAGAACTAAGTTAGCTGGGTAGAGGGAGAGAGAAGGAAGAGGAGAAGAGGAAGGCCTTGAGGAGTTTCTGGAATTTAAGGAGATCCAGTTCAAGACAGCGGGCGGAACAGAGGCTATTCCAGCTCGAGGCACCTGCTGAGGATAAGGATCTCCCTCCAAATCTCTGTTTGGAGAACCAGATCACTCGCAGAAGGCTCGAGGTAGATTAGCGGAGGGCTCATGAGGGACAGTATTTAGGTAGGCAGCATTGCAGGTAGGTAGGTCCCAGGCCGCAGTAAGCCTTGTAAACAATTCAGAGGGTCTTGAATTTGATCCTTGCAGCCATAGGGATCCAGTGAAGGGATTTCAGTGCCAGAGAGATGCGGTCCCTGGGCTTGAGGCCAAGGATAAGTCTTGCAGTTCTGTTCTGGATGGGTTGCAGAGGGCGCAGGGCAGAGGCAGGGAGGTTGAGGAAGGGGTTGTTGGAATAGTCCAGCCTAGAGAGGACTAGGGCTCTGGAGACAGTGAGTTGCTGGGGGAAAGTGAGAAAAGGTAGAGTACCTCTGAGGAGGTGAAGCTGATAGTTAGACTTTTTAGAGATGTCCGAAATGTGAGAGTAAAAGTAGAGAGTGGATTCAAAGATGACCCCAAGGTTTCTTTCCTCGCAGTTGGGTGCGGGCACAGGGCCAATGGAGGTCGGCCAGAGTGAAAGTGAGCGGTGGGCACTGGACTGGCTGACCTTCCTAACTGACTTTGTCCCAGGGTATTCTGGCAACCTTCTCCTCACCTATCTCTTTTTCCACATGTTGTGTCCCCCAGGGCTCTAACCTCTCCCCCTGGCTCTTTACCACTTACCTTGCTATGATGGCACTCTGCATTTCCTCCTTCTCCCCCAACTTACAGTGCTAAATAGATGATAAACAACTCATTTTCAAACTTCCTGCTGACCATCTTGCATCTTCCATCATCCCGGACTGCCTATCTCCCATCCAGTCCAGGTCCACTTCCAACAATCTCTGCCTCAATGCCAGCAAGTCTGAGATACTTCCTATTGGGACCTCTGCTCCCTCTTTTTTCCCCTCACTCTGGCCATCCTCCATGGGCTCTCCCCCTTCTCCTTCATCCAAAGTCAGAAACCTTGGAGTCATCTTCGACTCCTCTCTCTCCTTCCTCCCTCACATTTAGGACATTGCTAAGAAGTCCAACTTTCAACTCTTCCTTCTCAAAGGAATTCTCCCTTTTCTCACTTTCCCCCAGAAGCTCAATTTTACCAGAGCTCTGGTTCTCTCTAGGCTAGACTACTGCAATAAGCTTCTCTTGGATCTACCCTCTTCCTCCCTGCGTCCCCTCCAGCTAATCCAAAATAGGGCAGCAAGACTTATATTTGGCATCAAGCCCAAGGATCGCATCTGTCCTGCTCTAAAAACTTTTCACTGGCTCCCGGTTGCTGCAAGGATCAAGTTCAAATCCCTCTGCATCATCCATAAGGCTGTCTGGGGCCAGGGACCATGCTATCTGCAACTTGCTGTTAATAAATACTCTCCCTATAGACCTCTACGTTCCTTTGGTACCAACTCTGTGTGTCAAGTGTTTCGCTAAACAGAGGGCCTGAGGCAGATCTCTTTCCTCAGCTGGCCCCCTCTTATGGAACATCATCCTCTTCCTCTTCATCTTGAGCCGGACCTCCTCAAATCCCAGAAGCTCCTCAAGACTTTCGTTTTTATCTTCTCCTTCCCTTCTTCCCTCCTCTGCTAATATCACAGTCGCTGTGATTGTTGACCAGGGCCCTTATGTGTCCTTCGGGCCCTAGCCCCCCACACCCAATCGCCTTCAGCCTCTGCCTACACACAGCACTTGCCTTGGCACTTACTGACCTCACCATTGTTGGCCTGCACTCATCATATATTGTTTACAGTTGAAAGTTCCCTAGAACTTCCTACACTGAGTACTTACAGCTGCTCTCGCTCAGAAACACAGGCACTCCAGCACTTACTCCCCTCTCCCTTTGCCCCTCTCCTCTCTCTGCATTTGCACACTCTGTATGCTCAAAAGGCCTAGTAGGTTCGTCTTTATCCTACAGTGTATTCATTGTTTTCTATCCCATGTTCCTTCCCTGTTTCCCTGTGGGCACATTGAAACAAAATGTACTTGTTGTATAGATGCCTAAAAAATGCAGAAATAAATACATCAGAGTTTAATTCAAACAGGGCCCTGTGAAGCTTGCCTGAGAGGCTAACAAAGGAGACGGGAAACCTCCAACACACTTTCATATGCACTGTGTCAACCTGATGCCAGCTCCCGCCTTCAGTATCGATTGACAGGGAAATGTCATGTCTGGGACAGCGTGTTTCCAGTAGTCATCCTTGCAAGGAGACCCCATTCAGAAGGTTGGAGTATGTGGTTTTATGGAGACAGAAAGTCTGGTCTCGACGCAGCTTCAAGGGAGACCTGCCACTTTGATCAGGAGCCACAGAGAGCTCCATTAACTAGAGAGACCCTTTGATCAATCTGGATATGACCCCACACATACAGAAGATTGTTGTTGGGGACCCAGGACTGGTTCCTTAGGGTAGGCCTAGCCTACGCCAAGCACTGTGACCCATTTGGCTTTAAAAGAGGACTGAGCCTCTCTTTTGGAATGTCATTTTAAGGCTTCACCAGAAGCAGAAGGAATAATTCATCATTGGACCATGGCTGAATGTACAGTCTGCCTTAAATCTGTCGCTAGTGAAGGAAGGCCAGGACCGCCAAGAGGGAAGCAAGATCCCCGGCCCCTAAACATCTCCCAGGGAACAGAGGGAGATACCGAATCCAGAGGAGCCTCCAGTAGCTCCAGAATCGGTACCCAGGCAGCACACAGCGTTACCTGCTAGGCTCTGCAAGCAAGCTTCCGAGGTGGGAAGTTTCAGAGAGTCTCTGAACCAAATCAGGGAAAAGGCAGCTGCCTGCAACACCCTCCTCAGCTTTGGGTCATCCACCTTAAAGGACGACACAAGCCCAATGAAGAAGCTAGGAGAAGTGCTTTGACAAATATCTATCGACTGAAAGGAAAGTTTCGATCCAGTCGGTCCTCACGGGCGGCAACCGACTGCACTGAGGAATGTTGTTACACCTCAGTTGCTAACACCATCCGAGACGCCTCGACCAGTGCTTCAGAACCACCGACCAGCACTGAGACAATGATTCTTGACCCTGAGCCGCCGTGTAGACCAGTCTGAAGCCGTCAGTCCAGCTTTGCTTGCCTAAGTGCCTGCCGCCTGATAACCGCAGCTGTCTCCTGTCTTGAACTATGTCACAGAAGCTGCAAAGTGTCCTGGAACCGACTCGATCCTGTCGAGCACCAAGAACTCCTACAGCACAAGGTTCATTGAGGTTCTGTCCCCTGGTCCTTCTCCGAAGGCCCCTACTGACATTGTATGACCCATTTTATGACCCATTGCTCCCTTTGTGTTGAAACCAAGTATCCTTGAATGATTGTGATTAATTACTATATCGTTTACCATCCTGTCAGTATCCAAAGTGCATCCCTTTTCCTTCTTTGAAACGGGCTGTCCTCTGCATTCCTTTACAGGGTGGGTTGCATTTTGTAGTGTGCTAGAACTGCCTGTTGTGATAATAATAAAGTAGATATTTTTATACAACCTTGACAGGACAGCCCCTTTATCATTGGGTAATAATTGTAATTTCCCTGTGCTGCACCTAACCAACGATCCATGACTTTTTGGAGATAAGCCTGCTGTTCTGTCCACGTTACCAGAATTGGACAAGGAGGGTTATAATTTGTTTTTCCAATCTGTTTGGATCCCTTCTGGTGAACCAGAGGCATGGGGCTGAGTGATGGTTTAGAAACCGAAATTCATCCATTGACCACTGGTGCCCCGGAAGCTGATGCGTCACAAATACCATGCTTCCTCACTTTAAAAAACAGGCACTCACTTAGTCACATTATTGCTGAAATCACCCGATATGGTATAGGTTTTTATCTGATGTAAATAATATCAAGGCCCTCATTACAATACTGGCGCTAAACCATGGCGCTATTAGCAGCATGGTTGGTGCCGGTATCGTAATGAGTCCGCCAATGTTCAATGAGGAATTACCACCCCACTCCAAGGTTGGCGGGGCGGTAATTCCCCATTGAACATTGGCCCTTCCCCATTCCCATTTTTGCCCCATAGGGCTCAATGGGACTGGGGAAGGCGGTAAGTACGGTAACGCAAATTGCGGTACCGTACTTACCTCGAAAGTCCCTTTGCGGGTCCCTACTTAAACGGCTGGTCTAGACCAGCCGTTCAGGTCGGGTCCCGCAAAGGGACCTCGTAGTAAGGCGCTAAGTGTTTAATGGTGGCGCACGCCAGGGTCCTAATGAGGGCCCAAGTGTAGATCAATCAAAAGGGTTGGCATCGGCCACCTACAGGGTAGGAGTTGGCCTCTGTTTATGGTAATGGCTTAGAGGTGGGTATTAGGTACATTGACGACGATGAGGTCCATCTCAAACCCCTTACCCTGGAGACATGTATCTGGACCAATCTTAGAGCTCATTTGGCACAGACTCTCTTTCAAGTCTGAACAAGTCTGATCATGCGCCTGAAACTGCACAGCCCACCTACCTCAAGGGCAGTCTCGCGAAGCTTGGTTTGGAAGCCTGCAACCTCACACGCATATTTCAAACAGTCAAAGATAATGCTTTACAGAACGGTTTTTTTTACTTTTTTTTTTTTTACTTAAATTGATGCCCATAGAAAAACAATGGACATCTGAATAGCCTGAGTTGGAGCTGAGCTAAGCCAGTGAAGGGGCGCAGGCAGTGCAGGCCAGCATGTTCGCATCTGATGTCATGTGATGGCCTGGTAGTTCGCTTTCTTATCTTTCCCGCAATATTAATCTCAGAGGGCGCCAAAAATAAACACGTGGTTTTATTTGGTATTTTAAGAACTTCATAGCACGGCTGTAATCTGCATTTTTTTGTTTTACATTGGGTGTTTATGGCACTGTATGTATAATTGTATGTGTGTTTTTTGTTTATGTGTGTTCCAAAATTCAATATTGGCTTGACTTGAGCCCATCACGATTGATCTGTTCGCTCTGATCTTTCAAACGTGACTACTATTTTGCAGTGCATTCTGGGACTGGTTACGCCGGGACCAGCGGTGTATTCTTTTTCGTTGCACCAGCACGCAATGCCTCGATAAAGCTCCCGGGCGCGAACGATGCATCGCCGTCAATTAAAATCCACCCCCCTGTCTTCAGATGTGGAAAGCCGCCTTGTGTCTTCTGTGGACCACCATAGGATACGCAACACCATAATATGAACAATTACACTGATGGAGCAGCCAGCTCCTCTAAGACTAAAGAGAGGCTACTTGCATCTCACGCACTGTATTTGGGGTCAGACTCTTAAGAGGCCACTACCCTGGACGATGTGCCTTTTCCTAGCGCTAGCAGCAGTGTGCGGGATACAGAACTTCATTATTTGGAATATTTGGGAATAGGAATTGGGTCCATTGCTCCTTTTGGAATAGTTTAAGGTTGAAAAGTGGTCTACTTAGACATCCCGTGTCTCACACCTAGACCATCATATAAATGCTGACAATGAAAAGAACGCGGAACGCTATGGACGTTGCCTTTTCTAGGTCTGTCAGAGCGCATGGCATGGGGCTCTTACAAGCTGTGCGTGGTATAAAGCCCAGTAACCGGGGCCCTGGTCGGCAAAACATGTGAGCGCCCCCCTTATTTGCATAAATAGTGACATCAGTGATATCACAGCAAATTATATCGCAGAATGTGTCTTTAGTGCGCAAAGGTATTATGGGAAGTTCAATAAATAACACGTTGCCATGAGTAAGGCAGGAGACAAAAGAAAAAGAGACGTTCAGTATCTGAATTGTCAATGTTAATATTTACCTATGTGGCAATATCAGGAGTGTGGCTTTTTTTTAAAGAGTAGCAATGTGAACTGTATATCTTGTATAGTCTTCTACTTTTGGCAGTTAAGACACACAAGATAAAAGGATTTTCCCAGGATCACACACTTTGATGAAGTGGTGAAGCCAGGATTTGAGACCAGTCTGCAATTCAGGAACTTGAAGAAATCTGTTCCCAGATGTAATTGGTAGAAACATTGTTTGCAAAAAGGTCTTTTGGAAACTTTGGCTTGACAACACCATCTGACTGGGGAAAACTTTGCAAAAATATGGCGATTGTGTTTTGCTAACTGACGGTAACTGCTGTTTTTGCAGAAGGTTCATGATGATTGATAGACATTTTTTGGCCGTATTTTCCAAACAAGCAATACGTTTTATTTCAGAAGCTACAGATAAAGATTATTTTGACTGTCAAAAGAAATAAATCCCATGCAGGCTCCAAGGATGTCATGTAGGGCAAGTATTGGGCCTGGGCAGACAGGGCAGGTTGTGTCTACTGCAGGATTGCCTTCTAATGTGGTCAAGCCTTTTTTACCTGGAATGTATAAAGGCAGTGAGAGTAAGGAATTTTGCAGGGCTTCAAATGTTAACAAAATGAACAGCCCTTAAGCTTTTAAAAAAGTGGGGAGCTCAATAGTAGATATATGCAGGGGCTGAGGGAGCAGTTGCACCCAGTTCTGCTTGAACAACTGGGGCAGGGGTGTCATACTTCCCCCCATTGAGATTCTGAAAAGTATTTGCAGGGGGCGGCCCAAAAAAAAGAAAGCATTCTGGATTGAGGGCCATGCTTCTGTAAATCACTGGTTGTGGCAGAGTTTCTCTCGCCTCTGCTTCTGGGTCCAGGCTTGGTGACGTGTTAGCTTCATCTTGCAAAATTAGCAAGTGCTTCTCACTTCAAAATGGGAAAGGGAGCCTCATCAATAGACCACCTGAACCTTGCTTGGAGGGGGTATGGAGTCCAAAGCATTTTGGCGGGGGCGAGAGTAGCATGGCATCCTATAGCACAATACTGCAAAGATAACTCATCAAGTTAGGAGCTGTTGCTGAGATTCCTGTAAAAGACATGTTTTTTTTCCTATTCCTGCTGCAAAATATGTTGTTTTGACCTGGGGATGGGGATGGCTCCCTTGCTTCACTCGGCGGGGGACATTCTGCCCCAATAGCACAAATCAAAAGATGCCACCCATGAACATAGCAAAACAAAACCTTTTTTCAAACCTTCGAGCCATTCCCCCTTAGTTTTGCTATAGTCAACCAGAGTGGGACATGTATTCCCAGACGTGGGCCCCGTGCCTGCTGAGCCTAGAGACACAATGATGAGGCCAAACAGGACTCAAACATGTTTGGGGATGCTTGTGGTCTCGTGCAGAAGGGATGTGACCAAGCAGTTTGGGCTGGACTGCCCCTTTTGGGGTGGGACCAAGCCTGATTTGTATATGGTTTTCCCCTTTTTTATTGGCTTGGAAGATGAAGAACAATGGTCTGGAGAGTTGCCCAGAGCAACGCCAGAGGCTAAGATGTATTCTAAACCTTCCAGCCATCCACCCTTTTGTTTTGCTAAACCCGTGAATATGCGCACAGTAGCTGAACATATCTTAAAGTGAAAAATACGAATTCAGTTAAATTGACCTTTCCCTTTAGAAGAAACTGCACATGACAAATGAGCATAGGTCTTTAAAAACAAATTATACATCAATGGAATAATAACCAAAGAGAGGACATTTTCCAATATGTCCACTGGCAAAGTATGAAAGGTGTCCACCTCTTAAACCTAGCAATCTGTAGTGAAATATTCCCTGGTAAACAAAATCGAGATGTGCCTTGATGACACTTATGTGGTCTTGTGGGTAAGCGTCTGTGCTGGGAACAAGACAACCTAGGGTGAAATCCTGGTAAGCAGAAGACTTGAGCAAGCAAGCTGTTTCTTTAATGCAGCCTTAAAAATACCTAAGGGGGTTGTGTCTGCTGTCTGGAAAAAGTGTGCGGATGCTATCCCCCACATGTATCCTCGACTTGTGCCCTAAAATTCAGCACACATCCTTTCTCCTCCTCATCCCCATGTTTGGCGTTCAGCAATGTTGTTATATGAAATGAAAAGCATGCAAACCATAGTAAAGCATTCATACAAATATATGTACATTTTATGGTCTCATAGTCTTGGGAGGATAGCTCAGGGGCAATGTGCTTGCCTTGGAAGCAAAACGACATGGAGAAACACAGGCTCGATCCCCGGGTCCGCGCTTAGAAACCGCTGGGTATTAAGCACATTATAAATAACCTATCATATCATATCATGGAAATATGTTAGGCAACACGTGTACAATTGTGGCATTATCCCCCACCCCCATCTTAAATGGAAGACTACAAATAGCAGACAGCAATTCAGCAGAAGGCAAAAAAATGGCCTATGGATTTTGAAATTGTACTTTCAAGACTTAAAGACTCAAAACAAAAGTTAACGTGTGAACAGGTTACTTGTTTTTTGTTTCAGTATTTCACAAAGGCATGCTTCATATATGATGCGAGGGAAACATATCATTCTAACTGAAATGAATGCTTTTTCTTGTGTTAAATATGAACATGGAAAATAATTCAGACAATTTAAAACGGTGAAGTATATTTTAATTGGCTTGGAGGAGGGCATAGATTTAGGCAGCTAACTGGTGCTTTATGTGTGCTTACAGAATACAAATCCTGTTCCTAACATGGAAACGTTAAGAAAGTCTTGTCCGAAACAATGGTCACTCAATGAGCCATCACTTATAAATTGCTCCCACTTTAAATGCTCTGCTAGAAGAAAGAAAGTGATGAGCAGTCATTATGAGGCCGGCAGTGTCTGTCGCTGGGAGGGGTTATGTGTCACTACAGAGTCAAAGGGGTTGGGCAGTCATACTGTAGCCTCACTAGAAAAAACAGAACGTTCGTACATGGAAGCAGCACAGCCCTCCTGAAAACAACATTATGTGGTCTACTTGAGGAAGGCAGGTGGTGCTTCAGGGCCACCCATTACAGCGGGGCTCTGTGCAGTGCCACAGACTGGCAATACCTCTAGAAGCCGCGCCAGTAACCATGGGCATAGGACATGGGGGGCACAGGGGGGACAAATCCCCCCCACAATTTTAAGTGGGGGGGATATAATGTTATTTATCCCCCCCAGAATTTGTGTCACTTCAGCATGTAAAATACGTCTGCAGCCTGCACTGCAGGCTGCAGATGTCATGTGCAGGGACATCATTTATGGGTCGCCAGAGGTCACAACTGCGACCTCTGAGGTCTCCCTTGCTATCCAAAAAAAAATGGAAACAAAAAAGTGTCCTTTTCTTTTTTTTGTAATGCAAGCTCCTGAGCTGTGGCCAGCACCATGTGGCGCTTTACTTCTGGAGTGGCTGGCTTTCTTGTTCAGGCCTCTAAGTAAACGGAGAAAAAAAAGAACAAGGGCTCCTCAAGTCTAACACTTTCAGCACTGACCCTAAATAAGAAAGAATAGAAAAACCAAATAATGTGTATTTTTGGAAATCTATACAATAATTGCTATACTCATTAAAGGTTCATTTCAGGCACACTTCAGGGGGTAAGTCACTGATTTAGTCTGTTCTTAAACACCTCAACTCAGCCTTTCATCCTTCTGAGGTCGATAAATGAGTACCAACACAGGTTGGGTGATATTGGGTGTATATTTTTTCTATATAAAGCGCTTAAGCGTAAGTGCTATATAATAACACATCATTATCATTTGGCCATGGACGTCAGCTTGCATTCACAGTAATTTGGTAATATGGGTCTATACACAATGATCCTAACGATACATATGGCGATCCATTCTTGTATGAAATGTACATCACATTATAGTGATATCATAAACATATTTTTCATAGTGTACTTAGGAACAATGCTGTGTGATGCCACTTCCTGTTTTGTCAAGGGGTGAAAGGTTAAGTTCCATCGCTTCCCGCGATATCACTTTGGGGTGGGGTCAAATGACATCACCTCCTGTGATGTCATCAGAGGTCAAGGTTCGTGTGATGTCACTTCCGCTACCCCTGGCATTTTGGTGAAATGACATTCCTGGTCATGCGTGCAAAAGTACAAGTTAACTTCAGACTGTCTGCAGCAGCGGGCTAAAACAAGAACTTCTGCTTGCTCATGCGTGCCCTGTGCCTGTGCATTTGGAACGGGCCCAGGCCGGGTAACTGCACGTGCCCCTGCACAGTGCACTGCTTCCCAGCCTCAGCTTCCAGAACGAAGGAGAAGCCAGGCAGCGCCACATGCTCCTTCTGAGAGTGACTGACTGACAGCGTGTGTTAATATAGAGGGAAACAGAGTGAGACTCTGACTGCGACTCAACCTCCCGAGACCTCAGCTTCCGTACTTAAGGTAAGTCAAATGGCCCCCCTCTCCCAGGTGCAGTGCAGGCCAGCATAGGGAGGATTTATTAGGGGGAATGTGCCAACGTCATATTTATACAGTTTCTAAACACATGCAGCGCATTGCAAAATGATCAGGGAATCCTGGCCTCTTAATGTTTCATCATGAATTGAAAAACCTGAAGGTCGAGCCCTCGTTTTATTTCATGATAACAGGAAAAGACAGGCTTCGCCCCATGCCTCGTGAAGGTTTCAAATTGCATACAGGTGACCCAACAGCACACAAGTGCTAAATTAGGCTGTTCTGTGCATGCAATGTGCACTTTTAAACGACGAGCAAAATACAGACGTCCCTGATGTGTTGCATGCACTGTTCACGTTTCGCATAGCCCCATTACAGAACATAAATGATAAATCAACACCCAAGAACCCTGTGTTGCGCAACATGCTCACAAATGCTTTGCAAACCTATGCGACTTCAGAAAAAAGCCCCCAGCTCAGAGGGATTCAATATTTCCTGATTTTTACCCGCTGGTGGAACTCTTGGGGGGGGGGGTTATCATCTGGCAAGCGGCAAGCAGCATTATAGTGTAAATAATAAATACAAGCACATGTGCACAGCACTGGCTGGGTCTTGCCTCGACAGTGACCTGGAGAAGACCCCAAAATGAGGTACGACAATGGAGCATGACTAATAGTTGTAGAAAAGCGCCCAAGGATATCGAGGGTGCTCTGAAGATTGAGGAGAAAGTGCTGAGTAAGTGTACAGATGAGAGTTGTGTGGTTCTGGCCATGGGGGAATGGGAAGTGAGGGACTGGGGTGCAGTACAGTGGGGGAATGCAAAGTGAAAAGGGTTGGAAGGGTGCAGAGGACAGAAAAAGAGAGGAGCAAGGGAGGGGAGAGATGGGAACAAGAATGGAGTGTAGATGAAAGATGGGGATGGTTTGCAGCACGGGGTGACCAGTGTGTGCAGGGGAGAGAGGGGTTCAGGAAAGACCAGAACACAGGGTGAGTTGTGTAGGGCAGAAATGGCATAGGATGTGCTTCGGGTCTAGATAAAGCCATTGACTTAGGGATGTTTGCACGGCACAGCACTGGCTTCTCATTTCATCTCTAAAACTCACGACATCCTGTCCTCTCTCTCCTCCTCTCCCCTTCCTGCCTCTACTCTGTGCTCTTCCTCTGACCCTTCTTTGGCCACCTCTCCCCCCTCCTTCTCTGCCTTTCCCCTGTTCTCCCCAGACAAGGTTTCTAGACAATTCTGATCTATGAAAGTCTCATCAAAACAGGTTCATCCCTGTTCCTTCAAAGCCATCAAGGACCACATTGACTCCCTGGCTCCTGCCCTGGCTGACTTCTGCAGCCACTCCTTCGCCACCGGAGACTTCCCTTCAACCCTGAAGGACTCCCTTGTGCACCCTCTCCTTAAGAAACCCTCTGCCGACCAGTCTTGCCCGGCTAACTATCGCCCAATCTCGATCAGTTCTTTCCTGGGCAAACTCTTGGAAAAGCTGACCATCTCCCAGCTCAATCTTCACACTGAATGTGTTGGTTGTCTCCATGATCATCAGTCTGGCTTCAAAGCTGCCAGAAGCACGGAAACTGCTCTGCTGAACATCCATGAAGACCTGCTCTTCAACCTTGATTCCAACACCCCCTGTGTCCTCATCTTACTTGATCTCTCTTCTGCCTTTGACAGTCAACCTTGCCATCCTGCTCAACCGTCCCCGTGATAACCTGGGGATCACCGGTAAGGCCCTGGCGTGGGTGACCTCTTTCCTCTCTGATCGACACTCCCAGGTTCAACTTGGGTCCTTCCTCTCCTCTATCTCTATCTCTATCTCTATCTCTATCTCTATTTCTATCTCTATCTCTATCTCTATGTCTACATGTGGTGTTCCCCAGAGGTCTAACCTCTCTCCCTGGCTGTTCAGCAAATACCTGGCACTTCTTGCCCACTGCATTGCCGTGCTCTGCCCCAACTTCCAGTGCTATGCGGATGACACTCAACTCACTTTCAGGCTACCCTCAGCCACCTCTTCTCCTTCCCTCATCTCTGACTGTCTGCCTGCCATACAGGAGTGGTGTGCTGCCAATGATCTCTGCCTTAATGCCAGTAAGACCGAGATTCACCTCATCAGCACACCTGCTCCCACCTTTCCTGTCACTCTCTGGCCGGCCTCTATTGGCCCTCTTCCTGCACCCACCTGTGCGGCCAAAAACCTTGGCGTCATCCTCGACTCCACATTCTCCTTTTCTCCTCGCATCTCTGACGTCTCTAAGAAGTCTCACTACCAGCTGAACCTCCTCAGAGGTATTCTTCCATTTCTCTCCTTCCCCCAGAAGCTCAGTGTCTCCAGAGCTCTGGTTCTCTCTAGGCTGGACTGTTGCAACAGCCGCCTCTTTCTAAATCTGCCTGCTACTCTCCGCCCTCTGCAACTCATCCAGAACAGCACCGCGAGACTTGTCCTTGGCCTCAAGCCCAGGGATCGTATCTCTCCAGGACTGAAATCTCTGCATTGGTTCCCAGTGGCTGTGAGGATTAAGTTCAAAACCCTCGGCATTGTCCATAAGGTCTTCTGGGGCCTGTGGCCTCAATACCTTCAACTCTCTCTTCCTTCTCAAGCTCTTTGCTCATCCGCCTCCAACTCCCTCAGGATCAGACGCTCCTCCAATCAACAAGTTGGTGGTAGATCTTTCTTCGGCTGGGGCCTCCCTCTGGAACTGCCTCCCTGAAACTTGAGGAGAATCATCTCTGGTCCAGAAGCACCTCAAAACCCTTCTCTTTGCTTCTGCTTTTTCTCCTCATCTCCCCTGCTGACGTCCTGTCTGATACTGAAACTGCACTGGTTACCTGGCCCCCCTATGATCTCGGACCCAGGCCCCCTCCACCACCTGTCACACTCCTGCACTGCCTTCCTGGCAACCCCCGCACTTGGAGACTGTTTGCTATACCTATATCCCTACAGTCCCACTACCAGCACTTGACACCTGTTGTCTGCACTTACCCTTGCATCTGCCCCCTGCTTTTACTTTGTCTATTTATCTTATTATCCCATGTACTGCACTGTCCCCTCCCCTCACCCCCTCCGCACTTTCCTCCTTCCCCTTCCCATGCACTTGTGCGATCTGAATGACGCTTGGCCTAGTAGGATTGTTGTCTGTCTTCCTCTGTTCACCCTCCCTTGCCTTGTTGCGCCTTGAAACACTTGTGTATAGGCGTGTTATAAATTACATATCATATCATACTACAAAGCCCTAAGTAGTTAATAACTTAATTGGAGCTGGGAACATACTACTGGTGTAATACAAATGTCTTATCCGGGGATGCCTCCAGCCACTCTATTAGCACTTTGCATTTCCTTCACTGAAGTCCTGCTAAGAACTAGCTATGGCAAGTGTTTGCTTGTGTATACATATTGGGCATTTTCCAGGCACTGCCATTAAATGTCCAGGTACTTGCACCATTTTGCAGCTGCTACCATCAGAGGGTACCTAATACCACTATGGCAGTGCCTGGCAAGTGCCTTTTCCATGCCTACATTAAAACCCAAACGGTTGGCGTTGCCAACGCTTGTTTTAAAATAGGGATGCAACTACATTTCTGGTACCCACCACAAGCTGAATAATGAGTTTTAGACAAGTTTTAATAGAGGCCACCATAAGCCACCTGGGTGACCCAGAAAAAAATAAAGCAGAGCCTCGAGATTCACAACAGCACTTGTTCCGCTATCCATGTAAATCCAGTGAATACCCTTGTGCCAAGGTATGATTGCAGCTCATACACTGCTGTAAAGGGACACACTCATGTTCCATCATTGAGGGTTCAAGTGGAATAGGATAGGAAGGGTTGGCGAAGCTCCATAAAGCATCTGCACTTAAAGCGCAGGTGAGAGTATTATAAAAGATCTCTCTAAAGGACCATCGCTGGGAGACCAGGAGAAACACAAGAAGTGAAACGGATCATCATACCGAGGTGGAAGAGAAAAACAAGGCCCGTCGGGGGAATATTATTAAGACCAAAGTATTTCCATACATTTGGGTAAGCTCCTCTACTGCATATGTCAGTGACGGGGAAAGATGTGCAGGAGTATCTGCGAGCAGGCAATTCCTGCCTCTCCCCGCCCAAGACCCCAAGGTGTCCCCTGTCCCCCCCAGATTTTATGGGTCTCCTACACCCCTGCCAGTAACAGAACATTAATGGCAAGCCAATGGCGTGGTGCGGCCTCCCCAGGCCCAATAGTGTGAGGAGCTCTGCCGCACCATGTCCTGGGGGGCCCCATCCAGATTCAGAAAGAAATAATTTCTTTCTAAAGTCAGAACATTTCTTTCTGATGTCAGAGTGCACACACTCTGACTTCAGAAATAAATGATCCAGATCTTACGCCATGGCATGGTGACTCCCTCCACTCCCCAGCGCAAGTCAGGAACAAGGAAGCTTTCTCTGCTTCCTGGTTCATATCTGGCATGGTGTAGCATGAGGAACACAGATTCGAAATCAGGACAGAAGTTAAGAAAAAAAAATAATATTTGTTTTAAGTGTGCGTGAGTGGGTGCATGAGTGTTGGATGTTCATGGTCAATATTTGTATGTATGTGTTATGTATTTTGTAATGTGTGTGTTTGTATGTGAGCATGATGTATGGATGGCTGGGTGCGTGTATGAATGAGCAAGTGTATGGTTTATGGCTGCACTTGTGAATGGTATGAGTAAATGTGTGAGTGAATGTTGTGTGAATGTGTGTGCTTGTGTGTTTGTGCTGGGTCCTCTGCCGATAAACTGATTTTGATGGGTGGGGGAGCGAGAGGAGTGGGGGAAATTGAGGGGGGGCGCTATTACAGAATTTCATGTTCCATCCATGATAAGGCAAGCACAATAAGTGTTCTGTTTCTTACTGTGGTATGACTTTTTGATGGGCTTTCAACCATGATAAAGCAAGCATGATATATGCTATAACATGGCTAGACTGGCATTTTAATGCAGACAGTCTTGCTACTTCTTGGCCAATAAGAGTGTGTTCTTACATAGGGGTATTGACATATATTGTCAGAACCAGCCTGGACATGTTTGCCATTATGCTCAAAGCAAACATGGGTATGTTCTTATATGGGAACACTGGCATAGATTTTTTGATGCAGCCATCATGGACATGTATGGGCACAGCACACTTGAAAATGTTTTATTCTGGTATGTATTGTGGGCAAAGGTATCATGAAAATGCATTGGGAAGTGGGTCTGTGCACTGTTGTTGTTGGTATAATGCAACATTTTAAACATTAGACAAAACCTTTTGCCGGGGGACACCCCCTCTCTGAATCTCCTTTGGTTGGTTCGGGCTCCCTCGATATGCTCTGTTGTTCTGACATATATCCGCCACTGGGTACGTGCAGACGCATAGACAGGGTAGGGCCTGAGCAGGCAAGACCCACCCAAAATCTGTAAATGCCCACGTCACTGCGGTGGGCCCAACTACATTAGCTTCAGGCCCCACTTCTTAGACAATCCTGGCTACGCCTCTGGGTAAGTGGCTGGTGGGGGAATGGGTAGGATTGTGTGCATGCAAGCCTTGGGCCCAGGCAAGGGTCATTGTAGCATGGACATTCTATTACATGTTTTACTGGTATTATTGGGCAAACTCAACTTGATGAAAGTTATTCCATGAGGAGGTAGGGCAGGCAGACAGGATACTTCCTTTCTGTACCATGCCATTTTTTACTTACATAAGGGGCAAGGTCAAAATGAAGGGTGTTCGTACATGGGGAGGGTTAGCAATCTTACTGTGGCATTGCATGTTTTGCCGGTGTTAAGGGGAAATACACCATGAGTGTTCGTAAATGGTGGGTCATGGGTAGAGGCATTTGTGCAGAGAAACAAGGGAATGGTTCCTTATTGTAGCATTGCAGGTTTTACTGGCATTGAGAGCAAAGTCAACATGAAGAACATTTGTGCAGCAACAATAACATGTTTTCTTCCTGTGGTGGAAGATTTTTGCTTGCATTAAGGGCAAAGCCAGCAAGAGAATGTTAGTACATGTGAATACTCGCATATACTGACAGAGTCAGCGTGAACATGTTTTCTTATGGTATCATTACTGTGCGTAATGTTACTGGCCACACATAGAGTTGGTGGGTACATTTGGTTGTTAGGACTCAGGAGTCAGGCACAGACCCCTTGCTCATACTCTAGGTGAAAGATTTAAGGTTTGATTAAAACACATAATTGCATCGATTTATTTATGTATTTAAATGTGTATAAAGCGCTATTCGCCTTAGGCCTCAGGGTGCACAGAAAGAAAAATAACGGGACAAATGGACAAAAAGTTAAAGTCAAAGAGAAATGCGTGGTAAAGTATCCAAGTTTAATCAGGGTTCAAATTGAAAATAAGATATTTGATCTGTTTTTTTAAATCTTTGAGAGAGATGGCCACTCCTAGGTCCAAAGGGAGCTTATTCCAGGCTAAGGGGGCTTGAACATCAAAGGTCGTGCCGCCGAAGCTCAACATCTTGAACCTTAGTTGCACCAATTTGTGGGGATCATAAGATCGTAAGTTGCTCAATGGGAGAGAGACAAGGCGATTTTCTAGGTACTGAGGTGCCTCGTGATTGTGACACTTGAAAGTGAGGGATAATAGTTTGTGCGTGATGCGATGTTTGACAGGCAGCTAATGAAATTCCCTCCTCGCCTCAGTAACACAATTCCTCTTAGACAAGCCATGCACTGCCACGAACAGCACCGTTTTGAGTGACCTGCAGTGCCCTGCCGTTATTTTTTTTGAAGTCCCGAGCAGCAGACTATTGCAGTAGTCAAGATGTGAATTTACTAAGGCAGTAGCCAGCAATGATCTATTGCTCAATGACAGAAAAGGGCAGGTGTAATTGAGAACTTTTTTTGATATAACCACACAATGCCCGAATTTGCGTGACCTGAGGTTTCATGGTAAGTTCTGCATCCAGAATACACCCACGGTTTTAACACTCTTCGCTTTCATATTCCGGGGCAAGTTCTTTCAGCCTTTGTCTGGAGGCGACAATCAGGAGCTCTGTTTTTTCAGTGTTTAAAGCAAAGGAGTTTGTTGCCATCCACTCCTGAATGGACTCATAAATTTGCTTGATGGAATGAGAGCTCTTATTATAACAGCTAGACCTGTTACCTGGGTGTCGTATGCATAGTTGGTATAGTGGACATCCAGGTTATCCAGGAGGGCAAGTAAGGGCATGATGTAAATGTTGAACAGTGTGGGAGAAACACAAGATCTCTGGGGGACCCCACAGGTAACTCTTGCAAGGGCGGAACTGGCATTGCCAATAAAAAACCCTTGCATTCCTAGGACCAAGGAATGATGATATCCAGAGTGTTGCTGAACTGGAGCAGTGTGCATGATCTGCAAGTCTTGCTACTAACAGTGAGTGATCAATGAAATTGAAGGTAGTGGAGAGGTCTAGAAGCATAAGAAGAGCAGCGTGACCTCTATCCATGATGTTGGCAAGGTTGGATTTCAAATCCAGAATGGCGGTCTCCATACCATGCTTGGCCCAGAAGCCCGATTGGCGTGGATTTAGGATGTTGTTGCCTTCGATTAACTTGAAGCTGGATGTAGAGGGACCAATCCAGTATCTTCAGTAAGAATGGCACATTTGTTATAGGTCGACAATGTTTTGGTACAGTAGGATCCAAGGAGCTTTTCTTTAAGAGAGGGGTGATCCATGCCTCCTTGAGAGACCAAGGCACATGGCCTTCAGTGAAGGAGAGATTCACAAGTTTGGTAACCCAATGGGTGAGAAGGTCCATGCAGTTTTAAAAAAGGGTTGAAGGACAGCTATCTCTAAGACACGAGGTTGGCTTCATGTCATCTACGAACTTGTTAATTTGAAATTCTGTACAATATTTAAACTCAAAGGGCGCAAAAGATTGTTTATTTGAGTTTTGAGGAACTCTGCCACTGGACGGGGAGCAGGAGTTTTTTGTGGCATTGCTAAGTGTGCTCTGTTGACTGGCAATGGTTTGACGATGGCCAGCAATTTTAAGGTTGAACTCACCCTGAATTGTTTGGCACCAAGCAGAGTCTTTATTAAGTGTGGATTTATTTGAGGATTTACCCTCAAAATCTCCGAAGATTATAAGGAGTTCCCTAGTGTTGAATTTGGCGGAAGCAATCCTGTTATTAAATCTTGAGGATTTAGCATCTGTGATTGCAAGCTTAACATTTTTCACTGCTTGTTTATAGAAGGAGAGGGAGGGAGGGGAAGGATTTTTCCACTAGTCTGTTTCTGCATTTCTTTTCAGGTGTCTGAGTGACAGAATAGTATAATTAAACCAGGAGTTCTTAGTTGAATCATTTTTGACTTGCCTGCATTTCTTTGGTGCAATAGCTTCGATTGCATCGTTGATGGCAGAGATAAGATAGCATGTCAAACAATCAGAGCCATCAAAGGAGTCCAGATCTATGTAAAAGTTCAGCTGATAGCTTTTGGGGTGTGGGACTTTTCTGGTTATTTTAGACTGTTTAGATTCAAGGGGCTGTGTTGGAGGAGAGATGGGCTCAGAGATGGAAATGTTCACTAGTCAGTGATCAGACCAAGGGCAGGGATTTACCCAGATGTTATTAACTGCAATTGGATGTGTTGACACCCAGTCAAGTATAAGCCCCTCTCTAAGAGTAGGGGTAGTAACCCCTTGCGAGAAGCCAATAGCATTAACTGCTGAGAGAAGGGAAGCTGCTTTGTTATCTTGAGGCTCGTTGGCCCAAAGATAGATGTCCCCTAGAACAATCACAGGGGATCTAACTTTGGTGATACAGTTAAGCAGATTGATGAATTGCTCTTCCAAGAGGGGAGTATCTCCCGGTGGCCGATAAATGACCACAACGGTAAGTGAGCTATTTTCGTTGATTTTTATATTTGCACTAGGCTTTCACACCCCTCAAGAGGCAGATGGACATTGGCGTGAATGTCTAGGCGTTTATTGAAGATTAATCCAACTCCTCCACGATACAAACGATCAGCCTTGAGAATAGAGAAGTCAGGTGGAATGGCCAAAGTGTTAGGGGTAGGAGTAGAATCATTCAGCCAAGACTCGGTAATTGCCAGGAAATCAGGTTTCGTTTCTGTGATCATATCATTGATTTCAACACCAAGTCGCCCTTGGGAGAAGGTGTATTAAGAAGCAACAAGTTCAAGTCAGACAACTGGCCTCTTCAAACGCACTGGTGCTAACGCGCCGCTGACGTGAAGAAGAGCACTGGTGAAGCCGGGAAATGTAGTCACAGTGAACTACAAGTTCAATAAGCTGCTAGCTCAACCAGAGGCGAGCGGGGCGATCGCAACGTACACACACACACACTCACATCTGAAAGCAAACAACAAGATGCAGCCCTTACTGTTTGGAAAGTAACATCTGCAAACAGAGCGGTCAAAGTAAATTCTAGCAATCACTAAATTTGAGTACTTGTGAGACCGGATGGCAGGAGTGGAAATCGCAGTGTACTTACAAGAAATGGTTGAGAGACTGCAGCAGTTATATATACCCTGGCGACAAGCGACCTCTTCAAACGTCCCTCAGCATAGCCAGCAGGGGGGGCGCTCACATCTTGTGTTACGCCACTGAGGCAAGCCCCATCTCCCCATACCTCCCTCTGTGGGGTTGCAGTACAACATTATTTTGCAACTATTGCAAGAGAAAATGCACAAGAGAATTTTACCTGAAACGCAGCTTCCTCGTTTACGAAATAGAAGAAAGCCAGCATGCCCTAGTCGTTATCCCATAAATCACATTTTGCAGCAATGATGATTTGCACCATTCTTGCCCTATTTAAAATGTTGTGGAATTGAGGGGAAAAAGTGTTGCTCTTTTTATTTCTATACAAGGAGGAGGAATGCTGAGAAAACAGATTTTACGCTTCTTCAGTTCATATGGCTGTTTAGGAGGCAGGGGTGTATGTGGTATTGCTGCAGGGCTAGAGTAGTTATTTTACTGGCGCATAAAGAAGAGCCACTAGCCCAGACTTCTCGGTGCCTATGAGTGCACAGAACGCTACATCTATCCCTTACTCATCCACAGGAAGAAAGGCCCGGTCCCCAGTCATGGGCCGCGTCAGGCATGGGCTTGGGAGGGCTTAAGCCCTCCCACTTCGACACAGCAGTCATCAATATGCTGTGAGACCCACCCCGGGCTCAGATCGCAAAAAGCTTTCACATTTGCCACCTCGGGGAGTGGTGTATTTACTTACTTTGAAATGTACTTTTAAACTTTAAAAGCAAGTAAATACACCACTCTCCAAGCTGAGAATATAGTCTTTTACCATGACTGCAGCCTCAGCAAACGTGCTGAGGCCAAAAGCCTGTCCAGCCAGGGATGATATCAATAGTCCCCCTACGTGGAAGCTAAAGGCTTGAGTGCTGGGCTTAATTTTTAGTTGCCCCGTGGCAACAATGATAAGCGTTCCTTTGTTTAACTAAATAGCCTGGGAAATGCAGACAGTGATCGAAGTGAGCGGGAACGGTCGGGAGCGGTGTTCCACTGCTTTTATTTTTTTCTGTCTACCATTCCTCTTCTTTTGACGACCATATTCACCATTTTATGTTGAGGATTTGTCCATTCATATTCGTGTGCAAGTGTACAGTTGTGATAGGAGCCTTAGTTACCAGTCACTTAGACTATTGCAATGCCCCGGCCGCAACACTTGTCACATGTTGCACTATGCTTCCCCCTACTCTCTCCCCTGCTGAGACCAAAGTTCCACTACTTTTTTTGTTACACTTCTACCACTGGATGCAGAGGTGTATACAGGGAAGGGCCTGAGAGGGTCCAGATGGAAACAGGTAAGGAAAAAAAAACATTTTTGTTTGTGTGTATGTGAGGATTGTATGCTTGCATGCATATGAAGGTGTGTGTAAGTGCATGTATGTATGTATGCGAGGGGGTGTCTAAGTGCATGCATACGAATAAATGCAATGTGATGGTGTACATGGGTGTGAGTGTGCATTTAAATGAGAATGCAGTGTGAATGTTCTGGGTGCTCGTGTGAATGACTGTCAGGCTAGGGCACCAATGAAAAAGTGGCCCACAGTTGCAAATGGCAATTCGTTCATGTTTGAATGGTACCCAGGGGGGAGTTTTTTGATAAAATGTGATGCAAATTGTGCATTTTAAAGAATATTTATCCAGCGACACTGGTCAAAACTACTAGCCACATAGTGAAGTAACTCATCAAACTGGCCTGCATGGGCCCAAAAAGTGGCCCACTTTTACCCAAAAAAAACTGGCCCACACTAGCATTTTGTGTTTTTTGGTTCAGGCATTGCTCTATAGGCCAGCCTGGTACGCACAATAGAGCATGAAAATGTTTTGCCAGGAGCATGGCATGTTTTACTGCACTCCTCGACAAAATCTCCCTACTTCAAACAAAAATTTCAGCAAAACAAACTAAACTCATCACCTCACCAGACCCTAGACCAGCGGCCTACGCCATCCATCATCTCTCCCTGGTTTGAATTTGCCCCGGTCACGACCACTGAAACAATCAAAATTATTAAAGGCCTGAAACCATCCAGATGCCAAGGAGACATGTGTCCTGCCTCTTTTGTAAAAGACTGTGCCGAAGAACTTGCCCCTTTCATTACAGCATTAATCAACAACTCCTTTTCAACTGGCAAGGTGCCTGAGAACCTAAAAGAAGTTTGGGTACTCCCCCTTCTCAAGAAGCCTACATTAGGAGCCAACGTTCCAACCAACTACCGTTGTTTCATGATCGTACCTTTCCTCTTTAAAATACTCGACAGAGCAACCTATCTGCAGATGCAAAAACACCTGGAAACTTCCTCTTAGGCCTACGCCAATCTGCCTTCTGACCTGGGAATGGAACGGAATCGCCCCCCCGGACTTAAAAATCAAAATGAACGAAATCAAAGACAAGGGTAACCTGGCCATCCTCCTCTTACTTGACCTCTCAGCGGCCTTTGACTTGGTCAATCACAAAATCCTCTGCCAACACCTCTCCTCAGCCGCCAACCTTTTTGACTAAAGCCATAGCGTGGATAGAGTCCCTATTATCTATTCACACAATGAGAGTCTTCTCCACCTCTGCCGCTGCCTCCACAGCTCCAGTCACATGCAGGCTCTTGTGTCTCTCCAACACTTCACAATATCTTTACTAAGCCCCTCTTTGACCTAGATGACTTGGGCGTCACCTACACCAACTATGTGGATGACACCCAAATCCTCCTACCTATCTCTGGCAACTATGATACCGACTCCAACGCATTGTGCGAAATATGCCAAACCATCCAGGCCTCGATGGCACAACACAGATTATGCCTAAATTATGAGAAAATTCAACTGCTCCTTATTTGCACACAATTGCATCCAAACAAACTCAATAACTTCCACAAATCCTTCACTATGGACAGGACCATCATCACTGTTGCTAAAGAAGTAAAAACCCTACAAGTATAGTTAGGGCTTCATTCCGAGTTTGGAAGTAGCCATGGCGCTATTTGCGCCATGGCTGCCTCCAAAACTGGGTCCGGCACTGGTCTGGTTGAATGGGGACTTACCGGGACATTCCGACCTGTGCAGACCCGGTAAATCCCCATTCAACCAACCATTCCCCATTCCCATTTGAGCCCCCATAGGGCTCAATGGGAATGGGGAAGGCGCTAATTATGGGCCCGTGAATAGCAGGCACGTAATTAGCGCCTTTGTTCCTTAGCGCGACCCATAAAGGACGTGTGGTCAGACCACACGTTCTTTGAGGTTCCCGCTAAGGGACCTCAAATTGGGCGGTAAGGGTTTACTGGCACTGGTCTCCTTACCGGTGCCCAGTAACCCTTACCGCCGAACTCAGAATGACCCCCTTAGACTCTGTGCTATGCCTAACCAGACAGGTAAACTCTATCACATCGGCGGCAGCATATAACGCTAAACTGATCAATGGCTGCAAGCCTTTCCTGACCGCTGGTAGCTGCATCACACTTGCTAGAGCCCTTATACTTTCCATGATTGACTATTATAACTCGCTCTTTGCAGGCTCCAACTCCCGCAATATAAAAAAATACAGAATTACGCCATAAGGGCCGCTCTAAACATCCCTAGAAAAGAAACACATCTCCACAGCTAGACAAAACATACACTGGCTCCCTGTCCAATAACACATCATGTTTAAAATGCTCTCTCTGACCCACAAATGTCTATCAAACACTGCCCTGACTTAACTGTCAAGAAAATTATCCAGAGCCGAATCTGTCAGACATACGCAGGCTGCCTATTCACACTTAATTGCCATTCCCAGATATAGGCGTCAGAAGGCTGGAGACAGCAGTTTCCCTGTGAACGCTGCCAAACATTGGAAGGCACTTCCCCTAACTCTAAGATCAGATGCCGCCTTCTGGTCCTTCCGTAAGTGCCTTAAAACCTGGCTCTTCTCCCAAGACATCCAAAAGTAACTGAACTTGCACAACTCTATAAGCAGGTGGCAATGACCACATCCATATATACCAGAAACCTAGTTCTCTGCACTTCACTGTACCTTCTATGTTTGTAACCATTTGTAACCATTTGTACTACCTATGCTTGTAACCATTTGTAACCACTACTGTCATGTAAACCACCGGCCAGATGCCCCCGGGTTCAGTGCGCTTTATAAATGTCAAAATAAATGAATACATTTTTGTGCAAAGCAAAGCCAACTTGAGTATTATAATGTGAAGTAGGGGAATGGCACTGCAATCAGGCTTCGTGGGTCCTGCTGTGGCATTGAATTGTGTACTCACATTAAGGATAAAGCCAGCTTTGTGAGTGTTCTTACATAGTGAGGGCATGTTTCCTTACTGTGGCATGGCATTATTTACTGGTGCTAAGGTCAAAGTCAACATGATAAGTGTTCTTACATAAGCAGGGGGCAGAGGGAGCCTTTGTGCAGCCTGTAAGACAATGTTTTCTTACTGTCCCACAACATGTTCTACTGGCATTAGGGGGAAATCACAACATGATGAGTGTTCTTACATGGGGGATTTGTGTAACGATGACTTGGTTATTTTTATAGCGCTTTTGCCAAAGCACTGTACAGGGATCATATTTATATAAAATGATCACCCAACCGAAGATGGTATTAATTTATTGACCACAGATCACACACAGATTGCAGCAGCAAAGGCTCAACCCACTGAGCTATTGTACAAGTTAGCTAGCAAAGGCATGTTTGTTTACCGTGGCATGACTTTTTTTTTACTAGCATTAGGACAAAGCCAACAAGAGCATGTTCTTACGTGGGGTTACGGCATATATTGGCAGAGCCAGCATTACCATGTTTTGTAATAGTATCATTACTGACATCATGGGCAAAGCAAACATGAATATTTTCTGATGTGTGAATACTGGCATATATAGGAGCACTAGAATGGACGCGTTTGGGCACAATCAGTATGGAAATGTTTTTTACACTTGCAGGGTGCTAGCATACAAGCCATTAAAAATGCTCCTGTTCATTGTTGATGACTTGCATCTAATGGACTTTTTTATGTCTTACCCTACAAAACCCATTCTAAACTGTGTGACTGTTTGCCTAATGTATCACAGAAAGAGTACTGTAAAATTCACCATTTCAACCCATTATTTAAAAAAAATTCTCTGGGAGAGAACCCCTCTAAACTCACCTGCGTTGGTTGGCTCTCCCTCGCAACGCTTGGTAGCTTCTATAGATTCGGTCGGGGCAGAAGAAGCTCTCTTCTGGCACCCCTCAGTGTGAGGCCTACTGCGTTAACTCAAGGCCCTACCACACAATCCTTGACACACCTCTGGTGAGTTGGGGGTGAAATATGCATCTAATGGGCCAAAGGAAGGCACAATATCCGCTCGGCCTCCTGGGCCCCAGATGGGGATCACTACCAGCTTTCCAAACTGCCATCCAACACCCCCAAAAAATGTTGTGGCTGGCTCCGATCCTGGGCCAAGTGTGGTGTGCTACAGAAAAGGTGTATCGAAAACCCCTTAAGGAGGAAACATGGTTGGCATATTGACAACTGCCTAGGCACTGAAAGGGTTAATGTCCAGTATCTCCCTTTTTCCTCAGCGTGTCTTATTTTGTTGAAAGGGAAGCGGAGTGCAGTGAAGGCCCTGTCTCATTCTGCCTCCTCCGCGCGCTCCCCGGTAGTCATTCTTCCTTGACACGTCCCATAATAGGGGCTAAGTTAATCTTCTGCGCTGCAGTTCTGACCTGCTGCCGCCACAGAGCTCCGGCGGCAGCCATCGCATTAAGCAGGCGGCGGCGGCGGCCCCATTCAGGCCCCTCGTCCTATCTCCGCGCAGCGCCACTTGCGCCTTCACTTCGTTTTCAAACATGTTTTATTGTAGGCTTCCATATGCGAGGAAAAGCAATCTGGGTACCATTAGGGTTTACAAAACAACAAAGTGGTTTCTGTTTTTAATAACATTCAGGCATCCACTCCTCCATCACCCTGAAAAGTGTACTCTGCTGGGGAGGGAGGCAACGCTGTTGCCTTTAATTCTGCACAGCTGGATGGAAAGGTCATCAGCACTGGGGCCTACCACTATTCTGTCCCTTATGCGTACCTGTAAGTGAAGTAGCCCTCCGTACCATGAGGCGTGGCTTTACCAGACTGTGCACCTACCACTAATTTGTCCCTTATGAGTATCTGCACACCACAAGTAGCCACCCCCCGCGTACTATGAGAAGTGGCGTCTTCCTAAATTTGTGCTTCCCCTAATGTTTGTATACAATGTGTGCCTGCACGCCTACAGTAGCCCCCCCCCCCGTACCATGAGGCGTGGCTCTGCCAGATTTTGCTTTCTCAAGGTCCACCAGTTGGAACCCTTATGCATGGTCTTGCACTTTGTAGAATTTCACTTTGCACTTACTGTAACTAGCGCCTAGATGCTGGAGGGCTTTGTGCGCTGCTATAAATGCAAAAATAAAGAAAGAAAGTAATGCGCTACTGTTAAAAGGTACCAGCACAAATGATGGCTGCCCATACCCTGAACATTGTTTCCGCTGCTCTCGAACTAGGAGCACCCACACCCAATACAGCGTACTGCTGCTCTCGAACTAGCTCTGCCCATACCCTGTCTGCATTCCGCTGCTCTCGACTAAGGTCAGTGCTTAAAACAATAAAATAAAGAAGTCATTAAGAGTGCACTTTTTTCCAGTATCACCAGAGAGGGAGCCCCTGACATAGCATAGCCAACAGGTAGGCACTATAAAATGATAGGCGCACATTTGCCTCTGAGCCACTCATATTACCAGTTCTGCACCCTACACATGTCAACAGGGCCTGCCTTAGCTTTGGCAGCACCCGGGGCAAGTCAACAAAATTGGGCACACCTACCCCCTCCCCCAGTGCCCACCACCCAGGCGCTGCCAAAGCTAAATAGATTGCCACTGCAAAAACCAGAAGCTGCGCTTTATTTAATTAAGTGCTTTAACTTCCCGCTCCCATGCAGGAGCAGAGAGTTAGTCACTCCAATACATTTCAGAGCCGTGCTGTATTGTAATAAAAAGCACCCCGCTCTCCTGCAGGCACACCCAGCTCCAGTAATAGAGCGGGGGGCATTGCATTACAATAAGGTGCCTGCTGCGCATTTACCCAAAAGGCCAACTTGGGGGGAGCCCTTGAAAGACTCCCCCCCCTGAGCTGGCATAGCGGGGAGGCTAATGTGGTACCCCTGGTGGTCGCCCTGCCCGCTCCGGACCTAAAGCTGGCCCTGCATAATAATTGAGCTACAATAACCTGTCTTAATTTAGCTCTGTATGCAGTTCTGCAAATGCACAAAATGTGACATTGGCACAAATGGGGGCATGCCTTTAAATGTAGGGCGCATCAATGTCTGGGAAGGGCATGTAACCTTGTTCAATAAGATACACACATCAAGGCATGCATTTCACATGTGCACAGCGAGACTTGCTGCCAGGGAGTGCACAGCCACCGATAGGCCAATCCTGATCCCTGCATTGCCTACAGCAGGTACGGAAGCAGCACTAGTCTCCAATGAAACCATGTGCCCAGGGTCCGTCTTTCAAAAGCCATGGAGCTATCCAGTGATGGCATTCCTAGTAAGTTGGCCTTGAAAAGATGGCTTGAATCAGTTGCGACCAGGCCTATTAAGAATAGCAAGATTTCCTGAAAGACGCTTTTTATATCCATGATTCTTTCTACTGTTTTCGGTATAGGTTGCCCAGTAGCCAGCATGATATAATGTGATATGATATGATATGGCATTTATAACGTGCGTATACACAAGTGTTTCATGAGTTGCATGATCTTTCCTTTGGTCATGGTTGTTTCTGTTTAAGCTTACGGTGTCCCCTTCACCACCCTCACCCAATTTCCTTCCCATGCCTGCTCCTTTCCCTGTGCTCAGAGTTCTGAATTGGAACGTAGAACTTTAGCGTTGTCAGCTACTACTTTGTCTGGGCCCGGAGAAGTCGGGTCCAGTTGCCTTGCGGCTGTGAATAAACCACTTGTTACTTACTGCGCTCGTCTGGCGTGCCACTCTTGCCCGTTAGCGTTTACCTCTGAATGTGCCCATTTCCAGCTACAGCAAGCCAGGACTTAGCAGGCTGATTGGTGAGCAGTGGGGCAATAGAAAGCTCAGCAGCACTGCTTCCCTGTTGGCGCAATAGGTGTGAGGAATTCGACCATCCACATGGGTAGAGTTCGCTCGCCTGGGCTTTTTGATTTTTTTGATAAGGAAAATGCATCATGGGAGATCAGCCTCTGAGAAATGTGTATGTCCATTCCGCACCCATTTCATCTGCTTCCCGCATAAAACACATAGGGCCTCATTACACATAGTGCGGTAAGGGTTTACCGGTACCGGTAAGGGCACCGGTACCGGTAAACCCTTACCGCCTTACTACGAGGTCCCTTTGCGGGTTGGTACTTTAACGCCTGCTGTTTAGCAGCCGTTAAAAACCAACCCGCAAAGGGACCAGGGTGCTAATTACGGTAGCGCAATTTACGGCACCGTAATTAGCGCCTTCCCCATTCCTATAGAGCCCTAAGGGGCAAAAACGGGAATGGGGAAGGGCAATGGGGGAAGGGGGAATTACCGCACCGCCAATTTTGGACTAGGGCGGTAATTCCCGTTTCCTCCAAGGCGGTGCCGGTATTTTACCGGCATGGACCAAGGTGCTAATAGCACCTTGGTCCTCCACCTACCGTGTAATGAGGCCCCTAGTCACGTGTACTCCAGGAAGACACAGCCTACAGGCGCTGTCTCCCCATGTCATATTCAGCTTGAATGTGACAGCCACTCGTACATCAAAGCATCTCAGGAAGGGGGAAGGCACACCATCCTCCAGCCATGAGCAGCCTAATTTAAATGTCAAAGGCTCCATGGATCTGCTTTCCCTTTGTCTAATCTGGCTGGTGGCAGTGCATACTAACGAGATAATTGAAGCAAGCCTGAAGGGCCTTGGTTGCTGGACAGACAACAGGAACGGCGAACTGCGAGGATAACATGCCTTTGGTATGCAATGTGTCAACTTGATGCTAGTTCCCACCCCTCTGTATTAAAGAAAGTGAAATGCATGTCTTGGTCCATTATTTACTGTCGGCAAACCCCTGCACAGCTGATCCCTTTCAGAGGGGAGAAGTATGTGATTTGCGGGAGACAAGAAGTCTGCTCTCGCCACATACTTCATGGGAAACCTGTGCTTTAATCAAGAGTCCCAGTCAAGAGTCACAGAGGGCACAGTTAACCAGAGAGACACTTTGATCTACAACAGCCAGGGAGATGGGTCGAACTTAGGTATATGTTGTCACTGTCCTGTTGCAGAGCACTCTGGTCCTGACCTCATGCATAAAAGAAGATTGTTGGTGGGGACCCAGGATTGATCCATTAAGGTAGGCATAGCCTGCACAAATCACTGAGGCCCATTTGGTTTTAAAATAGGGCTGAACCCTTCACTTAGCAGATCATCCGACGACTTCGAAAGGAGTAAGAAGGAGGATTTATTTGGACCTGAGCTGAAGGTACAGTCTGCCTTACACCTTCTGCCAGTGAAGGAAGGCCAGGAGCTCCAAGAGAGAAGCAAGATTCCTCCCCTAAACATCTCCCAGGGAACAGAGGGAGTTACCGGACACCAGACACAGAGGACCTGTCCAATAGCTCCAGAACCGGTACCCAGCCAGCACCCAGCCAGCACACAGCGTGCCCTGCTAGGTTCTGCCAGCAAGCTTCCTAGGTGGGAAGTGATGGAGAATCTCTAGACAAAGGGCAAGGCCGTTGGCTGCACACACTCTCCTAAGATTTGGCCGGTCTGCCTTGAAAGGACACAAGCCTTGCGAAGAAGCTAGGAGTACTACACAAGCATCATCCAGCGTCCATATTTTAAGGACATTTTCGAGACAGTTGAGTCCTGAAACCTCATCCGGCTGCACTGCTGACTGTTGTCATGCCGCAGTCACAAGAGCTGCCCGAGTGGCCTCGACCAGCATTCCAGATATGCCAACCAGCACAGAGACAACGATTCTTGGCCCCGAGATGCCGCGCCGGACTGCCTGCAGGCGTCTCTCCAGCCTCGCTTGCCGAACTGCCTGTTGCCTGGTACCCGCAGCTACCTCCCACCACTAACTCTGTTTCAAGGGTTGAGAAGCGCCCTGAAACCGCCACAATGCTGTCGAGCATCAGGAATTTCTTCAGCACCAGGTACATTGTGGTTCTGCCCCCCTGGTCCTTCTCCGAAGGCCCCCAGAGACAGTTGCGATCCTTTGCCCCCTTAGTGCTGAAACCGAATAACCTTTGAACAGTAAGACTGATTACTTTACCAACTATCCTCCTGTCAGTATCCAGAGTGCATCTCTTTCCTTCATGAAACTGTCTGTCCTCTGTGTTCCTTTACTGGGTGGGTTGTAGTTTGTAGTGTGCTAGAACTGTCTGTTGTCATAATAATAAAGTAGATATTTGAATACAACCTTGACGACTGGACTGTCCCTTTTATTATTGGGTAATAATTATATTTCGCTGTGTTGCAACTAACCAACTATCCATGACCTTACGGAGATAAGCTTGCTGTTCCGTCCACGTTACCAAAATTGGACAGGGAGGCTTATTATTGCCTTGTGTTCCAATCTGTTTGGATCCCTTCTGGTGTGGGGCTGATTGATGGTTTAGAAACCGATATTCATCCCTGGACCACCGGTGCCCCGGAAGTTGATTTGTCACATTGGGTAAAACAGCAAGATTTATATTGGAGGGCCGGGGCCCCGTGGCTCTTTAGTGAGGTTCTGTTGCAAACATTTACCCATTCCGCTACAGCCACCACCCCTGTAAAATGTCAGGCTGCCCGATACAGATCGCAGAAAGGCCAGGCACAGAAAGAGCACAGGAAGCAAGTTCTCTGCACTCTATAATTGAAAGCACCACCACCAGAAGAGACTGCAGTTCTCCAGCAGATCTGGCACAGAATATGAAATCTAGTGGCTGCAGTGCTGTGTGCCCCTCTGGATTCCAAGTGCCCTTCCATGGATCTCCCGCCAATAGACGAAGCCAAGTGCACAGCTGCCAAAATAAGGACCAAGTGTCTCTTCCCCACCCCCTTTGCACAGCTGGGGAAAGGTCAGTGCTCCAAGATACCTCCCAGCACAGCCCAGTCACTGTGTGGGAACATCAGACGAAGGGTGGTGAATGCACTCTGCAGTCTCTGTATTAAATGCCGGATTCAGCGAAACTGGGGCGACTCAATTGGGCACAAGGATGGACTGGACAGAAATTCTGTTCATATGAGGGACAAAGCTGGCAAAACTCATAGAAAATCTCCTAAAGACAAACAGCCTGCTTATTTGAACAGTCCAGCAACATTAGTTCACAGGACTCCTGCAGCCAGACAGTGCTTGGGTAAGCAGCTTCCTGAGACCAGATCTCCACTAACCAGCCACAAGTTTAGTTTAGTTTATGAATTTGCACTGTGCACCAGTGGCCCTATGGCATAAGGGTGCACACAAAAAACATATGGCCAAGACATAACGGAGGCGACCCCCCATCAGTAACAGTGATACTGTCCCTAGATGTACATTATCTGAACATGAAAGTCTTCAAGCACCGTTTGAACAGTTCCTTGGATTGTGTATAGGTGCATTTTAAATACCCAATAAATAAAATAAAATCTTTCTGAGATCTGGTGGGATCGAGTTCCAAGCTATAGGAGCTGCTGCAAAAAACGTGCCTTTACTGACCAGGGTCAGCTTAGTCCTGGGCACCGCACAGAGATTGTCGCTGTAAAATCTCAAGGACCTAATCTCAGTTTTTTTTCTTAGATTTTCTGAAAGGTAAGAGGGGCTCTTGCCAGAGAGGCAGTTCTAAGCGATAGACAGTAGGCGAAAAGAAATTCTCGCCTCTATCGGCACCCAATGCACGTTTTTTCTGTCTTCAGACACATGCATTCTTCTGGTAAGAACTACCACAGCTCTGACCACACTGTTCTGTATGATTTTCTTTTTTCATTTATACAGAGATGGAAACGGGCCAATACTGTATGAAAGGCGCATATGACAACAGAGGAGGGGGCAGGGGGGGTCTCTGCGAGTTGGCTAGTGCAGAGACTCAAAGAATCATGGATAATCTACAGATACATGGGGGTGAATAATAGCAAATGAAACCCAGTAGGAATCTAATATGCAGTTGTACATAAAGATGGCATCACAAGGGGATGCTTGTGTTAAATGGGACTGTGAGGGGAGTTGCCCAGTTTATGACATGTTATGTCACTACAGGTAGATCGTAGACATTCAGCTACACTGAAGGACCTCTCTGGAGGTCTGAATTATATTTGTGATTTGTAATACGTGCCTATGAGGAATAACATGGATGTAAGTATCTGGCTGCATCTAGTTTATTAATTACCATCTAGTACTTTGGATTACATGATATTAATGTAGATTCCCTTCACTGTAGGATGTTAATTATGATCTGAGTCATCTGATGATCGATATTGCAGGATATTAATTGGGGATTGAAGAACTCCTCTCAACGAGTTAAGGACACGTTCCAAGCATTGGAAATTGTCATCAGAAACGTTTTGTTTGACGTTTTCGAGTAAGTATATTGTCAATCCATAATGCCTAAAATCAAAATTGAATCACAGAGGTTGATCTTGTGTTTGTTTGCATCCTGGGTGGGGTTAGATGTTTCTGACTACCACACATAGGTGTGAATAGGATTAATCCAAAAATCAACTTTGCCGGAATGTTAGGAAACATCATTCAGTAATGTTGATCTAATGATTACTATTTAGAATCATGTATTTACATTTATAGTAACAAAAGAAGTAAGCGGGAATGGCCGTAATTTTAGATTACTTATATTGTTTATTGATTGTGTAGGTGGTGTAACTCACCCTACTCGTTTAAATGGGAATGATGGAATTCCCCATTGTGGTCCTGATGAAGGTTGCATTACCAAGTGGACGAATGTGTTGATGTCCAAACGGACAACTGAAACACGTGTAGACAGATACATCCGTGTAACTGATTGTACACAGATAAAACCATCAGAATATTTGGTGGAGGACATTTCAGAGTGTAAAAAGGATATATTGTTAACCAATTGGTCAAAGAGATAGGTGTGATATGTATGTCTTTTAAGAAAGTGATAGTGAATGAATGGTAGGAGCGAATCAGTGTGAGTTGAATTTTGAAGTAAGTGTTTTGCCTTTATGGTTTAAGAATTTATATTTTATATTTGTGTATGAAAATAAAAATAATTTGAATTCAACAATTGACATTTATTGATATATTTAAAAAGATAAATGTATAAAGTTGTGTCATTCCCTATCCCAGTGGTCCATTTCTGTTTATTCCTACTGTATGATTTGCTACCTGGCGCAGTTCCCTTTGCTAATGCCAAGCAATAGACTACCACAGAGATGGCGCTGGCCACTGGAGCACAGCGCTTTTCCATCAAGAAAGGGCGTAACTGTGACAGAAGTTTGATATAGTACGATGAGGTAGATATAAGGTTATTCACCTGAGCCCGCATATTTAAAGTGTGATCTAAAATAACTCCCGGGGTCTTCACTTTCTGTTGGGTTGAGATTCTGCAGCCGCCAGCTCTATGTGTTGATATGCTGGGTCTAGCTGCAGAATTCGGCTTGGGGATCCCACCACCATTAATTCAGCCGTTCCATCATTTAGTGCCAAACCATTCTGTGTCATCCATGGCCGAATCACTTTGTATGCCTCATTGATCTTGACGACATCATCAGTGTACGCTGCAAGAAGCCAGTGCTCACCAATGCTGGCACAAGAAGCCAGTGCACATCAACACTGACACAAGAAGCCAGGGCTCACCTGCACGTTAAAAGAAACCAGGGCTCACCAACACTGTCACAAAAAGCCAAAACACACCAACACTGCCACAGGAAGCCAGAGGTCACAAAGTACCACAACAAGACACAGCGAAGCTACACTGCCACATAAAGCCAGAGCTCACTAACGCCGGCACAAGAAGCCAGGGCTCACCTACACTGCAAAACGGAATCAGGGCTCACCCCTTCTGCCCAAGAAGCCAAAGCTCACCAACGATGCCACAATAAGCCAGAGCTCCCATGCAATGCTACAAGAAGCCAGGGTTTGCCAACACTGCCACAAGGAGCTAGGGGGTCACCTACTCTGCAACAAAGAATCAGGGATGACTTAAGTTGCACAAGAAGCCAGGACTCACCCACACTGCCACATGAAGCCAGAGATCACCACCGCTGGGACAAGAAGCCAGGGCTCACCAAGGCTGCCACAAGAAGCCAGGGCACAATAACGCTGCCACAAGAAGCCAGGGCTCCCCTTCAGTTCAAAAAGAAACAGGGTGCACTAACACTTTCAGAAGAAGCCAAAGCACACCAATGCTGCCACAAGAAGCCAGAGGTCACATGCGGTACCACAAGAAGACTGGGCTCACCTACACTGCCGTGTGAAGCCAGAGCTCACCAACGTTGGCCCAAGAAGCAAGGGCTCACCAAGGCTACCACAAGAAGCCAGGGCACATTAACGCTGCCACAAGAAGCCAGGGTCAACGTACAGTTCAAAACGAACCAGGGCTCACTAACACTGTCACAAGAAGCAAACGCACACAATGTTGCCACAAGAAGCCAGAGGTCACATCCAGTGCCACACTCGACAAGGCTCGCCTACACTGCCAGATGAAGCCAGAGCTCACCAACGCTGGAACAAGAAGCCAGGGCTCACCGACACTGCAAAAAGGAATCCGGGCTCACCCCTTCTGCCACAAGAAGCCAAAGATCATCAACGCTGCCACAGGAAGCCAGAGCTCACATACAGCGCCACAAGAAGCCAGGGCTCACCCACACTGCCACATGAAACCAGAGATCATCAACGTTGGCACAAGAAGCCAGGGCTCACCTACATTGCAACAAGGAAACAGCTCATCTGCACTACATCAAAGAGCTATCGCTCACTTAAACTGTGACCAGAAGCAAGCAGCCACCGGCACTGCCAGATGAAGTAAGGGCTCACCAACACTGCCTCAAAAAGCCTGGGATCACCAAGGCTGCCACAAGAAGCCAAGGCTCAACAACACTGCTACAAGAAGCCTGGACTCACCAACGTTGCTACAAGAAGCCAGAGGTTGCCAACGCTGGCAGTAGAAGCCATTGGCCACCTACACTACAATAAGAAGTCAGGCTCATCTACATTGCAACAAGGAGGCATTGCATGCTTAAGCCCCAACAAGAAGAAAGGGGTCACCTGCACTTCCACACGAAGTTAGGGCTCTACAACAATGCCACAAGAAGCCAGAGCTCACCAACTCTGGCACAAGAATCCAGGGTTCACCTGAATCACAACATGGAGCCAGGACTCATTTACACTGCAACAAGGAGCCAGGGCTCATTTACACTGCAACAAGGAGCCAGGGCTCATTTACACTGCAACATGGAGCCAGGACTCATTTACACTGCAACAAGGAGCCAGGGCTCATTTACACTGCAACAAGGAGCCAGGGCTCATTTACACTGCAACAAGGAGCCAGGATTTATTTGCACTGCAACAAGGAGCCAGGCCTCCCTTAAACTGCAACAAGAAGGCAGGGGTCAACTACACTGCCACGTGAAGAAAGGGCACATCTAAGATTCCACAGGAAGCCTGACTTCACCTAACCTGCCACAAGAATATATTTATTTTATTTATTTATTACATTTATATAGCGCGCAGGCAGCCCAGGGTCATTGCATAGGGCTCACCAATGCTGCCACAAGGAGCCACGGCTTACCCATGCTGCTACCAGGAGCCCGGGATCACCTACTCTACAACAAGGAGCCAGGAGCACCACTGTCAGAGATCACCCCAGCTGCCACAGGAAGCCAGAACTCACACAATTCACCATGAAGTCAGGGCTCATGTAATCTGATATATGAGACCAGGGTTCAGATTACTTGCCATTATGACCTTGCAGACTAGGCCCAGAAGACAGTACTGAGGTCATGTCCACGGGTAACCTCTTTTTCAGCTCGGGGCATTCAATTGATAAACTATAGTGATCAGGGGCTAAACTCTAATTTGTTCTTTTGAATATAACCAAGATGAACAGGCCCAGAATTGATGCGTATTTCTAATGGAAGCCCAGGATAGGAGAAATGTTGTCCCTGTCAGGTGTTGGCTTCTGCATATCTGGGAGTGGGGTCGGCACAATGACTGGATGGCTGCTAAACAAATCCAGCTCGTTGAAAATCACAAAAAGGAATGTTACTTCTTTTGGGGAGCGCATGGTCAAGTGATTTCTGGCAATCAGCACAATTTACAACCATATTTCTTCTTAATGCAGAGAGGTCCTGGCTTGCAGTCGCAGTGGCGACAGCGACTTTTGGGTACAGTGGAGTTTCTGGCCACAGTGAAAGAGGTAGCCCCTGCTCGTTCAGACTCTGGACTTAAGGTCACTAGTTAAGGCCAGAAAGGCGTGATCTACTTCTGTGCATGCCTAGCCAGACATCACACACATGAAGCCCCATCATGACCAAGATGGCAGCGACCAGCTCTCTAGCAGGAGATTTTAAAATGAAAGAATCTTCTCTAAGAGTACACAAAAGAAACAACGAGTGTGCGGGCGGGGACATAGGGAGAGGTGGAGACAAGCAATGGCTGTGATTCACACAAAAAAATAATACCACAACTAGCTAGAAAAGCAAAATAGATAGATAACAAGACTCTACAGAATTAAAGTATCCTAGAGTGTGTCCAAGAAGGGCTTTATCGACCCTCGCAAATTGTAAAAAACCCTAGACCTGCAGGGCGAGTTCCTTAGTTTACATAATCTAAGAGAAATGCACTCAAAGCATGGTGACGGGTGTCAAAATATTTACGAGTGCTTTCTTTAAAATGGTGCATGTCACCATAAGCACACTTCATATTTGGCGCAATGCTGCCACCCAAAGGCCAGACATGCACAGAGAAACTCTCTTTACCATTTACTGCAAAACAAAGGTGTGTTTGCAGGAAATGTCAAAAAAACGATTCAAACAGCCACACCATGATGCTCGCATAAATCTCCATCCGTGAAGGCTAGCATGATGTGGTCTTGTTATTTCATGTCAATTGTGACGTGAGCAACATGGTTTTGGATGCCTTGCAATCTTGATAGACTTGTCTGGGAGTCCTGTATGCAAGCCGCTAACATTACTGAACTATTTTGCTGGTAGCTGCACAAGGGGAAAGAGTCCCTTCGAGGAGGCGTAAAATCCACTCTTGGCGCCGAGTTCACGTTTTGGGTGAAAGTTATTGTTTTGAAACATTGCATCCAGGTTTCTGGCCGCTTGAATGAGGTCCCCAAGAGCCTGCACCAGAGAACAGAAGTGGAGAGGTGTCCCTGGGGTCATTGAGCAAGATCCATTAAGCACATTTAGACAACACTAGTCTGCATGTTCCCAGTTTGGGACTTGATTCGGGCAGTTTAACATGCAATGATTACTGACCCAGTTTGTGTTGGATCTAGAAATGTTGGTTTTACAGCTGTGAAGAGATGTCTCCAGTTTTCTCTGGTGTGGACTTGGAAAACACACCCTATAGTGTTAGGCAGGAGTTACCACCAAGGTGGGAATGACTCATCTTGGTAACTTGAGCAGTCAGGCTTCACTCTCAGGTGGCAAGTAGTTTCTCCTAATGGCAGTTCATCACTCAGACGCAGACAAAGGATTGCCCACACAGTATCTTTCTGAAAAGATACTCTTTAGGAGAAGGAAAGCAATTAAGGGATGGATTTGCAGATAAGTGCTGAAATTAGGCACAAGAGTTATACAAAAATAGTAAATGGCGTATAAAAGTCAGTAGGAATGAAGATTAGACCCGTTGCTACATACAATCTCCTTTACAAGGACATCAAGGACCGGATTCAAGGAATATTTTGCACGGTGCAAAGTACTTTTCACTGGTGCAAAGTGTCTTTTTGCGTGCAAAGTCACACTTTGCACGGCAAAAAAGACACTTTGCACTGTTCCATGAAACAGGGTGTTTTTTGGCATGAAAAGTACTTTGCACCGCGCAAAATATTCCATGAATCAGTCCCTAAGAGTGAATTTTATTTATTTGCCTATAAGAGGGCAGGTAAGTATTAAAAATCAACGTAACACTAAGAAGAACAGTAAAGAATTAGAAACAGGCCTAAAAGATCAATTGGGAAAAGCTTAATCGCGGAGGCTCAATTTGAACTCCTATAAAAGGGCTTTAACGTGTGAAAAGCAGTGACTTTTTTCTTAAACAAAAATGTATAAAAAATAGCATATAGGTGATACAAATCAACGGAGTACTTTAACATCCTCTGGATCGCTATAGGAACACATATCCTATGAGGGTTTACAGTTAAGTGCATGTCTTGAGTATTTTTGGGGAGTTTTGGAATTTTGGAAAGAATTCTCCATAGAAAGCAACAGTTCCGCTCATGGCTGTAGGGAAGCGTTGGTATGTGCTACCAGGATAGCAGGAGAGCTGCAGGGGAGAAACCTTCAGGCTGTCGGCGAGGTCTTGACCTGGATTCGACACCCAGAGGCCAGGAAGACGAAGAAAGTGCAGCGCCGACACCGCTGATGTTGTGCTCTTGGCACCTCAGGAGATGAGCTGCACATGGAGCCGGCAAGCTTTCCGACTGCCACCAGTGACACATTCAAGGCTCAAAGACCCCAGGGATGTAGAGGAGGCTGCTAGCGTGGGGGTCTTGATGCTGTATTAAACCAAATCGCCTGTTGCTGCTGGTGATCCATCCCTTCTGCCCGGTCTTGGGACACACGCAGCTTAGAATACCCCGGGCCTTCAAGCTGCATCCATGCATGGTTCAAAGGATTGGCAGCCATCCAGTCAGTAAAGGCCAGCCAAACTCCGCTTCCACGGCACACGCACAAGGATGTACAGTCTGGTTCCTGGGAAACGCCCATCACTGATTGCCACTCAAACAAAGGAACCTTTCTGGACTCCGGAGAGAACGTACACAGATAGAAATGACCAAAAAGATTATTCTTAAGGGAGAATCACACAAAAAGAGCCAAAACACAAAATGGCTGGGTCACAGGGCTTGAAAACCCCTTAGTCACTTTACACCAGCTCAGGGAGCAAGAGGCTTCTAATGCGGTTAAAAGGCTACAGCACAGTGAAGCCAAATAAAAAGTATAAATCCACCGCCAACCTGTGACTAAACACGTGTCCAGGTAGAGGGAACTCACCCTGGTACAAAATGGGGCACTTGTTTAGTACAGAATGAGATTAGGCTTCGGAAGAGTATCTCACGCTCAAAACCAGTCTTTTCAATGTGATTATTAAGGCAGTCCAAACAAATGTCCAAATCATAATAGATGTGGTGTTTTTATTCTCCAGTGATAAGGAAAAAAAAAAGCCCGCCGACACGTGTTTCGACCCCTGGTCGTTGTCAAGGCTGTACATTCAGTAATCAATCATAAATGCATCAACGAAATCCATACCATTTAGTATTCAAGACGTAAACATAAATCATAATAGTAATTGTATTGCAAGAAAGCACAGAATTGGATGAGTTATACCATATTGTGTCACACGTCAGGCCAGGTTTGGAGGGATGGAGTCAGTATTAGATGAACAAATAGATTCAGAGAACAAAAGAAAGGAAACATTTATTGAGCAGTAGTACAGGTTTTATGACCACCCATTATGTTAATTTCACATCGTGGTTTTACAAAAATGTCCTTGTGAAACGTTATGTGTTGCACCTGGTGCCCTTGATATCATAGTGCATTGTTCACCAGTATTTGTGAGATCGTGAAATGCACACACACCAGCACCCGATACAGACTGTATTGTTGCGCCTATGATAGATTTGAACCTGCTTAAGTGCAGGAGAGAGATTGTCCAGTGAATCTATGTTAAAATAAATGTTTGTGATTGTATTGGTGGGTCAGACCAAGGTGAATAACCACCCTAAAATGGTGAAATGAATCTAACAAAGTAATGAGATTCGATCTGACTCACCCTAAGGTTGATCCAAGGTCATTGTACCTATTCACAATTGTTGAATTGCATAGATTTCAGTTATCTTCACAAGTGCTTCCAGACACAGTGACTATTTAATAGTGTGACATATCTTAATCCTAAAATAGGGGAGAGTGGTTGTGATAACAACCTAGAGGGCAGTTGTTATAGTAAGACAGTATTGTGTGTTCCTATTTAGTTAGATCTCTTCCCTTAATGTCATTGATTGATGTTGTGGAATTTAAGCATGTTGAGGACAATAAGTTTGAATCTTCAATTTCAAGAACACCATTTCTGGTAAATGTATTATTAGGCATCCTATGAGGAAAAGGAAATTTGATGTAAGATAATTTTGAATTCTAGATAATTCAAATACTAAACTAATTAACTGGTTGTAGCTTGGCCAATGGTTCGGTTTGAAAAGTGCATTAACCAACCACAGCATATGGCTTATGTTGGTATACTACCTATAGGATAAAATGACACAAGGCTGGAAAGAGCGTTGCTTTAGTGTTAGACCCATTGCTATCTTAGTGGCACCAAAGTTCCCAAGAGTATCTACTCAAAGTTGCATTTAAAACTGAAGAAGAATTTACCTTCATATTTGGGATTAATCCCATTTCCATTCCTGGTGGAAGCAATTGGGTTCCCCAGCAAACTGTCCTGTTGTTATTTATGCCGCGATCGCGGCAAAAGTAAAACCAAAATGGCGCCCACGACATGACGATGTCAAGTGTACCGTGACATGTGATGTCATCAATGTAAACATAAAGCGCAATGTCATTTGAGACCAGCGCGATGTGTTTTGCCTGATCCAAATGAATTCCAGATGCATAATTCCCACATTTAAAGTCACACCAAATTACAAAAACTAATGGAGTACTCATGTATTACGTGGTAATCAGTAATAAAGATGTATTTCAAAACAATGTTGGTAAGAGAATAGCAAATTCCTGTGTAGATTAACAACATGTTATAATAATATATTTTAAACCAGCACAATGTAAACATAAAGCGCGAGGTCATTTGAGACCAGCCAATGTGTTTTGCCTGATCAAAATGAATTCCAGATGCATGATTCCCACATTTGATGTCACACCAAATTACAAAAACTAATATAATGCTCATGTGTTACGTGGTAATCAGTATTAAATATGTATTTTCAAAACAATGTTGGTAAGAGAATAGCAAATTTCTGTGTAGATTAACAACATGGTATTGTTATATATTTAAAACCAGCGCAATATCAGTATCAATAGTAATGGAACATGAACAAATACCATACTCCTGTCAGGAATGACAGCATATCCTTATTAAAGGTTCAGGTTATTCATATAGTGTGGTTTCACTTTAGGTGCCTGTTGTGAAGTTATTGGCAGTGCCAATACTAATTACAAGTAGATAGGGCTAAATCACTGTGGACAATGTCAGATAGTTGTTCATGGTTTAGATTAATTCAAATAAAAGATGAAATAGGTCCTATTTAGTGATTGGAAATATAGTGGCCATGTAAGAACAATTGGGCTCTCCGTGAGCAAAATGGGTCCCTTAATCTATTCTACCAGTGTCCTTTATTCTTGATTATCCATGATGTCTAGCATCGGGTTACCGGAGTATGATGCGACACAACCTCACAAAGGTCGATGTATCCAACCGTAGTTATTGACAATCATCATAGGAACACATGCATTTCATGATCATAATTCAAACCCACTTGGGTGCATCTCAGTTTGAGCTTAACATTGCCTCCTCTTTTACCTAACTTAGCCTTTATCAAACCAATGAAATGAATATCATTACTGTTGCTCATTTGATGACATTCACGCCAGTGTACAACCAATGGGGATTTGGGATCATTGTTTCTCAAACTTGACAGATGTTCCCTAATACAAACTCTCAGTTGTCTAACGGTACTCCCTACGACACATATGATGGCATATACTACATTACACATTTTACAATTGATACATTGATTAATGTTGATAACAATGCCATTAGTGTCTGTAAAGGATTGACAGTTGCCATATGCATATTTGCAATAAGCACATTTATAAAAACCAGCACTTTTCTTAAGCAATTCCCATTTGAGTCGTCCACTTTAGTTTCCAAAAATGATGGACTGAGCTTCTGTTTAAGGGCTCATATATAGGTAAACTTTGGTTTGTCAGAGAGATAAGGTAGCAGATCACTATCCAATTTCAAAATATTCCAATGTTTTTCTACCAAACGATAAAGAGTGGATGAGTCTCTTGAGAACTGAGTAATAATTGCGATGTGTTTCGATTCAGGTTTCACACTGGAGTGATCAACAAGTAAATCTGATTGTTTATATTTCTGATACTTGCTCTCAGCTTTACTGATACATTCTGAATTATACCCTCTGTTCAAAAACCTCATTCTCAAAATTCTCGTTTCTTCTTTATAGTCTGTGTCCTTGCTGCAATTTATTCTAGCCCTATAGAATTCCCCTGAAGGGATGTTGTTAATTGTGAAACGCTGGTGACTGCTTTGTGCAAGGAGTACAGAATTCACTTCTGTTGGTTTACGAAAAGTCTTTGTTTGCAGCCTGCTGTGTTCAATAAATATGTGCAGATCTAAGAAGTCAATAGTGTCTGCACTGGCAGAACCCACAAAGTTAAGACCAAAATCATTCATGTTGAAATGTTGCACAAAATTAGTGAATGATGCCAAATCTCCTTTCCAGACAATAAGTATGTCGTCTATAAAGCGCCACCAAGCAATCAGATTGGTCCTGTAAATTTCATGTGCGTATATAAGTGTCTCCTCAAATTGTACCATAAATAAATCTGTCAGGGCAGGGGCAAATTTGGCGCCGATGGCAACCCCTTTGGCTTGAGCATAATACTGGTCATTAAAGACAAACACATTGTTGTCAAGTGTAAATTTCAAAAACTTTTTAGTAAATTCACATGATCCAAATAGGATGCAGAGAAGTTACTAAAAAGCCAGCTGCATGGATAAGGACGCTGCTGTTTGGAGCTGGAGAGAAGTCAAAAAGTGCTTTTGTTGTGCTGCGCGTTGCCGTAAGGATTGGCTCCGCCCCCCTGCACAGGAGGAGTTTAAATTGGACAGTAGCATCCCTTGCGGTGAAAAGCCCGCTGCGTGGATAAGGGCACTGCTGTTTGGAGCTGTTTGGCTGGTTGACTGGACAGCCGGACGGCCGGATGTGCTAATGTTTGGAAACCACTTCGACGTTGCAGCGTGTAATCAACTTGAGCACCCAAAAGTGCAACAGGTGGGTCAGATTTTGTAAATCAGTTTGCCGTTTGCAGACATTTCACAATCTAAATAAGATACTCGACTATACATGACTACATGCTTACAAGCTCAGTCTGACAAATATGTCAATTTTACTCACCATTTCTGTCCTCATATGCTGGGGTAGGGAGACTGTTGGGGCTCGACCCCCTTGATCCCGCCCAGTGAAATGTTTCAAACTTTTGACTTGTTATTCAAGAAAAGGGAGACTGCCGGGGCTTGACCCCTTTGATCCCGCTTATCGCTACTACCTGCTACTACTGACATAAATTGTTAACGGAAGCAAAAATCATATAAAAGATCAACTAAATCGTACATATTTGACGCAAGTGCCTAAACAACTGGAGCCCATTTTGCGACTTAGAAAAACACTAATAAGAACGTCTGGAAAATGACAAGCCCACTTGAAGGTTTTATACCATTGTAGAAAGACAATGAACCCATAACCCCTCAACCCCCAATGGCAGAGCCAGTGGCGGTGACCAGACAGGGGGATCATCTACGAACAAAAGACCACACAGAAAACACAATATTACCCCACGACAATGACAATTAGGTGATTCAAGTTGTGAAAAGCATGAACCTGAGTCTGGGAATTAAAGACTCAAATCAGGGGGGGGAGTAATACTGCCTATCATGATAGAGGTAAAGATCGCAATCAAATTGGGTGGACCCTGCCACAGGAACATACACATCTAAACCTAGAGAGCGACGGGGTACATTCGAGCATGGATAACCACACAATCCATCAAATAGATAACGTGAATGAGATCGACCAATTACCTCAGCCTCAGGAAAACATCCCTGATGCAAAGGAGAGGAAGGAAGCTTACGCCTCCAAGCTAAATGAAATACCCGCCAAAAACAAACAAGAGATAGAATCAACAAGGAAAAACGATCACTCAAAGGAAGACGTGCTAGAGAATTCATCACTTGCACTAGAGACAAGACCAAAAAAACTAGCAGGAAATATACCTAAGGAAAATAATTTAATTGAACTATCTGAGGAAATTCCAAGGTTCAAACTCAACACTATGGCTGAAGACTCAGACAAAATAGCGAAAGGAACCCATGGTGTAACAAAAGGCAAAACAAAAACCACCAAATCAGAATGGATTTCATCAGATATACGGATCTAGAAAAAAAAACATGGAAAACTCGGACCTTATCCTCAGGTGATGCCCAGGACATAAACAACTATTTTTTTGGGAAAAAATCCCTGCTAAATTGGGGGACAGGTATTACTGCTAATACACCTAAAATGAGATCAACCTGTAAAAACATCACGCTAAATGAAATCCCTGATGCAGTGAAGTTGGAAAACTCAATTTTAATTGACAAAGAGCCCCAGACCGCAGAGACGGCAGTACATACCATGAAAAGGGAAATGAAAAATCAGTCAAATCAAACAGACAATGCTCAGGAATTAGATTCGATTACACTACCAACAACAACAGAACCACCCCCGATACAGGTGGAGACGAACTTTAAGTCTGGGACAGTGGGAGAAAAACGTGAAAAGGACGATTTCCTGATGATTAAAACAATGGCAGCTATATCGGCCCCCTATATGAAATTACATGAGGATGCCACAGATACTTTAAAAGACCATACTACTCTGTTAGCAATGGTTCACTCGAAGATAATTTTCATCGAAGGATTTATAAAGGCCATTCAAAAGAACACGCAAAATGTCGAGCAAAGAATCTCTGACATGGTGCACACTATCCTAGAACGGATTATGAAAGAGAAGGAAAACCGGTGGAAAAACCCTAGGAGAGACTCATTAGGTGGTCCTGACTTCTCCATTCTTCAATCGAAAGAACTAGTGAAATTACAACCACAAACAGAAGAAAGCTCCAAGGAAGAGCGATTGAAAGAGCGTCCCCAAAACATCAATGAAGAGGGGACCCCAGAAGAATCAAAAAATCCGATCGAACCCCCAATTACATCTTCAGTGGAAGGACGGATAAATGAAGACATGACGGAGATGGTAACAGGAGGCGAACAAAATAAGGAAAACAGTGAAGCAACCCCAAATATCTCTAAAACCTCAACTGCTTACGAAGTTCAGAGAGGAGACATACTAAACAATGACCAGAAAGTAAAACAAAACACAAAGGGCCTCATCACGACTTTGGCGGTAACCCTTAAATCCGGCGGTAGCGCTATTACTGCTGGATGTAAGGGTCCGCCAAAGCAGGACTTTGGCGGATTTCTCCCCAGCTCTGAGCTGGGGGGAAATCCGCTGAAAATTCACGCTATTACCGCCGGCGGGAAATCCGCCAGCGGTATTAGCGCCGGAATTTCCCCATTGAGCCCAATGGGGAATGGGGCATTCCCGAATGGGCTCAATGGGGAATGGGGATTGACATTACCGCCGAACTCGTGATCCGGCGCTATTAGTGCCGGGGAGTTCGGCGGTAGGGCTAATACCGCCCGCGCTAATAGCGTTACCGTTACCGCCCAAGTCATGATGAGGCCCAAAAACTGGACAACAAACACATCAAATAACATTGGATACCTCGCAACCTGAAAGGGCTATTGAAGTAACAAAAATCGCCAATCAGAACTCAAAATTGTGTGAAATCTTTAAAAAAAAGAACGCAAAACAGAAGGGCGGTAACGCATTGATTCATTCAAAGGAGCAATCCATCATGAACGAACAGAAAGTTAGATGTACTCAAACATTACAGACAGTCAAAAAAACAAAAAATCGCCCTCCGCAGAGGTCAAGTAAATCAAACAGAAGTAAAACATTTTTTAAATGCTTAAATGTACCAAAGGAAGCAGTGACACCTGTAGTCAATCATAACACTTGTAGTCGGATAGAGGCTAATATGCAGGTAAATATGAGTCAAAAGAACAAAGAAGCAGTAGCAACAGATGACTCTGAGCAGGAGCTAATGGACATGTCCTCATATTCCATCTTGGATGAAAATGACTCAACCTCTAGCGACTCAGAAGAAGAGGAACTTGAACAAGTAAACGAGGAGCAAGCACAGACAGAATGACCAGTACAACTTAAATCAAAAACATTGCAGGATGGAAATGGGACGATTGGGGAAAACTTAAATAAACCCAAAACAACTAAAAAGGAAAGTAACACAATTGAGCCCGAAATTGCAAATAAGCTTGTACATAATAACCCAGAAGGTGGTCACAAGAAAAAAATAAAGACAACGTCGACTGGAGGCTTAAATACTCCAGTTAAAATTCTAACAATGAACCTGGAAAGTCAAAACAAAAACAACTCCCTACCTACATTGGAGATTAAGGAACACGACACAAAAGAAAATGAGCATAGTACGGGAAATGAACATTTCTTGATTAGCCCCTTGAGATTACCTAAACGCAGGCTAAACCTGGAAAAAAATGGTAGAGGTCTCCTTTTGGAAAGACTAGTACACACAAATGATGGTCTTATCCTAAACCGGGCTAACGTCCTAAGGTTGTTCCACCATATACCAACATTGAGATTAATCAGCTCCAGCGACATAACCCTGATAGAATTTCCAGACTAAACGTATATGGATAGAATACGGGTTTCAACTTGCTCTCAGGTAATATATCAGCTATTACTATCTGAAGAGAGGACCATGGGGGAAGATGGGGTTTAAGATAACTGGAAAAAGCAATAAAGAAGTGGAACCGGACGTACTTGATCAAGAAATTATTTCAAAGAAAGCCCGATTCCAAGTGGCGTATGACACGCTTAAAAAAAGCTATGAAACAATCTCAAGTAACCCAACATCAAGACGGAGAACAGGAGAGATGGGTATGGTTGGCTAACTTAGCAGCTGGAAAAATGAAGACCCTATAGTTCCGGAAAGAAATACAAAAGGAAACTTGGACCCTCACTACTTGGAACACAAGGGGATTCAACCACCTTCTAACTAAAAATGAATTTGAAAAAAACCTGCCAGAAGTACTATGCCTGCAGGAAACTTGGTTAAGAGAAATTCCCCTGATTGAAGGTTATTCAGTAAGCATAAACCCAGCCAAGAAAGGTGAAAGAGGAAGACCAATGGCTGGTTTGCTGATAGCGATAAAAAAGGACCTAAACTGGAATGTGATCCATTCTTCAAACTTGTCCCCATACATTCAAGTCCTAGTCGTGGAAATACCTGCGTACCTAGACGATCACTACTCTCAGCACATAGTGCCGATGAGCATATATTGGGTGCCAGGCGCAAAAGCGAATACATCACTTCTAAGGGACGTAGCAGCTGCTACCGATGATCTGAAAGCCAAATGGAACAACCCTTGGATCATATTGGTGGGTGACTTCAATTGTACTTGTCTTGACGAAAACAACAATGCACTCGAAGATGTACCGAAAATGGCCACTACGAAACACAAAAGAGGAGTCAATTGGAGGTATAGCCTCCAATCAAGAGACTGTATAATCCTAAACGGAATCACGCCGGGAGATATCCCGGGGAAACCGACTTGGCGAGGCCAGAAATCAAAAGCCATTCTAGATTACGTGACAATTTCATCCAACTTGTCAGCGTTTATTCAAAAACTCGAGTTGAAAACCACTAAGGCAAGTGACCACAACGCGATCAAACTCACATGCTTAAGCTTTCTCCCAAAAAAGGAAAAGGAAATATATCCGTTCAAGATAGATATCAACTCAGGGAGAACTCGAATGAAAATGAATCCAGCGAAACTACCAACGCTGAACGGAAATCTGACAACAATGATAAATGAACTACAGTTCCAGGTACCCCTGCAAGTCATTGATTATGTTCCACTGCTGAAAAAATGTCATGCTACCATCAAGTCCGGAATTACAAAACCAATAATGTCACATCGGCATATATATATACGATCAAGCCGTGGTTGAGAAGAAAATAATTATGAGGAAAATTCTAAAACAACTGAAACATTCGAAGGAGGCAAACAAAATCAATAGGATACGAAAAATAAAACAAATGTACCGCAACTGGATAAAGATGCATAAGGAATCAATGCTAAACCACGACTCTCAGGCTATGTCAAGCACGATATGCAAGAGAAACACCGCAGAGACGTGGGCTCTGATAAATAGTAAGGAGATGCTTCAAGATGCCCCAACAGCAAATCCAGTTACAGAGAAACAATGGCAAGCATATTATAAACAAAGACAGCCGATATTAAGACCTCTCAAAAACTAATGGATCCCAGCAAAAATGGAAGAAAGCTTGCTGAATATAGACAGTGGAACCTTAGAAGATCTGATTAAAAAACGAAAGAATTCAAGAGCACCAGGACCTGACGGTCTGACGAACAAAGGTTTGAAAAAGGATCCAGCGGAATGGGCTAAAATCTTACACCATTTGTTCAAATACATCCTGTCATCAGGGAAAATACCAAATTCATTGAAAACGAGCTTTGTGGTGCCAATTTTCAAAAAGGGACTAAGAACAGACCTAGAAAATTATAGGCCTATTGCCCTTCTGGACGCGGCAGGAAAAATCTTTGCCTCTATATTATTAAAATCCTTGACCAAATGGGCAACGCAAACAGGCCATAAGGACGAATGGCTATCAGGGTTCGTAAAGGGACAAGGTACCTCATTAAACATCTTTATTCTAAATCTATTAAAAGCTCGAACCCTGATTAACAAAGAGACGAAATTCTACATAGGCTTCGTCAACCTATCAAAGGCTTTTTGACACAGTAGATAGAGAGAGGATGTGGAGTAAATTTAAAAAATGGAATTGTCCGGAAATTCTACTCTACAACATAAAGGAGTTACATACCAACACTTCGATCAAAGTGAAGCTAAATAAAGCCGGCCTCCTATCCGATACAATTCCCATGACAATTGGGCTTAAGCAAGGCTGCCCCTTGGCTCCAGAACTATACAATCTGTACTCCTCCGACATGGAAGAAGCCTTTGCAGACGAAATAACTTTTCCTGCTAAACTCGCTAATACAGCAATTGGAAGACTAATCTACGCGGACGATATAGTTTTAATCGATCAGACCCCAATAGGCCTTCAACATCAGCTAAAAGCTTTAGAGGCATATATAGCCAAAAACAAAATGACCATCAACCCGGAAAAATCCAGGATTTTGACTTTCGCCAACTCCAAAAAGAAGAAAAAGACAAAACCGCCTCAGTGGTACTTAACCAACAAAAAGATAATGGAAGTGACAGCCATTACGTATCTGGGAGTCTGCGTTAACACCGACAGAAACAAAGCCCTGAGATGTCAAGATCTAAGAAATAGGACAAGCAAAGATCTTATTGGCGCGATTCTGTCGGTTTACCATGAAACCTACGATAGACTTCTATCGAGCAAAGGTAGTGGCAATCCTCACCTATGGATCAAAAACCTCGTTTCTCTTGGACATCAACTTATGGTCACGTCTAGAAGGGAAATTCTGGAGAACTATCTTGAGATTACCAAAATCCTTCCCAATTCAAATAATTCGAAGAGAGTTGGCACTATCTTCTCTGAACGTCATCGTAGAGTGGAAGATAATGTCTTTCTTCAGAAAATGCCTGTAACCAGCAACAATGGGGGGGTTTGAAGCCATAAAAAAAGCAATGGCTGAGAAGTCAGAACCAATATTGACTGAATGGGCCAAAACATGCCAGATAATCCTCTTTAACTTGAATGAGACGGAAGAGTCCCTACTAAACAACCCAGACCAAGTGAAAATAAAATGTATACCAGAGACCAGATTGATACACTGGAAGAGCTTAATAAATATCAAGGCTACGAAGCATTCTGGGCAGTGCCACGAAAATTGAATATGCCACCAAAATATGTAACTCTTTTTCCCAACTGGTTCTTGAGACAGGGTTTCCTAAAGCTACGCCTGAACCTCTGGCCAAGTAGAACAAATCACTATAGAAAGAGAGAGAGAGAAGAACCAAAGGACTGTAGATTGTGTAAAAATGTAATGACAGTGGAATCACTGAAACATTTGTTGCTGAAATGCCCAGCAGTGAGAGGGGAATGACAGACCTATTTAGGCCGCATCTGGCAAGACTACAGATTCAAGGAAATTGATCTCTGGTGGTCACACTTGCTGGAAGGAGATAAGATTTCAAACAACCTTGCGGTCATAAAATTTATCTTGGTCATCTTCGAGAAAATCGAGGGAGAACACTTAAATCTCGGAACAGCGATAAGGATTTGAAAGACAGCAGACTTTCCCAGCTTCAAGCACTAAGCAATGTAAAAGAACAGAAAGAGAAAAGGAATAAGACTGGCAGCTACACACATTTTTATTAATGTTTTAGCATACCTTTCGAATGGTAGTTTCTAAAATGTAGTTTTTGTTGGTTTTATATGGAATTTTTATTGTTTCTTACATATTTTATTTTTTGCTCTTTCTTTTTGCTCTTAGTCAGTCTCGTCTTCTAAAACATTATTCAAGTTATTGATTAATGATTGGATTAATTGTTAGATTGATCTGATTATCTGAGTTTTCTTTGCTGTTATTTTTTTTTGTTATCCTTTGTTCTTTGGAAAAATAGCCAAAGGTTTTCCTTGTGTAAAACAAAGAGCTAATAACATTTTTTTTTAAAAAAGTGTCGGGGGGGAAATTCTCCCGGGGTCGGCTGGGCCGTCCGCGGACCTCCGGGCGGGAGGCCCCAACTCCTCCCGTATATCCCAAAAGAGATAGAGTATGAGACACACGCAAGAAGCAAGGTGATTCTGCTGTTTATTAAACAAAACGGCAGGGATGGCCAAGGATCGTACGCGTCCGTCCTGACACTCTCTCCGTCGTGGGGCTCGCAGGCCCTTTTTACCTTAGTGTGACGCGCTACTTGCGTCACCTGAGAAAAATTAGCAAACAACCTATCGCCACTCTGGATTGGTTCCCCGAGTGGTGGAGTTAGTATAGCATACGTATAGAGAACATTGTTATTGGTTAAGGGTTCGTCAGGTGGTATACTTGGGTTGTCCCTTCAGTTTGATACATAAAAATTGTTACATGAAGACCCCCGAGGATTGGTCAATGTTAATGGCGTCAGTGATAAGGGCCCCATGTTCTGCTTGGTTCACCCGCGAGCCCCCCAGTCTGGGACCATCGCTGTTCCCAGCTCGCGGTGCACCTGTCACTTGCAACAATGTTTCACTATGGGTATGTGCAGACAATGTGAGGATTTATTCATAAGCAGGAAGGCCGACTACTCCCACCGCCGCAGATGTCCATTGAGTCGCTTAATTGTATCTGCCTGTGTCTTGAGATGGGGGGATCCAGGCGCCTTCTTCTTCCTGGGCTTGGCATCCTATCAAGTTCGGCTTGGTCACGTGAGGTGGGGGCCGTGGTTGAGGCAGAATTCTGCACAATTAATATTGCATTTCTTACTGTGTGCCTGGCTTATCTTGCAGGTGCGACCCTGGCGTCGGCTTGCGGAATGAGAGTTTGCAATGTTGTGCCTTTGACTGTCTGCTTTTGCTGGGCTCATTCTGCAGGGTCAGCAACCGAACTCTTGCTCATTAAATGTTCTTGGAGGCTTTTGCTTGCGGCCTACTTGGGCCTGGTACATAGGTGGAACCGTTTGGTACAGAGCGCTTTAGGTTATGGTATCATATTGCTCTATCCCCAGTATCGTGTCTTCGTTATATTTCTCATTATAGTATATTGGTTTAGAAGAAGCATGAGCAAGCCTTTTTAGATGAGTTCATTATGCGTCTTGCGTTTCTGCATTTGAAAAGCCTATGTGGAAAATAATAAAGATGCACGTCCATGGGTGTGTCCGTCGCCTACGTCATGTTCTTCGTGTGGATTGGTGTGGGAGTGTCCGGTGTGTATGTTTGCACAAGTGTGCTGACCGTTGGCTAGGTCGTCATGGCATCTCTAACGATGTGTTGATTTGGTGCTGGATGGTTTAGTCGAGTTCATCCATGCCGCAGGTGTCGGCATGTGCAGGGCAGGCTGGTGGGCAGGCGGGTGGTCACATCCGTATGTTCTTGTACCAGGGTATTTGGTCGTCTGGGAGATGGGCAAACTCCTCTCGTGGCGGGTGTCTGGGCCGTGATCCTCTAGGCCAGGGTTGAGAGGGGATTGGTGGGAGCCTTTTGTTCACTTTTCCCACTTCAGTCCCCCCTCTGGTCGACTTGTCGACCACAAACATATCCTTTTGCTTATCTCCTCTCACTCTCCATATTTTAGTTACTCCTCCCAGATGTCCATAGTGATTAACATGGTCTTCAAATGACCAGTACATATATACACAGGTTCCTCCAGGTGTGCAGTATACCCATTTCCCTATGTAGCTCCTTGGGTTTCTTGAGTTTTCGAGCTTCACAGATGGTGGGTCCAGGTGGTTGGTGATGATCTGGTTGCGCAACCTCTCTCTCTCTTTTATTATTGTGCCTGTGTGTTGGCCGTCATCTGCTGGCATCAAGGGGTTCATACCGACCATTTCGATCATCTCGTCTGTGGTGCGTACCTTCCGGGCCTTCCAAAATCTTATTATGAAAAGTGCAGCTCCAGCCAAAATAATGCATCCAACTATTATCTTCAGTCCATCTGACAGCCAAGATGGCATCCATGACCATAGCGTCGAAACCCAGCTCTCATCCTTTTTTACACCTTTACTTTCATCCATCATTTTGGAGTGCATCTGGGCCAATTGTGATACTGCTACTGTCAGTGTACCATTGTCAGCATCGTTAGCAGGAATGAATGTGCAGCATGATTGTCCTATCTTTGCGCAAACTCCTCCTTCCATTGCTGTGAGGAGGTCCAGTACATATCTGTTCTGTAGTGCTACCATCCTCACTGCTCGCAGTTCCTCTTTTATTGCGTTGAATCCATTTACTGTAGAGTTAATTGTCATCATTAGTTCCCATCTAGTTATCTGGAGCCATTTTGCATTTGCGTAAGCCTGTAGTCCCAGATGTATTATTGAGGAGAAGAACATTGCTGCTCTGCTGAATAGTCTGTGTTCTGGCGGAATTGAAGTGAGTGCTGTTTCCGACCTTCCCCACAGGTAATTTCCTGTCAGAGGTTCTCCTTGTCTTTTCTTTCTATTCAGGACAGTGCTGTTGCCGTTGTTTCGGTTCTCTGGCCCTTTCTGAAGCTGTGCAGATCTCTTCTTCCTTTTGTTTCCTTCATCCATTTTGGGGAAGTTCGCCACATTCACATGTTTCTGGGGCACCACTAGTGATGGTACATTAACGTGTACTATTGTGCATACACCATTCCACAGAGGGGCAGTGTGTGGTATGCCTTGTCTCCACAGGCCCAGTAATGGTCCATTACTACTGCTGTTCCTGCTCCCCCCTCAGGTAGCTCTGTCACGCTTGCACAGTTGGTGTTGTATCCTACGTCCACTTCTCCTTTGTGTTGGTAGCATACCTTAGGTGCAGTCATCGGCAGTATTGTTAGTGGGTCTTCATCCTTCTCTATCCACGTTAGCATGGGTACGTACTTGACCCAAGTCATCCAACATCTGTTGTTGTGCTCAGCAATAGTTGCAGTATCTTCTCTCGTTATCATGTTGCTGCCAACCACTCCTGTGTCCCATTTGTCACCCAGGTACACCTTCCCTGTTATTATTATCAGTGGTCTTTCCCAGCATCCTTGTTTACCAGGAGCTTCAGTGGCGTACCAATCACATGGTCAGTACTGTAGTGTAACTTTCTTCGTTTCTCCTTTTTCAGGGCCACTTGTTATGTATCTGAATGTAAACTGGCCTTGTGGTAGCTCAAATAACTCTTAAGGAAGTTATTTTCGTACGGGTATGTGTCTCGTGATTTCCATACCAGGTGCACCGTGTTCCCTTGAAATCTCCCTTTTGTTTGGAACAGTGCCAGGTATATTATACACCGTGCTGTTTTTTCATCTATCTCCGTGGCAACGAAAGTTCGGGAAGCACTCATGGCGTATGGGATCAATGAGCAGACGTAGCAGCTGTCTTCTGTTGTTTGTTTACCTATTTGAGTCATGTGTTGGTACCACATGTTGTTAGAGACGTGTGCTGAATTTTGTATGTAGTTGTCAATATCTTTATTCTCTGAGTATGTGCTGCGTTTAACTCTATTTCCCTTGTGTGGAATTTTGCTAGTACCACCTGACGTAACACCTGTTGCAGCTGGGGGTGGGGGTATGTTAGGTTTGGGTACAGCAAAAATATTGATAGCATAACTGTTCCGCCATACAGAGGCAGCCACAAACCCGGTGATCATCAAAATCCCTATCATCTTTATTACAGAGGCTAGTCTCACCGGCATTTTACTCTTACCTTGCTGCGGTCCGGCAGCTAATTCTTGCAACGTTAAAGTTGCCTGCCTGAAAATTCTCAATATGCTTGTTATTAGTGTTAGTTGTTGTTTTCAAGCTCTCCCTATCAAGTAGTCTTTCATTGCCCAGGCGAAGAGCTGTTCCCACGCCAATCTAAGCGATCTATCTCTTAGGACAGGCAAGTATGGGTGGAGGTGGGGCATTGATTGTTCTATGGCCAAGAGAAGCGCTGTGTAGTAGACACGTACCCTCCTCCTTTTCAGGCACTTTGGCCTTTTTACGTAATAGACAAATTGGTGCGATAATTCTTCAGGGTAGTTATTGTCTGAGGGTATCATCTACTCCTGGGCAGTGAACTTTGTTAGTTATCTGTTTTCTTAGCAGTACAATAATACGCCGTACCTGCATGTGCGAGAGAAAAAAAAGAGAACATTCAAGTGTTTACATGTGTATGTGCAAAACAATGTCCTTCACTTGGGTTATTACTGCAATGGGTAGGGGGTCAATGGGCAGAGGGTTTGGGGCTCAACTGGTAGAGGTTTCTTTACTCTTTGATCGTGTGACCATTGGGTGGGCGGTATGGTAATTACCCCTCTTTATTTCAGTAGTTGTTTCTGGGGAATCAGGGGGGTGGCAGGGTGTGGGGACACTTTGGCCGTTAGTAGAAGTCCCTTCCTCCGTTGGCGACGCTGTTGCTGCTCTTCCAATGGCCCTGTCGGTGACGCTAGGGCGGGTCTGGAGTTTGCAGATCTTTACATCGTGTAGGTGATTCCAGGCACGTTTGTCCTGTAGCTTTACTGCTCTCGTTGATACTTCCTCTACCAGGTGGGGGCCAGAGAAGCGTGGGCTGTTCCACTTTCTGTTGAAATTGCGGAGTAGTACGTGGTCACCTTTGGCAATTTTGCACAGTTTTCCCTTTTCCAATTCTTCATCCGCGTCTTCTTGTTGATCACTCTTAGACCCGCCCCGTGTGCGCTTGAGCTGTTGAGACACAAACACTACACTAGTAATCAAAGAATACACATATTGGTACATTTCATCACCAAGGACATTTGCAGTACTCTCATGGTCGGTGAATGCTCTTGATGTTGGCGTCAGAGGAAGGCGCATTTGGCGTCCGGTCACCACCTCGTGAGGGGTGAGGTGGTGGTCGGAGCCTGGTCTATTCCTTAGCTCAAATAGGGCTTGCGGAAGGCAATACAGCCAACTCTTCTTTGTTGTTTGCTGTATTTTTGCAATTGCCTCTTTTAATAGGCCATTCAGGCGTTCGCATATACCGTTGGCCTGCGGGTGATATGCACATGCAAATTTATGCTTGATGTTCAGTAAGGATGTGATATGCTGGAACATTTCATTGGCGAAATGCGGCCCGTTGTCTGACCGCAGTATTTCGCACACTCCCCACCTGGAGAAGACCTCCCTCACTAGGAATTTAGCTGCTCGGAATGCATCTGGGTGTGAGCAGGGCCCTGCCTCGATCCACCTCGAGAATAGGCACACAACTACAATCATATACCTATTTCCTTGACATACGTTGATCATATCAACATAGTCAATATGGATGTATCGGAAGGGTCCCTCTGGCCGGGGTATAGTACCTTTTATCACCTTCAGCGTGTGACCGGCCGTGAACTGCTGACATGTGAGACAGTTGCTGACAAAATTTGACACATGGGATTTTAACTCGGGCAGAACCAATCTTCCCTAATTCGTGCTGGATGACGTCCTTGCCTGTGTGGGCTGGGTGGTGTAGTTGGCTCAGGGCGATGTTCAACAGTGCCAGTGGCATTACCATCTTTCCAGTGCTACCCTGGCACCATAGTGCGTCAGTTGGCGACATTGTACATCCTCTTTTTACCCATATTTCTTTTTCTGCCATTGGTGCAGCCGCTTGTAGCTCCATTATCTGTGTGGCTGGGAGATGGGTGTACCCTTCTCTTATTAACATCTCCTTAGCTAGTCCCCTCCCTCTCCCTCTCTCTGACTCTGGGGGGTTCCATAGCTCGCCAAAATATGCAGCATACTTCACGTGTGCGTCTGCTGCTGCATTCCCTTTTGAAATATGATCTTCTCCATTAGTGTGTGCGGTGCATTTGACCAAGGCTAATTCTTGGGGGTCGTTTATTACTTCAATTAGTTCAGCTAATAAGAGGGCATGTTGCACTGGGGTGCCGTCAGCTCTCCTAAACCCTCTTCTCCTCCACTTAGACAACCCTGATTGGACAGTAGATGTGACATATGCACTGTCGGAATATATGGTCACTCGCTTGTCAAAGCTTTCCTTCAACGCCAAGATCAGTGCGACCAATTCCGCTGCTTAGGCAGAGTAATGCTGTGGTAATTGTACACATTTCATCACCACACACACCGGTACCTCTGTCATTTTTACCACTGCTGCCCCAGTTCTCCTAATCCCGTCACTTTGGTCAATTGTTGATGACCCATCAATGAACAAGACATCACCTCCCTCTAGTGCATTCTCTTCAACCCTTCTATTGCATGAATACATTTCAGTAATCTTTGTACAATCATGTGCATAGTCTCCTTCCTCAATTGCTTCTGCTATAAACCTTGCAGGGTTGACCGTGCTGCATCTAACAATTGATAGTTCAGCTCTAGATAATATAATCTCATAACCTGACACCCTCTGCATTGTTGGTGTGGACTTAGGCTTGTTCAATATTGCAAATAGTGCATGTTCCACAAATAGTGTGGTTGGGCACCCCATGGTGATTGCTGATGCTTTCTCTACCGCAAAGGCAGCTGTGGCGAGACCTTGTTCGCAAGGGAAATGACCTAGAATCACAGGATCTAAGTGGCCGCTGTAAAACGCTATTTGTTTGTAGCCCATGCTTGTTTTTTGAGCCAACACTGCTTTCATTACTGTTGAGTCGCAATGTGAAAATATAAAAAATTGTCGTTCATAATCTGGGGTGGCGAGTACCGGAGCGGCTGATATTGCATCTTTCAGTTCATCAAAAGCCTCTTTCATTTCCATTGTCCACCCCAACTTTTTCTCCCCTTTGTTAGCTTCTTTTAACCCCTCAAGTAGGGGTCCTATGTATGAGCTGTAATCAAATACCCATGCTCTGCAATAGTTGCACAGGCCCAGGAACTGCTGTAATTCTCTCACTGTTTGTGGCAATGGCGTTTTTAAAATTGCCTTTGCTCTTTGTGGTGCAATCTGTCTTCCATATTGGGATATGAACTGTCCAATGTAAAGTACTTGTTCCTGACAGTATTGTAACTTTTCCTTGTCTACCTTGTAACCTTTTTCAGCCAAAATTGTCAGCATCTTTAATGAGTCCTCTCTGCATCTTTTTTCGTTTGTGCTACAATTTATTATATCGTCAACATACTGTAACACTGTGCTTTCTACTTCAATGTTACCCAAATCCATCTGTATTACTCTGTTGAATATTGAGGGTGACTCGCAGTACCCTTGTGGCAATCTAGTGTGTTTCCACTTTGTGTTTCTGTAAGTGAAGCTTGTCAGATCTTGTGAGTCTGGGTGCAGTGGTATTGAGAAAAAGGCATTTTTAAGGTCGATCACTGTAAACCGTGGTGCCTCTGTTGGAATGCCGCACAATATTGTGGCCGGGGTTGCTGCTATGGGGTATTCTGCTTCCACTATGTTGTTCAAAGGCCTGAGGTCCTGTATGAAGCGCCAAGATCCACCTTTAGTCTTGCGCACTGGGTATACAGCTGTGTTGCATGGAGATTCTGATGGGACCAATATGCCATTATTTATAAGGCCGTTATTGTTTCACATATGCCCTCATCTGCCTCTTTTGATAGTGGGTACTGTTTCACTCTGGGGAGTATTGCACCCTTTTTCAATTTTATTCTTACCCCCCCTATGCTTTTTATGCACCCCACGTCATAGGGGCTAGTAGTCCATAATGATGTGGGTACATTTGCCATATCCTCCTCAAAAAAGGGAACTGGGGTGGACGTGGGTGCCTCAAGTGCCATTGCAATTTTCTGTGCCACCTGTTTGTACGTCACCCTTAGCCATATTTCCACACTCATCATAAATACCATTTCGCCTTCTTCCTTTTCTCCTGAGAAGAGCTCCTCATCTGACACCTGGGTGAGTCTACATCCCTCTGCTAGTGCTATCACTGCCCTCCACACTCTTCCTCCTATCTGTGGGCTGTCCTATTGGGGGTATAATGATTGACCACTTCCCGTGTAAGGGTTGTGTCCCAGCACTGTCACCCTACCCAGTTGCATTTGCTGTAGTTGGGTATTGGTTGAGGTTATGTTATGGTCTTGGACTTGTGCAGGTGGCTGTACTTGCTGTGCTGGATATGTCCGTGGCTGTTGTTGTGTTTCTAGTTGTTGCTGTCCATTTCCCTGTTGCAATGTCTGCTGTTGCTGGATGCCCTGCTGTTCCTGTGTGAGCTCTTGTTGTCCCTGCTCACTCCACAACGGTGTGCCTGGTCTCACTCTACACGTACGTGACATGTGGCCTACCAATCCACAAATCCAACACACCAGTGGTTCCCTGTTCTGCCATGGAAAGCTTCCTGTGTTGTCCTGGTATACTGGGTGTCCGGTGGGGTAGGAATTTCTAAGTCCCCCCACCTGTTGTTGTGTGTTAAATCCGTATCCTCTCCCTCTCATTAGTCCTCTCCTTCCCCGGTTGTAATTATAATACCCAGCCCCTGGCGTTGAGTATCCTCCTCCCATGTTAGTCGTGTATGGTTGGAGTGGCGGCATCTGTTGTGTTACAGTCTGCGATGATTGTATTTGGGAGGGGTCTTGTGCAGCCACTACTTGTGTGGGGCTTTGAGTTATTGTGGCAGGTGTAGCTATTAGTGCGCCTTCCATCGTGTATTTAGTGAGTTTCTTCTGTACTAGTTTAGCCTCTTCCGTTTTCCTATCCTCTTCCTTTTTTTTCATTTTTTCTTGCCATGTCCTGCAATGATGTACTATAGTCAGTTGTATTTCTGGCCATGCTTTTGCTTCCATCCCCACTACTTTCTTCAGTTGTTTCTGCACTGCTTCTGGGAGCCCCTGTACTAGTATATGATAGAATATTGCTGGTGTTTTGTCCCATTGTTCTCTAGTTTCCATACGCCACTTCTCTTGAATTTCCTGGATATAATCAACAGGATCTTCGTTCTCACGCATCTTGCGCGAGGTAATTGCTCCTATGTCTGATGTGTCCGGATACTGTACCCTCAATGCCTGCCATAATGCATGTCTGCAGTTTGCGAATGGTGCCCCATCGTGAGATGTGTTTGTTTTTGTTACCCCTGGGAAGCCCGCTCTCTTCCAGATGTCATCCGCAGCATCACCTAATATTGATATGAGAAGGCCCTTTACATCTCCCACTGCCAACTTCTGTCCTGCGGTGTGTTTTTCCATTTCATATATCCATTTACCCGCACCTTCACTTAATGATGGGAGTCTGCATTTTATATTTTCCTTGTCTGCATTCTTCCAAGGGACGTATTGTGGTCTAACCCCTCCCCTCTCTAGAAGAGGCATTAAGTTGTGTCCCGTTTTACCCCCTGGGTTCCACAAAATTGAGTCCTCACACCCCTCCTCTTCTTCCGTCTCTTCTACATCTTCAGTTTCGTCCATATTTCTCCTGGTCTTTACTCCTTCTCTTCCACCACTTCCCCTTCTTTCATCATTTCCTTTATTTATTGTGGGCGTGTGTATTCATTCTCCCTGCCTGCGTCCAAGGAGGTCTCTAAGCCTTCCTGCATAGGGCGTCAGTTCGCTTGTGAAGGGCGCTAGTTTAGATGGGCATGTTGCACGCAATGGGCGTGAGGTGGTGGGGCATGTATGACGGGACGGTGATGGCGTGGCTTCACGTGTCTGCCCTTCCGCCATTCCATGCTCCTCCTTCTCACTTCTCTGCAGTTCTTCCTTTCTCCTGCAGATCCATGGTGAGTCTCTATTTGTCCGGGTGGTGTATAGTTTATCTAGGCTTTCCCTTTCACTATTTCTTCCTTCCTTCTCCATACCTTCTTCTTCCTCACTACAAAAGTCATTCATAAATGGCAACCCCCAAACTGTCTTTTTCCCCCCAATCGTTACTGTTCTTAAGTCTATTAGGTCCGTTCCTCCCTTTTCTTCTTTACTAATCGCTCCCCTTTGTGCCGATGTTGTTGCTACTTCTGTGCCTCTATATACATGCCTCCTTACTTCACTCTCCCCCTCCTATCTTCTCTTTCCCCTTCGTTTCACTCCGCTATTCCTCTACCAATTTCCTCTCTTTTCTTTTTTAATTCTTCCATTACTTCACAACTCATTTTTTCCAATATCTTTTCATCTTCTTTCTTCCTTTCCCATCTCTCCCTCTCCCTTTCTAATATACTCTCTATCATCCTCCCTTCTTCGTATTTCCTTGTCGTTTCTGACAGTAATCTCTTCTTCCATATTGCCATTTATTTTTCTTTCTCCTCTTCCTCTTTTTTCCTGTCGCGCAGTGCTGCTCTTGATACCCTTTCTGCTGCTGCCTTTAACCTTTCGGCTTCTCTCCTTTGCTCCTCAGTTCGTTCTCTCATTTTTTCCAACTCATTCTTACCTTCTTTCCTTTCCCGTGCTCTCTCTCTTTCCCCCCTCTCGAGCTGCTTGATCAGTGCATTCTGCTCATCCCTCAATTCTGCTAATCGTTCCTCCAAAGTCTCTTCCTTTTGTCTTAACAGCTCTTCCCCCTTTCCTTTCCCCTTTTCCCCTTCCATTTCACTCTCCCTGTCATTATCTTCATCCATTTTCCTTACCACCTCCTTCTCTTCTCCTGTTAATGAACCTCGTAATTTTAATAGTATCTGCGCAGCTACCCACTCCTCATTTCCTACGTCCGTAGTCTGCTCTTCTTCAGTCCTCCCCTCCCCTGCTAGCATCTTCCTATGAGCTGATCCCATTGTACTAGTCCGCTCCTCTCTCGGGTGGCCACCTGTAGCTGTATATGGAGGCGGGCTGTATGCCGGGTTCGAGTACCCCTCAGCCGCCCTTAATTGTTCTCTTGCTATTTCTCCTAGTTCTCTTAAAGGATACAACCCCCCTCCCTCTGTTTTCACTACCTTCGCTAGGGGTGTATCGTCGCTCTGTTCCTTTTTTATTTCATTTTCGTTTGAGTTGTCACTCTTTTCTCCTCCCTCTTGTCCGTTCCCCGTGTTCGGTTTGCCCTCGCTCTCCTTTTCCCCATTCTCTCCCTCCTCCTTAATCTCCTTATCTCCCGTTGTTTCCCCTACAATGAACATTCCGTTTGGTCCTGGTCGGGACCCTTGGAACATCCTCCATAAGTTGAACACCTCCACGTGGTGTGTCAACTTCTTCCCCTTGTATGTATTGTGCAGATGGTTTAATAGTGAGTGTTGGGTATATGGATCGAAGCTACCATTAGGCGGCCATGGTGTCGTCATTTTGTTGTCCGTCCCCTGTGTCCATTCTATGCTGTAATTGATCAATTTCTCCCTATGGGGTGATAGTGTTTTACATATGTGTTGAAGCGGGGTAGTGAGGGTGTTCCCCCACCTCCCCGATCCGGTCCCGTATGACATAGTAGCGCTCCACTTGTTACCCTTCCCCTATTTGGTAGCGGTTACCTCACTAGCAGTTTACAATATACAGCCTTATATCTTTACCTGGCCCCGTAAGTTTGGGGACTTGCGATAGTCCGCTAAGGAAAAATTAGTAAAATATAGTATTTACATTTGAATATTCTTTTCTTTCGTTTCTTCCTTTATACAACACACTTATGGCCCCCTGCGGCCGAGGCGCAAGTAGCCCCCTGCGGCTGCGTGCCCCTTGAGACATTCTTATACTGCTGTCCTACTTTCACTTGCTCCTCCTCCCTCTTCTACACTTTGCCGTGGCCGGCGTTCTCCGTGCGCAGCCACGTCCCCCTTTTCGTCTTCCCCGATCAACTCATTACCGTGTACCTCCGTTTCCCCGCCTTTAACACAGCTCTCCTCCCCACCACTCAAAATAAAGATGCCTGGTATGTAAGCCCTGCTGGTGACGTCGGTGACGTCACTGATCTCTTCAGGCTACTGGTAAGTTCTTCATATATTCTTTAAGTCCAAAATACACTTGCAATCTACCCCCGTTAACCCCACAGCTGTCTTCCTGTCACTCCTGGAACAAGGTAATCAATAATATAATCGGACTGCGCACGCTGCGTCGCCTCGCGTGTGATACGCCCCTCGACAGGAGGGCTTAACCAGCCAATTATCTTCCGTATTGGGCAACTAGCTAGCTACCGCCTACAGGGAAACGTCATCTATCTTTCGAGTTTCCTGCTCGAACAATAGGGATCCTCATCTACTCATTGATCAATAATTGCCAAATCGTAGGAAACCTCACACACACACCCTTACACGTGGTCGCGACCTAGGCCAATCAGTGTCTATGAGCGGCCGCACGTGATGTTTTCGTGCTCCGCCCCCTTCTCTCCCATAACATAGCGGACTGCTCTCGCATTTGTCCAGCTACCATTCATTTCATTGCCAACACTAAATTATCAAACCTTCGCCGCGCACCTGTGCAATACCTCCCGTATTCAATTCCTCCCCCCTCCCTCACAATTTCACATTTCTTGTTGGGCGTGACATACTCACCAAGTTCTCTTGATGCGGGGCCGCTCGACTGCGTGCACCCCTCCAAGCGGCTCGCCACCTCCCCTCGTCTGGACTACGTCTGGACACTCGCCAACCGTGGGCAGGATACTTCTCAACCGGCTCCCGAGGGCCAATATCCGGATTGCGCCGTCCGGTCTTCTCGCAGTTCCGCGATGGTCCTGTAGTCCTCAAAAGGGGGCAGCGGCAGAGGGGGCCGCGCCGCCGGGCCTCCTCGCAACGGGAGTACTTGGAAAAATAAAAATAAAAGCGGACCTTAAACAGATCTCAGCAGTGCCTCCAACTTGTCGGGGGGGAAATTCTCCCGGGGTCGGCTGGGCCGTCCGCTGACCTCCGGGCGGGAGGCCCCAACTCCTCCCGTATATCCCAAAAGAGATAGAGTATGAGACACACGCAAGAAGCAAGGTGATTCTGCTGTTTATTAAACAAAACGTCAGGGATGGCCAAGGATCGTACGCGTCCGTCCTGACACTCTCTCCGTCGTGGGGCTCGCAGGCCCTTTTTACCTTAGTATGACGCGCTACTTGCGTCACCTGAGAAAAATTAGCAAAAAACCTATCGCCACTCTGGATTGGTTCCCCGAGTGGTGGGGTTAGTATAGCATACGTATAGAGAACGTTGTTATTAGTTAAGGGTTCGTCAGGTGGTATACTTGGGTTGTCCCTTCAGTTTGATACATAAAAATTGTTACATGAAGACCCCCGAGGATTGGTCAATGTTAATGGCGTCAGTGATAAGGGCCCCATGTTCTGATTGGTTCACCCGCGAGCCCCCCAGTCTGGGACCATCGCTGTTCCCATCTCGCGGTGCACCTGTCACTTGCAGCAATGTTTCACTATGGGTATGTGCAGACAATGTGAGGATTTATTCATAAGCAGGAAGGCCGACTACTCCCACCACCGCAGATGTCCATTGCGTCGCTTAATTGTATCTGCCTGTGTCTTGAGACGGGGGGATCCAGGCGCCTTCTTCCTCCTGGGTTTGGCATCCTATCAAGTTCGGCTTGGTCACGTGAGGTGGGGACCGTGGTTGAGGCAGAATTCTGCACAATTAATATTGCATTTCTTACTGTGTGCCTGGCTTATCTTGCAGGTGCGACCTTGGCGTCGGCTTGCGGGATGAGAGTTTGCAACGTTGTGCCTTTGACTGTCTGCTTTTGCTGGGCTCATTCTGCAGGGTCAGCAACCGAACTCTTGCTCATTCAATGTTCATGGTGGCTTTTGCTTGCGGCCTACTTGGGCCTGGTACATAGGTGGAACCGTTTGGTACAGAGCACTTTAGGTTATGGTATCATATTGCTCTATCCCCAGTATTGAGTCTTCGTTATATTTCTCATTATAGTACATTGGTTTAGAAGAAGCGTGAGCAAGCCTTTTTAGATGAGTTCATTATGCGTCTTGCGTTTCTGCATTTGAAAAGCCTATGTGGAAAATAATAAAGATGCACGTCCGTGGGTGTGTCCGTCGCCTACGTCATAGCACTGAGTATGTTCTTCGTGTGGATTGGTGTGGGAGTGTCCGGTGTGTATGTTTGCACGAGTGTGCTGACCGTTGGCTAGGTCGTCATGGCATCTCTATTGATGTGTTGATTTGGTGCTGGATGGTTTAGTCGAGTTCATCCATGCCGCAGGTGTCGGCATGTGCAGGGCAGGCTGGTGGGCACGCGAGTGGGCACATCCGTATGTTCTTGTAGCAGGGTATTTGGTTGTCTGGGAGATGGGCAAACTCCTCTCGTGGCGGTTTCTGGGCCGTGATCCTCTAGGCCAGGGTTGAGAGGGGATTGGTGGGAGCCTTTTGTTCACTTTTCCCACTTCAAAAGTATAATCAATGATTTGTACTGCCAATTTATGATCTATGCTAGTGTATAAGGCTGTTACGTCTAGTGTGGCTAACAAGTATTCTGGTTCCCATTCCAATGTATTGAGAAATGGTAACACATGTGTACTATCTCTTACATAAGATTTCATTCTGATGACATGGGGTTTAAGAACTTCATCCAAATACTGCAATAGGCCTTCTGTGGCCACCCTATACCACTCATTATCGGTCTTACGGGAGGTAAGTCGGTAGAAGTCTTGTGTATCTTTGGTAAGAGGCATAGAGTGGGCATCACAGGTTCAGTGTTGGTCAGAAACATTTTCTCATCTTCTGTCAAAAATCCCTTCTCATACCAGAATTTGTCTAAATCCAAAAGCTCAGCGACCACCTTCTTTGTTGGATTAGATTTCAGTAAAGTGTAACATTCAGGAGTATTAACATGCGACATGGCCATGGTAATATAATCAGTGGTGTTCAACACCACAATGTTGCCCCCCCTTATCAGCTTCTTTAATAGCGATTGACTTGTCCCTGGCTAAATACTCTAATGCTTTAAACTCTTCTCGGCTTAAGTTGGGCCTAGATTTATTCTTTCTGTGAAAATGTTTGTCTAAAAATTCATCAATGTCTTTGGTGATGGCTTTATGGAAAGTCTCAATTACATTGTCTGCTCCTAACCGAGGTGTAAATTTGGACTTAGGTTTAAATTCCTTAATCTCTATATGTCTGATGTTAACTCCCAGATATTGACAGATGGTGTGACTTTTATAGTACCTTTGCCGCTGTGGCCATATAGGCTACTGAAGCCAGCATCACAAACACAGTTGTAACATTCAGGGGGAACTCAGCAGTGCAAATGTCAGGATAAAAAAAAGCCAGCAAAATATCAAGGGGATTACATGAATTAGAAAATGTGGTATGTGGTATATTGGTAATATGGGGGTGTTGTGGGGGTCTCCCCCTGCATACGTATGTGGTGTAAATGGGGTTAAAAAAAATCAGCATTTTCGGCCGTTGTATTTATGAGGGTCGCAATAATTAAATAGAGCCCCTCGTACACAATGGCACACTCAGTCCCTCCTCATATTTCAATTAGGCCCAGCACCGTTAGAGGTGTTGGGCATGTGACTTTTGACCAGAAGACTACTCAGTGCTGCAGAAAGTGCAGGTTTCCCTGTGAACTGGGCTGTTTTGCCGAAGCCATCTAGGTTTCTCCTGCTGCCACTGGTTAACCTTACTAGAGAACCTTAGCTCGGGAGAGGTACTGGGAAAGGGTGGGATATGCAGATTATTCCCAGAGGAGCCCAGCAGCCACCTAAGAGAGGATCAGTCTCCAGCACAACTGACCAATCCTGAAAGGTTTGCTGGCGTGGCACAATGACTGCTCCGCTGCAGCCTCAGCAGGCAGCCTCCATACTGAATGCTTCATTAACCTATAGGTGTCTTCAGGATGACCCACTTATCCCTACGAAGGCACTGGCCGTTTGTGGCCATTCAGAGCTGAGGGCTGATAATCTTTTGGCATACTGGTGCTCACATTGTTGGCGTGCAGCCTGACAGATGCCCTATTTACTGAGAAGTGGCCTTAATGTGGCAGGAATCGTTGTACAGAGCACCAACATAGTTAACTTTACATCTAAGTCCAGACATAACACACTTTGATAATTCTGTCCATCCTTTTCCTTTCCTTACCAACAGCATTCGGCTCTCACACATCCTACTCTTGGATTAGGTCGCCTTCTAAGTTGACTTGGCAGACCCAGAATTATAATTTTTGAATTTGAAGTAACATAAATAGCCATATAAGGAAATTTAAGACTGCATATCTACAAGGTTTGCCTGAGTACACTTTCTGGCTCTCGTGGACCGAACACCACTCAAGCCATATCTCATAACACTCCAAAACTGCCTTGGAATCCCAGTGCATAAACTAGCTCAACACATACTCTTCTGTGTCACCTCTCGCCAGAACATAGTCCATATATAATGGATGTCTATGCATCTAACTAGTACAATCAGCTAGCCCTTCCTTACTCCCTTTCAGTGGCTGCAAACTCTGTCCCAGCGTTCTCTCCATTTCACCATAGCCTATGCCATTCATTCAGCAGAATACGGTCAGGTTACCCCTCGCTGGTGGACAAAAGGCCTTCCACAAATATTCAGCACTTTGAAACTACTGCACTGGTGATTCAGAGCAGTTCAAAATCATAGTCACATATGATAACATGCCCGAGTTTTACAAAGCAAAGGAAAAAAGGAATTCAAACAGATATTGTAGTGGACAGTTTATATATAAGGTTGCACCTGTAAGTTACTGTAGCCTTATTTCCTAATAAAAAAACAGAATAAAAATCAGAGCTGTTCATTTTAAAATCCCCACCACTGGTCCCCTGCGTGGTCATTGTTGCGAGAGTGCTTAGACTCTCGGAACAAGAGATATTTGTACATCTCTGAACAACAGCTCCATAGGATCGACAGGCAATCCTCACATCAAGCAGAGGATTAAGTGTCACCTCCTGGCTCATTAGGCCACGCCCCTTGACGAGCCCCAGCTCAATGGGCTACAGGCACTGCCAGGCAGCCTTTGTGGGATCAGCACCCTCTCCCAAAATGGGGAGAGGGTGCTGATCTCTGCATTTATTTTCTATAGGCTTGCCTGGCAAGGGACAGCGCCTCACCTTTTCAGCCTTAATGGTGACTCTGACTCTCGCCAGCTGCGGAGGGGCAGTGTCACCTTTAAGGCAGAAAGGGAGAGGCCGCTGAAAGCAGAGGCCTTTTTCCTAAAGACTGAAACTTACAAACAAATGCGCGGGAGCTTTAGGATTTAGAAAATAAGGCCTGTGCTTGCAGCGGCCTCATGTTTCTCTCCATAATGGAGGTGACGGCCCACAGGCATCTCTTGCTTGAAGGGATGCCTCGCAGGTGCGGCGCCACCATCATGGATAAAAGGCATTTTTTCTGAAGCCGCTAGCTCTCGCCCACGAGCAAGTGTTTCAGGCTATAGAATAAAATCCTTGTCATGTAGTGGCCGGGGCTGCCAGGGGAGATTAGTAAGCCCCGGCAGGGCCCCTCCTCAAAACGAGATTGCGGAGCCTGCGGGCGTTCGCCCCGGCTGGCCGCGGCACCCTTTAAGCCCTGCTAATAGTACAGACATAGATAAATAATACAGGCATGGTGCATAGATAAATAATACAGGCATGGTGCACCAGGCCAGGAATCTACATCAATGAAAAATCTAGTGGCGCAGAGCTGACAATTAGCCCTGCCTCATAGGAAGGGCCAAACACCTGACCACGGGAGTCTCAGCTTTCAGATAATCTAAGTGTCACTGTGCCCCCTTTTTGTACGCCTGCTCCTCATACAGGAATCAAAGAAATGATGGCCAAGCACTGCATGGCACAGTGCACAGCTCTGGCATAGTTTATTGATTCACATGCTTGCACCTCCTATGCCGGCCTTTTATCTCTTTCATTGTGATTCCGAAGCTATATTATTAATTTCACTCGTATTGTTGGATTGTAAACATCTATTTCCTGTAATTTCATCGGGGTTAAATGATGTATGACGCCATCCTGCAACGTCCTTGCAGTCAACGAATATCATAAGGTGTCTTTTATTGTCGCTGTGGGATAAAGGATATGTGACGTCACGTTTGCTACCGCTGCTATTACAGTAACATGACGTCAGTGTCTCAAATACAACAAAAATACCTCGCAACACGGAATAAAAAGCTACCAATTATACAGAAATCCCAAATCTCAGCAAAACAAAAGAGAATCACAAAATTAAAAACAACATATTCAAAAGCAGAATAAAATAATTGACTGCATGCCAAATCTGATTACAATATACAATACTCCACATGTATCTGCAAATTGGCAAATAAATGGTGCGAACCAGAGTGTTTTTTTGTTGTTGTTTATGCACTCTCAGCCCACAGGCCCTTGTCGCCGATGAGCATAGACCACATATCACATTACTATATCAAAAAGGGCTTTCCACAGAATAACCTCCTGTCCCCTTTGTACAGAAAGCGGCTCACACAGCACGCCGTGCGTCTGCCTTGATATAGAAACAGGGGTGGGGCGATAATTTGATCTGGGAGACATTTTTATTTGTTTACATGCAAGTTTGGAAGGTTTATGAAATATCGAACATGAAATCTTTGGCTCCTGGGGCCGGACCCATGGGGCGCGCGCTTGTACATGCCAGCACGGATCAGAGTCACTCCAGTGGCAGCTGAACATACACCAGGGCCAGCTGCATTGTATTATCGGTCTTCGCGGTTGCGCTAGATTTCCAGGCAAAATATCTTTGCCTGTAGGTAGACCACCACCACCTACTCCATGTCTGGTGGCATGCCTCATGCCGTTGAGTGCTCACTCACCAGCCCAGCCAGGGCCGACCTTGGCGGCAGCAGCACTCAAAGCAGCAAAACAAAAATGTGGCAGACCCTTGTAATCTGCCAGTAATTCCGGCAGACCAAGTGGCGGTAACAGCAGTACTGTTTGGTGGTATCCCACCAGATCTACCGGCAGGATACCACCAAACCTATAATGAGGCCCATGACTGGCTGTTTTGTCTATATGGATTCAAACCCATGGCCTACCGGTTAGGGTTGATGGGAGTTGTAGTCCAAAACTTCTATAGAGACAAAGGTTGCAGACGCCTACTTAATGCAGATGCCTGGGTGAGCACTTAATTCACTGACCTTCTTGTTATAAAAACGAATTACACTATTTTACTTGTTTAAGCAGATTCACCAGAAATGTTTTTTGTTGATTTTTAGAGACTGGACTCTCAGGGAAGCGTCTCGAATGCTTTAACTTATTAGTCTATCATTTGGTTGGGTTTTCAGCGGCTCAAGGTAGATACAGCTAGTCAGGGCCGGCCTTAGCGGCAGTAGCATCCTGGGTGAATTGGTGCACCCCCTTTCGTGCACGCCCCTGGTCAACATGGCGAGGGAGAGGGCTGGCAAGATGCGCCACTTTTCTTTCTACCTCCCCGCGCTGGCGCCCTGCAGGGAGTTAATCACTGGAAGAGGACGCTCATGCTAACGCATGAGTGCCCTATTCCAATGCAAACCACCTCGCTCCCGCATCAGAGTGGGGAGCTAATAATGTGAATAGGGTTCTGATGCACAGCATCAGCACCCTATTGTTAATAAATGCACCCACCGTCGCGGGAGCATTTAATAACAATAGGGCGCCTTCCGCGCCTTCTCCCACTCAGCCAGCTCGGGGTAGCCCTTGAAAGACTCTCCGAGCTGGCATTTCAGGGGGCTAATGGTGCCCTGGGGTCCATGGTGCCCCAAGCGGTTGCTCGGGCCACCCTGCCCTAAGGCCGGCCCTGCAGCTAGTCCGGTCTGTGGTGTGCTCTCGATAACTAGGCATTAATATGGCATGTTGACCAATGCTGCACTCTAGTGAACCATGCAGAAAAGTGAGGTTTTGCAACGTGCATGCTAAACTTCGAGGTAATCCCAATTTTAGTAGCCAATGGAAATTAAGAACAGTCAGATGAAGTGATTTGCCGTAGATCTCAATTTGTGTTTTTTAAATCTAATTCCACCAAAACCTTTAACACGATTATTTTATAACTTCTTTATTCACACTTTCCCTGTTTCATTCTACTTTATTTTTTATAGCAACAAAAACACTTTAAAACTGTTCCTTTTGTGGTGATAAAAAAGGCCCACTGTTGAAGTGATGACTTGTCACAGCACCTTCTGTAGCTCACTGGCACCGTTGTTACTGGACCAACACACTTATAATGAGGCCCACTCACTTCATGGAGACATCAGTGCAGTCCTGTACAGAAAAGAACCGGCACAGAGTCACACAGCTGTGCAGCCACTACCGCCTGAAATGGAGGATGACATTTTTTCAGCCCTGGTCCACAACCAGGATTGTAATAATCAAAGGCAATTACCAGTGGGAGGGAACAAGTATAAACAGTTTATAAACCTCAGAAGGGAGGACAATGCAACTGGGAAGGCACACAGAAAAATGGGGCATAGCCAATCATGATAAAGGAGGATGAAGAACCTAGGGAAGCACCAATTAAGTATATTATTGGTTAGCTAGACTTACCAAGAACACTATAAAATTCCACAAACCTCTGCAGGAAGTGCCACAGACCTCACCACAAACCAGAAGAGACAAAAAAGAAAGATGAATCCCAAACTGGAGAGGCGGAGATTAAGAGAGTAAGCTACAAGCTTGCTGAGGGCTTCATCTCAGACCATTGGAGAGACCAGACCACAAGGGAACGCTACACACCTGCTGCAGACTATATCTCAGACCCCGGGAGAAAGAAGATCAGAAGGTGACCCTACCAGCTTGCTGAGGGCTTCATCTCAGACCATTGGAGAGACCAGACCACAAGGGAACGCTACACGCCTGCTGCAGACTATATCTCAGACCTCAGGAGAAAGAAGATCAGAAGGTGACCCTACCAGGTTGCTGAGGGCTTCATCTCACACCATTGGAGAGACCAGACCGCAAGGGAACGCTACACGCCTGCTGCAGACTATATCTCAGACCCCGGGAGAAAGAAGATCAGAAGGTGACCCTACCAGCTTGCTGAGGGCTTCATCTCACACCATTGGAGAGACCAGACCGCAAGGGAACGCTACACGCCTGCTGCAGACTATATCTCAGACCCCGGGAGAAAGAAGATCAGATGGTGACACTACCAGCTTGCTGAGGGCTTCATCTCACACCATTGGAGAGACCAGACCGCAAGGGAACGCTACACGCCTGCTGCAGACTATATCTCAGACCCCGGGAGAAAGAAGATCAGAAGGTGACCCTACCAGCTTGCTGAGGGCTTCATCTCAGACCATTGGAGAGACCAGACCGCAAGGGAATGCTACACGCCTGCTGCAGACTATATCTCAGACCCCGGGAGAAAGAAGATCAGAAGGTGACTCTACCAGCTTGCTGAGGGCTTCATCTCACACCATTGGAGAGACCAGACCGCAAGGGAACGCTACACGCCTGCTGCAGACTATATCTCAGACCCCGGGAGAAAGAAGATCAGATGGTGACACTACCAGCTTGCTGAGGGCTTCATCTCACACCATTGGAGAGACCAGACCGCAAGGGAACGCTACACGCCTGCTGCAGACTATATCTCAGACCCCGGGAGAAAGAAGATCAGAAGGTGACCCTACCAGCTTGCTGAGGGCTTCATCTCAGACCATTGGAGAGACCAGACCGCAAGGGAATGCTACACGCCTGCTGCAGACTATATCTCAGACCCCGGGAGAAAGAAGATCAGAAGGTGACCCTACCAGCTTGCTGAGGGCTTCATCTCAGACCATTGGAGAGACCAGACCGCAAGGGAATGCTACACGCCTGCTGCAGACTATATCTCAGACCCCGGGAGAAAGAAGATCAGAAGGTGACCCTACCAGCTTGCTGAGGGCTTCATCTCACACCATTGGAGAGACCAGACCGCAAGGGAATGCTACACGCCTGCTGCAGACTATATCTCAGACCCCGGGAGAAAGAAGATCAGATGGTGACACTACCAGCTTGCTGAGGGCTTCATCTCACACCATTGGAGAGACCAGACCGCAAGGGAACACTACACGCCTGCTGCAGACTATATCTCAGACCCCGGGAGAAAGAAGATCAGATGGTGACACTACCAGTTTGCTGAGGGCTATATTTGTAGTTTATATTTTATTGTATTTCTATAGCACTTCACACCAGAGCGCTTTCACAAAAATAGGAGGTACAAAAAATATGTAAAAATCAAATCAAATGGGTAGATGTTTATGAAGAACATTAATAGACATTGAGGCAAGTGCGGAAGAGGGAAAAAGAAGAAGATCAAATGCCCAGAGAAAGAGTGTTCCAGAATTTAAGAGCTAGAAGTGAAAAAAAAACGATAGCGAGATTGAGTGGAAGGGGTGGTGGGGGCAGTACGGAGAAATTGGGACTGATAACAGAGGAAACAGAAAAGTGAATAGCAAGAGAAAAGTGAGGAAAGATACAGGGGAGCCATAACATGACACTTTCAAAGACAATACAAAGAAAGTAAAACAAGTGGCTAGATTCAAAAGATAGCCATTGAAGGGTTTCAAGAGCTGGGGCAATAGAGCCAAGAGGGGAGAGTCTGAAGAGGAGATTAATTGACAAATTATAACGAGATTTGAGAGGAGCCAACTGATAAGCAGGGAGACTGAGAAGAATTGATGGGCAGGAGAAGACATGGGAGAAGAAGAGAGAGGACACCAAGATTTTTGCTCCATGAAAGGAAAGGAAGGTGCGGGTACATCTGATGTTGGAAAGATGATAACAGCAGAGACGTGTGACAGAGGAGATATGAGAAGAGAAGGACAGAGTGGAGTCGAAGATGACTTCAAGGAAGATGTGATCAAGAGAGAAGAGTGGGGGAGAAAATAGAGGGATGAAGTAATGGAGGTGGGAGAGTGCACGCAGGGAAGAGGACTTCTGTCTTGGATGGATAGAGGTGCAAGACATTTTCAGATATACAAAATTGAATAGACAGAAGACAGGCTGTTTGAGATGAATGACTGGTATCAGTGAAGGAAGGGAAAGAAATATTTGAGATTTGTCTGCTTTGAAATTGAGGGAAAGAACGAAGGAAGAAATAATAGATGCCAGGGTTATTGTGAATAAAGAGAAAAGGAGAGAGTGTGACGAATTTGACCATCCGCATAGTGGGTGTCTGCTCGCCTCGGCTTTTTTGAAATTTTAAATGAAATTGAATGATGGTAGAGCAACCTGTGCAAAATGTGTGGGTCTAATCCGCACACATTTTCCTATGCTCAGAGCATGACATACACATAGACCTCTGTACTCTGGGTGGACACAGCCTATGTACGCGTCCCTCCTTTCATATTTAGTTGGAATATGACAGGCAAGAGTACATCAAGGCATCTCAGAAGGGGGAAGGCACAACCTTAATACTGCCATGGCCAGCCTAATTAACTAATAAAGGCTCCATGGCTCTGCCCTGTCCTTTACAGCAGCTTTGCATACTAATTCAAGCAAACCCACAGGAGGATTGGAACAAAAGACAGGAAAACCCCAACAACCTTTGATATGCATTGTGTCAACGTGGAGCCAGCTCCCGCCTCTCAGTATCAAGGGCAGTGAACTGTCATATCTGGGTTTATGTCTTTTACAGTAGGCAACACCCACAGGGGACCCCATTCAGAAGGTACGAATATGTGGATTGATGGAGAAAGAAAGTCTGTTGTCACTGCAGCTTCAAGGGAGACCTGCCGCTTCAATCAGGAACCACAGAGAGCTCCATTAACCAGAGAGACCCTTTGATCCATAACAGACAGGAAGATGGGTGGGACTTGGTATCATATGTTTTCACCTCTTTACCTTTTCTGTTGCAAAGCACTCTGGTTATGACCTCATGTTTAAAGAAGATTGTTGGTGGGGACCCAGGATTGTACCTGGCTGAAGGTACTGTGTGCATTACAGCTTCCACCAGTGAAGGAAGGCCAGGATTTCCAAAGAGGGAAGCAAGATCCCTCCACTAATCATCTCAAAGAGAGAGGGAGATACTGAATCCAGAAGACCCTCCAGCAGCTCCAGAACTGGTACCCAGCCAGCAAGCAAGTTTCCTAGGTAGGAAGTGCAAGAGAGTCTCTGAACGAAACCAAGGACAAGGCTGTTGCCTGCAACACTCTCTTCAGCTTTGGGCCATCCGCCTTTAAAGATGACACAAGCCCAGTGAAGAAGCTAGGAGGAGTCCATCGACAATCATCAACCAGCGTCGACCTTAAAGAACATTTTCAAGCCAGTCGAGCCCCTCGAGCTGCAATTGACTGCACCGCTGACTGGTGTCATGCTGCAGTCACTGCCTCGACCAGTGCTTCAGACCCGCCAACCAGCACTGAGATGATTCCTGACTCTGAGCTGACATGTGGCAGCCTGCAGCCATCCATCCAGCCTTGCTTGCTGAACTGCCTGCCGCCTGAAACCGCAGCTGTCTCCCATCTTGAACTCTGTCACAGGAGCTACAAAGCGACCTGAAGCCAATTCGACCCTGTCGAGCACCAGGAACGTCTACAAGCACAAGGTACATTGTGGTTCTGTCTCCCTGGTCCTTCTCTGAAATCCCCTTGTGACATTGTGCAACCCATTGTTCCCTTTGTGTTGGAACCAAGTATCATTGAACTATTGTGATTAATTACTTTACTGACTACCCTCCTGTCAGTATCCAGAGTGCATCCCTTTTTCTTCTTGAAACTGACGGTTCGCTTCATTCCTTTACAGGGTGGGTTGTATTTTTTAGTGTGCTAGAACTGTCTGTTGTGATTATAATAAAGTAGATAGTTGTATACAACCTTGACTGGACAGTCCATTTCATCATTGGGTAATAATTGTGTTTTTTCTGTGTTGCAACAAACCAACGATCAAGGACTTTGCGGAGATCAGTCTGCCATTCCGTCCACGTTACCAGAATTGGACGAGGAGGTTTATAATTTGCTTGTGTTTCCAATCTGTTCAGATCCCTTCTGGTGTACTAGAGGGGTGGAGCTGATTTATGGTTTAGAAACCGATATTCATCCCTGGACCACTGGTGCCTCGGAAGTTGATTTGTCACAGCAGGCCAAGAGCTACGCCCAGAGGGACACATTAGTGGAGAGGGTTGACAGGCAATGACTGACCGGCCCAAGGAACAGAATAGGTGTGATAAGATAGCAAAACTATTAAAAAACGGACCCCGGAAAGCCTATGTGGGAAAGTGAACAAGGGAAGAACAGTGTGATCAACAGAGTCAAAATCTGTGGACAGATCAAGGGAAATAGGTTGTGAGTATTGTTTTGTGTACAGGAGTGGCACAACACAAAGAAGAGCAGTGTCCGTTGAATGGAAGGGACAGAAGCCCGACTGATAGAGAGAAAGAAGAGCAGAGGGATTTATGCAGTAGAAACCAGATTATAGACAAACTGTTGCAACGGTTTAGAAAGAAAAAGAAGAGGAGATATAGTACAGTAGCTTGAAAGCAAGGAGGATACAAGAGACAGTTTCTTTAAAATAGGCAGCATGGCAGCATCTTTAAAAGAAGAGGGAAAATTGCAGTTAAAAGGGAAGAATTACAGAGTACAGGTATAAGGTATGAGATACTTAAAGGATAGACATTGTAAATAACTGGGTCAGAAGGGGCATTAGTAGGTTGAGCTTTAGAAAGGATAGCCAAAATGGCAGTGTCATGAAGAGGACAGCAAGTAGCCATAGTGAATGAGACTGAGGAAGATGAATAGTGAAGGAGGAATGAGCTAGAGAAAATCAATGAATGAAGAAAGGTGACTTTAGAAGAAAAGTAGTTAGCAAATTCAGAGGCAGAGCGAGCAGAGGATGAGGAAGGGTTAGTAGAAAGAGGACATGAAATACAATGAAGACCTTTCAAGAGATGACGAAGCTGGGAAGCAGAGGAAGCAAGAGTAAAGTACTTTTGTTAAGCCAGAAATAGAGAGACCCCAGACCAGAAGGGAACAGTACAGAGAAAGCTACAGGCTTGCTGAGGGCTGTATCTCAGATCATGGGAGAGACTGACCAGAAGAGAAGTCCAGAAGCCCTCTGAGGGCTATATCTCATACTCTGAGGGATATAAGACTAGAAGAAAAAGATAGAAACCTGCTGAGGGCTATATCTCATAGCCTGAGTGAGACCAGATCAGAAGAGAACAGTAAAGGGAAAGTGACAAGCCTGCTGAGGGCTGTATCTCAGATAATGGGAGAGAAGGACTAGAAGAGAAAGCCATAAGCCTCCTGAGGGGTATATCTCATTTCCTTAGAGAGACCAGATCAGAAGAGATAGTAAAGAGATAGTGACATGCCTGCTGAGGGCTATTTCTCATTCCCTTAAATATACCAGATCAGAAGAGAAAAGTAAAGAGAAAGATACAAGCTTGCTGACAGGCTGTATCTCAGATCAAGGGAGAGAATGACTAGAGGAGAATGGCAGAAGCCTGCTGAGGGTTATATCTCATACCCTGAGAGAAACAAAACCAGAAGAGAAAGCTACAAGCCTGCTGAGGGCTGTATCTCAGAACACGGGAGAGACTGACCAGAAGAGAAATCCAGAAGCCTGCTGAGGGCTATATCTCACACCGTTTGAGAAGCAAGACCAGAAGAGAAAACTACAAGCCTGTTCAAGTCTATATCTCATTCCGTTAGAGAGACTAGATCCAAAGAGAACAGTAAAGAGAAAGCTACAAGCTTGCTCAAGGGCTGTATCCCAGATCAAGGGAGAGAATGACTAGAGGAGAAGGGCATAAGCCTGCTGAGGGCTGTATCTCAGAACATGGGGGAGACTGACCAGAAGAGAAATCCAGAAGCCTGCTGAAGGTTATATCTCACACCCTTTGAGAAACAAGACCAGAAGAGAAAACTACAAGCCTGTTCAAGTCTATATCTCATTCCGTTAGAGAGACCAGATCCAAAGAGAACAGTAAAGAGAAAGCTACAAGCTTGCTCAAGGGCTGTATCCCAGATCAAGGGAGAGAATGACTAGAGGAGAAGGGCATAAGCCTGCTGAGGGCTGTATCTCAGAACATGGGGGAGACTGACCAGAAGAGAAATCCAGAAGCCTGCTGAAGGCTATATCTCACACCCTTTGAGAAACAAGATCAGAAGAGAAAATTACAAGCCTGTTCAAGTCTATATCTCATTCCGTTAGAGAGACCAAATAAGAAGAGAACAGTAAAGAGAAAGCTACAAGCTTGCTGATGGGCTGTATCCCAGATCAAGGGGGAGAATGACTAGAGGAGAATGGCAGAAGCCTGCTGAGGGCTATATCTCACACCGTTTGAGAAACAAGACCAGAAGAGAAAACTACAAGCCTGTTCAAGTCTATGTCTCATTCCGTTAGCGAGACCAGAGCAGAAGAGAACAGTAAAGAGAAAGCTAGAAAGCCTGCTCACAATTACAAAAAAACATTGCAGTGGCCTCACATTCAGTGTTGGGTACAGTTGTGTAGGTCACACTCAAGTAGTGTGTCCAGGTGTGGAGGCATTACCTGGAATATTGTACTTAGCATTTTGAGGGACAAATCAAAAACCTTTTTGGTTCTGAATATTTGGTTGTTGGTAATTTTCACCATGCAGTTATGGTTTCTTGCTCTTTGACCCAGGACTGTTTTGCACAGTTACCTTTACTGGTACATAATCATTTGGGAAGGAAAACTACAGGTCCCTGTGAAGAAATAGATAAGAATGTAGCCTGGGAAAAAAAGAGCATTCACACGTAGCCATATTGCTACATGATGCAATTTAAAGCCAACTAAATATTTTACAATGGAAACAAATGTTTGTGTAATCCACCCGCTGGAATAATCGACACATTTCTGAAGGCCTCATGGACAAAAGGAAGGACCTCACATCCAGACATCACTAAGAAATACCAAGAAGGTTAAAAGTTTGCAACATAAATCATTTGCATAGAAATGCAAAAACTTAAATCTGCACATACTGGGAGAGGGGACATAAGCTAGACTTTCAAATATTAAGGGTTATGAATACAATACAGAAGCCAGGCATATCCCAGGGCAGATGGCCTCTCAACCAAGGATTGCGAGTTGGGAGGCTCGAGTGTAAAATAAGAAAGCACTTCTTTCTAGAAAGGGTAATAAATGCCTGCAAGAACAATCTCTTAGCAAGAGTTGTGGGGACAAAATCCGAAACCGATTTTAAAAAGTCTTGAGATAGCCATGAAGGCGCAATCATTGCATGAGGACAAACATCAGCCAGGAGTAAAAGCAGACAGGGTACTGGACAGCAGATTGGGCTAGACAGCAATGTCCATGCATATTACCTATGTGTCGTCTTACTTTGAGGGGGTACTCTACAAGCTTTTGGGTGCCAAATGCATAAGATGAGTGGCATATGGACAGAGGCGCATAGCTCTATAGGGAAATTGGTATATTTCCCTTGCAGGCCATTGGTACTGAAGTTAGACTACAGGCGCATACACTGTAGCCTGCCCATCTCCCGGGCAGGTATACGGCCATTAGCCCTATTTGCTACTGTCAGGAATGCATGCTATCAATAGTAGACACAGACACAATAGATGCAAGTTTTGAAAACCTATTTTGGTGTTTTGGTTGGGTTGCTAGTATTGCTAACTGGCCCTAACTTTAGAATGGGAGTAGTCTTGACCATTCACAAATAAACAAGTACAAGTCAGTCTAGTCAAAATAAAAAGGCCTATACTAAAAAAAAAACTTGCCCTCCTTCTCAAATGACAAATGTGTTAAGGGAGTACAAAAGGAAAAATAGTGTCTTAAAAGAAATATCAGAATGGCTTAGGTAACAACTCCCTTCCCCACGTTCAGCGGCACAGTGTCTCGGGAGTTTCTTAAAAAGGATCGGTGGATGGCACAGTTCTATCAGTCTTGCACACTTTGGCTTACTGGTACAATTCAACAGTTCAGGCTTGGGCTTCAAGCTTTCGGCAGTTCAATCAGTTCAATCAGTTCCTTAGGCTTTGTCCGCCTTCTCAGAAATACTCAGTTCGATTCCTGACTTTTACTTTGCCACAATTCAACACAAGCTTCCCTCCGCCAGACTCGAGTCTGTCTTTCTCTTTGTGGGGGTTCCCTTCCCCACTTTCCTTCAGATTTTACTTTCACTCTAGCACAGTTCAGCACAGACTTCCCCACATTTTGTCTTTATATCGTTTTACTCTCGAAGACTTTCTAAACTGCAAGGATTTTACATAGAACTCGGCATGACCACTTCCACCTCTGTTTAAACAATTCAACAGACTTCCCCATCTCGGAATGCTTCTTGGTACTTGTAGTTTCCTATTCTCTTCACTTTGCCCTCTTGGCCTCTTTCAGATGCAACACCAATACTTCTTGGTATTTGTAGTTTCTTATTCTCTTTACTTTGCCCTCTTGGCATCTTTCAAAGTTCATATACTTTGCCCTCTTGGCATATTCAAAGTTCACATACTTTGCTTTTAACTTATTTAACTTTTGCTCGGGATCGCAGTTACTTTCTTGCCTTCGGTTCCCATTTAATACACCTCAATTCAGAACATTTCACAGAGACTATCGAATGTGCAATTTCGCCATGCCTGACCACTCTGTTACTTTGTATACTTTCGTCATTATACAGCAATTGCCCTTTACATTATGCGTTTTATAGGCACATGCGCAACCTTCAACTTTTGGTTACAGTTACTTCTGCTTTTAAAACAAACCGGGCTTTTGTTGCCTTCGATAACTTTGATAACTCACTAGTCGTGTTAATTGGGCTTCTCTCTTCCACGCCTTTCATGTAGCAGTCAAGGCCGTTACCAATGCCCCCTCTGCTCCTTCCAAGCTCTGTAGTTCACCTGCGAGGGTAGTGGGCCGCTTTGAAGCATCTTGAAGATTTCTCCTTTCCGCTCACTCGTTTTCAGCCTTGGAGCGCTTACGGCTTCCCAAAAGTGTGGAATTCTCATCTGGCTCTCTCTTGTACTTCGCAACTGCCGATCAACCCTTTGGCCTTCCAAAATCAATAACCTGGTTCCCATCAGTCCCGAAAGAGCTGCTCCTTCTCGTGCCCAGCCTTGCTCAAAGTTTTCCTGTGTGTGCCATCTTTTATCCTGGCAGGGAGTGTTAACAAGTGGCATGTGTGTATAGTTAAGATTACGTGCCTGACTCTGCCTGGACTCACCATCTGGTGCTTCTCACCCACTCCCCGAGGACGCCCTACCCAGGTGACCCTCTCACTTGTCCATCCACCCTCAATTGTCACTTATCTCGGGAGGATAGCTGAGGGGCAACATGCTCGCCTTGGAAGCAAGACGACACGGAGCAACACAGGTTCGATGCCTGGGGTCCGCGCTTAGAAACCTCTAGGTATTAAGTGTGTTATAAATAACCTATCATGCCATATCATATATCACCCTAAGGGTTGTGAAACACCCTCTGGTTTTTCATACTACCAAGCATTATTGTGCCACATTACACAGCTTCTGATCAATTCTGCTTCTTTTATCCTTTTGAATTTGAAGCTCAGAGTCAGATTGGAAATTGTCTTTTGAAATCGGGAGCGGTTAACATGTCTTTTCCTACCAGCTGCACAAGCTGGGAACCAGTCCCAACTGCCCTCTCCACACCTTCCGTGCATAGTGGTGGCCAGATTGAATTCTGTTTTTTTCCAGCCTCCTAGTCAATAATGCCATTAGTAAATTACACGTGCCTGCTAAAAATCTTGCTGCCAATTGTATTGTACTTGATTAGATAAAGTTGTCTCCGTGCTAATGACATATAACGTTAATTAAGAAAAATACATAGTCCGTGATAAGAAGCCCCTCAGAGAATTAGCCAATTACTCTGATGCATACCAATGACACCGGCGGTGCACGCTTCCAATGGTCAGTTTTTGCAGCAATATTCATGGGTTTTGCACAATACCCTGAAGTGGGGGAATCTTGTATTAATATTATGGTAGTTATTGCGCGCTGACCTAGCTGCGAAAATCCACGGAGCGCTTTACAGAGGTATACACCAATCCAGATACATAACGGAGTGCTTTACAGAGGTGTACATTACAGATGCATAACGGAGTGCTTTACAGAGGTGTACATCGCAGATGCATAACGGAGTGCTTTACAGAGGTGTACATCGCAGATGCATAACGGAGTGCTTTACATAGGTGTACATCACAGATACATAACGGAGTGCTTTACAGAGGTGTACATTACAGATGCATAACGGAGCGCTTTACAGAGGTGTACATTACAGATGCATAACGGAGCGCTTTACAGAGGTGTACATTACAGATGCATAACGGAGTGCTTTACATAGGTGTACATCACAGATACATAACGGAGTGCTTTACAGAGGTGTACATTACAGATGCATAACGGAGCGCTTTACAGAGGTGTACATTACAGATGCATAACGGAGCGCTTTACAGAGGTGTACATCACAGATACATAACGGAGTGCTTTACAGAGGTGTACATTACAGATGCATAACGGAGCGCTTTACAGAGGTGTACATTACAGATGCATAACGGAGTGCTTTACAGAGGTGTACATCACAGATGCATAACGGAGCGCTTTTCAGTGGTAACAACAGAACAGGTCTACAGTGTGGGGGGTGTAGGATACATTCCTGCATGACTGGCGCATAGGCAAATGCATACATCTGAGCTACTACAACAGTATTATTACCAAAAGTAAACAGTAGACCTATGTTGTCATAACCATAGCAAAGAGGGGTTCCTATGGGGTTCTGACACTACTATGGCGGTGATTTGGATCAGTATGAAATCATAGTAACATAACAGAGGGGATTGACTGCTCCATGGGTCAGAAGGGTCCTTCACCTCCAGCTCTCTTGTTCAAGAGCACTATGCGGTGTCAGAGAGAAATGAAAGTCCCTCCTGGGCTGGAACTCAGCCCTGTGCACAAATCCCTTTTCTCGGGAGACCCTCCAGATCAGGGGCTTGAGATCATTGTGGACCAGTGTGCGTGAAGAAGCTGTGCACTAGTTCAGTGTCTGGTGGGAGAGTGAGCACCGTATTAACACTAACATGAGACCGGTCTTGGACCTGTAGGTTCCAGGGAGATTTTAGGGAAGGCAAACCTTGGACTTTTCCGTCATTGTGATCTGTGAAAACTGTGAACGTGCCTCTGGGAGCTTCCTTGGATTATGAAGGTGCAGCATATATATGAACAGTGCAAACTAGGAAGAAACTGGTATTGTGAAGAAATGAATTAATTGAGGTTGGCAACCCCAGACCATACTTGGGTTGTGCGACCGCTGAGTGCGCCGGGATTGTCAAACATCCAGTATATTGGGGTGGGGCTTAAAGGAAACATACAGGGGTTTTAAACCGCAGGATAATGTTTTCATAAAACATGCAAATGTTAAATAGGGAATATGTGCAAATTGAGAATATTTCAGGGTGGTTAAACAGAGTAGACTGGGAGTGTAATTACATCCAAAGTAATGTGAAAACTTGCCATTCTGGAAATGGGTCCTCATATGCTCACTGGGCATAATGATATCACACGTCACAAATGGCTGCAGCAGATGCTACCTTTCATGACTGGTCCGGGCAAGGGTTATCTAGCTGAGCTTGCTGAATCAGGCAAGCCTTGATGCAATTCCGACCTCTGCAAGGACTTCTTGAAAGTGAAAGTCGCTCTATGTTAGCTTCATCGTCATCCAGTCCTGGGCTGTTGAACAACAGCAGCTTGTAATGTAAGCAGGGACGGGTTTCATGCTTTGCATTTTGGATGTAGTGAAGGCAGTGCCAGCAAGTACAGTGGAGTTGAGTAAAAGGTGAGTACTGCATAAAGGAGACCCTGGGGACCTAGAGCAAAGCACACGTTTCCCATGTTGGCAACCCATTTCATGCTATCTGATGGTATTTCTATTTCCATTCCCCTGATACATCATTGAAGCTTTTTAATGTCACGCGGCTGTGCTTTAGCTAGCAATCACAACAGATGCAATTGAGGGCCCACTGAGAGGCAGGCAAAGAGCTGGGGCAATACAGGACCTGCGGACTGGAGACTTCCGGCTAGGTTAGGTTACACTATTGTATAGGTTCTCATATAAAGCAGCACCTGTTTACAGGTTCTTTGGGAACTTTGGGTCCTGTAAACGAAGGGGTGGATGGTTAGTGGGTGGTGGGAGGAGAACAAGGTTGTTGTTGCTAAAATGGTGGTGCAAAGCAGATTGTGGAATCCACTCTGCAGGTAACCATCTGCTTATTATTCGTCTCGGGAGGATAGCTCAGGGGTAATGCGCTCGCCTTGGAAGCAAGACGATGCGGAGCAACACAGGTTCGAAACCCTGGTCCGCGCTTAGAAACTTCTGGGTATTAAGCATGTTATAAATCCCCAATCATAATCACAAATCGCCACACGCCCTCAGGCCTGTGGGCATGTGACGCATTATAAGAATTAAAATAAATAAAATAATCAGCATAATCATATTAAGCAATACTGTGGACATGCACTAACTGGTGCATTGCTGGGTCAAGGTCTCTGCAATGCTATCCAGATTGACGCTGCACCAGTTGTCTGCTCTCCTCAGTGGAGCATGCATGTATCGTGAGCTGCAAAAGAGGGACATCCTACTACTGTTCAGAGCAACAATGTTTACCAAGAGGGAAGCACTCCGGAAGTGGAAAGAAACTGTCAACCTCTCCGTTAAGACTGAGTTCGCAGAACTGGGATAGCTAGTGAATTTGCAGAACACTTCCTTTGATCACGGTTTTGATCTTACCTGTGCAAAATGTCTGATCTGCAAAAAACGAAAATATAGCCGGGACGAAGGTGCCACTGGTAGCCCCACCCATCCCTTTTCTGCTCTCTCCACTGCCCAATTTGTTTGTTTGTTTGTTTATTTATTTGATAAAGCGCACCAAAACGCTCAGGTAGCTGGGCGCAACATTACAAGTATACTTAAAGCTTGGTTACAAGGTAAGTGGGCACGTACATACACAAAATAAACACAATTACTGCCACATAGTTTACAGGGATGCTAGTGGTCACATACGGGTATTCTATTTCATGTCGACTCCAAAATGGACTACTGTCTGGGTTGAATATATTAATGTTTGTTTTGACTTCTAGTAAGGTTGGTTGTGATACATTTGGCCCTTACCACGTTATTTACGCTAAACCTAATGGCACCACTTCCTGTTATTGTAATCTCAACCTCATCAATTGAAATGAAAATGTTGATAAAAGAGGGTGTTGCAGGGTGGGATCTCATTGTGGCCAGGTCGTTTCATGCAACAAAAGGTCTGGAGTCACTGAGCCCGCGTGACCATAATCATGGGGATACTGTTGGCCTTCTAGCGTGTAGCGTTAAGACCAAGAAGAAGGTACTGTGATTGATGGCTGCCATTCTCTTCATGGAGGCTGTCAATGCCAATCTCCACCTTGGGTGGGTGTACCAACAGCAGAAATCCATGCAGACTCACTGCATGAAGCAGTGTCAGGTGACAGTGCACAGGGTTTGTAACAACATGACTACAGTTCTGCTGGAGAACAGGGCAGAGTGATGGATAAAACTTCTACGCATTCCAAGACTGCTACTAAAACAACAGTGATCCCAATAATTGAGGTAAAAAAGCAGTGCCTGACAGGCATACCTCCTTCATCTCTTGTTGTAACATGGTCAGAGGGTAGGTTATACTTTGTAACTTGTATTTAAGGCTTGTATTGTGCTACAGACAGAGTTAACTGCACCAAGACACAGTGCGTTGTCATGGTCCACTTACACTAGTATCATAAAAAATAGACTACCCAACAGTTGATGGCTTTATGAAATGAAGAGAATTACCTATAGATCTAATCTCTTGCGGTGGGTGGGGGGGGGTTCCAAAGTCATGGTGCGCCCACTGAAAAACTATGGTGGCCCCTACATGTAATCAGGGATTTAGGTACCACACAAATGGTCTGATCCTTTGCACACAGCAATCTAATGAGTCTCTAAAGTTCTATTTTGTTTTCAGGATAGAGGGGGCAAGTGCATGAAGACACTTAAAGGTTAAACAAAGAACTTTGAAGTTAATCCGGCATTTAACTGGTAGTCAATGAAGATATTCTCCTCTCATATTCCCCTTTAGGGGAAACAGAGTTTGAGGTGGAGACAGCTGTGGGTATCAGGCAGCAGGCAGTTCAGCAAGCCAGGCTGGATGGACAGCTGCAGGCTGGTCTACACAGCGACTCAGGGCCAAGAATAATTGTCTCTGTGATGGTTGGCAGATCTGGAGTGCTGGTTGAGGCGTCTCGAACGGCTCTGATGACTTGACTGCGGCGTAACAACATTCAGCGGTGAAGCCGGTTGCGGTTCGAGGACTCGACTGTCTTGCAAATGTCCTTAAAAGATGGACACTGGTTGATGCTTGCGTGGCACTCCTCCTAGCTTCTTTGCAGGGCTCATGTCGTCCTTTCAAGGTGGACGGGCCAAGGTTTAGGAGAGTGTTTGCAGGCAATGGCCTTGGCCTAGTTCAAATGATCTCTGACACTTCCCACCTAGGAAGCTTGCTGGCAGAACCTAGCAGGCACGCTGTTTGCTGGCTGGGTACCATTCTGGAGCTGCTGGACAGGTCCTCTGTGTCTGGTATCTCCCTCTGGTCCTTCAGAGATGTTTAGGGGAGGAATCTTGCTTCCCTCTTTGAACTACAGCCTAACTTCACTGGCAGAAGATGTAAGGTACCTTAATGAACCAATCCTGGGTGCCCGCCAACAATCTCCTGTTATGCATGAGGTCAGGACTAGAGTGTTCTGCAACAGGAAAGGTAAGGGGTGACAACATATACCTAAGTCCCACCGATCGTCCTGTCCGTCATAGATCAAAGTGTCCCTCTGGTTAACTGAGCACTCTATGACTCTTGATTAGAGTGCAGGTCTCCCTTGAAGTTTGTGCTAAGAGCAGACTTCCTGTCTCCCTCAAATCACATTCTTCTCCCCTCTGAAAGGGGTCGGCTCGCAGGGGTTTGCCTACGGCAAATAGTAGACCCAGGAATGCATTTCACTGCCTTTCATACAGAAGGGTGGGAAACAGCTCCAAGTTGACACATTGCATACCAAAGGGGTGTTAGCCCCGCTTTCCTGTTGTCTGTCCAGCAACCAAGCCCCTTCCAGGCTTGCCTCAATTATCTCTCATTAATATGCACTGTTACCAGCCAGACTAAGCAATAGGAAAGCAGATACATGGAGCCTTTGATATTTTAATGCAGCTGCCTGTGGCTGGAGGAAGGTGTGCCTTCCCCTACCTTGAGATGCGTTTATGTACCCGTGGCTGTCACATTCCAGCTGAACATGGCAGGGGAAGACACCGCCTGTCGGCAGTGTCCTCCCAGATTACACGTAACTATGCGTTTCGCGCGGTGAGCACAGAAAATGTGTGCACAATGGCCTCACACATTTTCCGCAGTTGATCTCCCATCATTCATTTTCATTATCAAGAAAATCAAAAAAAGCCCAGGCGAGCGCACACTCACCGTGCGGGTGGTCGAATTCCTCACATAAACATCAAAAAGCGCAGATTATTTCCACTCAAGATGGCATTCTGTCACAGGGTCCTTCTAGATTTGTGTGCTTGACAATGCTTCAAGTAGTTGATCAGGAGAATCCAGCAGAGAGGATCATTTTTGCAGACACAACAGGCTCTGTGTGCCAGATTACTGGGTTTTATGATAATCTCTGCTAACACAGGGACCCACAGCCGAAGGACTTATTCTCCCTTTTCATGATGCCCAAAGGACACCAAATATTAAAGAACATCCTTGGTGTTCAAATACCATTTACTGCCATTTCAATTTCCAGCAGCAGGGGGAAATGGGTGAGACATCTGGGGCAATACATGGCCTACCGGAGAACATGGCTAGGGCAATAAAGGGCGGAAGGGAAAATTGACCTGATGCATACATCTGGGCCAAGTCAAGACCTACTTGGGGGACACCTGAAGAAATAGACAGTCTACTGAGGGGGGTGGGCAGTGGAGACACCAGGGACAATACAGAGCCCGTGGGGGTGCATCTGAGGAACTATAAGAAAGTAGGTTACAGTTTGCATGGACACAATCTTATCAACAATATATCAATGTTGTCAAGGAAATCCGAATCATTGCAAAGACTGGCTCAAACAGAGCAGAAAGTCAGAGCTTGCAGCCAGGAACTGATCGATGCAACGCAAACTACAAACCCAGAAGCCACACATGGAGGCATGTGAGAGGAGTTTGTAGAGAGGCCCATTCTTGTTCATGTTTTGCATACAAAGACACTCAAGGCATGCACCTTTGCATGTTTTAAAGAAAAGGAAAAGGAACACTCGAGGTTGCAAGGGGATGAAAAAAATCTGCCTCATCCTTGGCTGAACCAGGAGAAAGAATAGAAAGGGGAGGCTGCAGAATGCCTGTGCCTTGCACTGTAGGAGACACTACTTACATCAGGTCACCTGATGACTCCACGTTACCAGGGACACCCTGTTCTAGTCTTTACCTTCTTGCTTTTATATGTTTGAACTTCCCCGAAGACTACAACTCCCAGAATGCAATTAAAGAGAAAATGAAAGTATATTTGAGCATAGATCCCTATGGAAACTGTATACACACCGTGCCCTTTAAAGAAAATGGCAGAAACAAGCACTAACTTCTGCAGAGTTGTGCCGTACTCGATGCCGTCCTCCTCGCAAGCACACGTCTCTGAACGGACAGAAATAAAGCACCCTGTAAGCAGCAAGCTTGTGCACTGGGTCACTTTTACTACCAGGCCGAGCCATTAACTTAATTGGTTGCAGTTAAACGTGTATTCTCTGGATAACATTTTCACTAGCCCTGGGCTATTGGATTTCTCCGCAGCTGTTCAATGTGGATTCGGCTTTAGCGAATTCTGCTTAAAGCAATAACAAAAGGAAAATGAATGTGTGTTTATAGTTTTAGCCATGAAATACAAAGGAGAACTCCAGCCACATGTGGATGGAGGGGCGGGGCGTAATTACCCCTGTCTTAAAATATCAGCACATATATTTTTGATGCAAAGAAGAAAAACCTCTGTGATGTCCCGTTGACGGTCCAGTGTTCATATGGGGCGGGTGTTCAGGGAGGGCAACACGTAAATGGAAAGGGAAGTGACGGGCGCCGGGAGACGGGGACTGGGAGCAGTTTTCGTTATGATGTTGAATAAAGAGGACGCATGAAGCATCGCTCTGTCTTGGGCCTCTTATTGCTGCGCCACGCGAGTTGCCCGTGCCTCACCCCACGCCACCACACTGGCGACGAGGCGGGTAGCCTTCCAAGGCAGAAGGTTCCAATGGAGCAGGGAGGCCGCTCGCGTGTGGCATTGAACGCCCAGCTAGATCTAGCAGTCCACATGGAGGAGGGCGCTCCGGACCGCTGAAGGGGTGCGCTGCACCCGGAAGAAACGTCGGAGCGGCAAAGCTGCTCATGCAAGGCACGGAGCGCCAAACGGAACGTTGGAGGCTCCACGTGGGGTGAAGAAGGAGCAGGGCTGTAGCGGGAACATGCTGCTAGCTGCCTGAGCTGCAGTGATTGGAAAGGCAGCACGGAGGAAGGCAATCTGCCCCTTGCACTCTGCCAATACAGTAAAAGCACGCCACCACATGCATCCTGAGATAGGAGGGGTCAGGAACTTTGCTAATTACACGGATGGTGCTCGTGCCCACAGGAAGCGGCCATCAAAGTCCCCGGAGGGCAAAAGGACAGTCCATTGATACCCGGTCCTACGTTGATGGTGCTCGTGCCTAAGGAGGCGACCATCAAGAGCAAAGGGACACCAGAGGTGTCCTGCAACGCGCCCATTGCAGAATCTAGACTGTCCAGGGGCCATTCAAGACAATGTCAGGCCAAGACAACGACCAAGGTGCACAGACACAGGCCCAGGGACAAGGCCCCCAAGTGGTGGATCAGACGCCATACAGGCTCCTGGACACACTAGCGGCACAAATGCCAGGGGCTTTTGATGTCTCGGATACAAGCAACATGGATCCCAGGTGGACCAAGTGGATAACTGACTTTGAATTATATATGGGGGCCGCAGGGCCCATAGAGGACGCCCGTCAGAAATGCCTGTTGAAGTTGGCAGTGGATTCCGCGACGCGGGACATTATCGATGAATCGCCCCTCGAGTCCATTGACTCCCTTCAAAATCTAAAAGACACGCTAGCCGCCTACTTCACCCCCACATCAACGTGGATTATGAGAGGCATCTCTTCCACAGTACCAAGCAAAGCAAGGGTGAGACCATGGACGCCTATGTCATGCTGCTCCGCACCAAAATGAAACACTGCGACTTTGCAAATTACTCTAACACGGAGGCCCTACAGTCTCAAATAATCGCTTGGTGCGAGTCGCAGACATTTCTCAGGAAACTGCTTCAGAAACAACGCACTCTGGACGAAATCCTCGCCCCTGGCCAGGGCTGAAAGGGCCATAGTCTCACAGGTAGAGAGTTTCAATAACCCGACGCCAGGGGAGAACATCCACAGGTTACAGAAGGAGAGAAGATCGGAGGAACTCTTTTGCTACAAATGCGGATTTGAATACCCCCATGAAGGGACCTGCTCAGCCATCGGCCAGCACTGCACCACTTGTGGTGAAGAGGGCCATTTCAAGTCTGTGTGCAGGCTCTTCCGTGACAAGGGGAGGGAGAGGACCAGGGAGGCACTGTCCCGACCCAGACTAAAAGCCAGTTCCTCCTCTGGGAACCACCCTGGCACGGCTCCCCAAGGGCCAACCAACCACGCAACCCCGAACGCAAAGGAAAGAGAGTCGGGGATGAGAGGCAAAGAAGGGACAGGAGAGACAGAAGGAGATATGTAATGCGTGCGAGGCCCGAGCGCAGATCAAGACGTCACGTGCGCTACCTGGTTGAACAGTCACCATCTGATTTTGATCCCAGCTCATCAGGGAGTGACCAGAGGAGAAAGGCCTATGTATATGCGCTGGGGAACCCCACCGCGACAGCACATAGCCCTACGCTAATCATTAAGCTGAATGAGCAGCCTACTGAGTTCCTCATCGACACTGGGGCCACGGTCAATGTCATCAGTGAAACCATCTTCAAGGACCTGCCCACACCGCCAAAACTGTGCCCTGCTACAGTGGACATCTATGCCTACAGGGCAAAGACGCCCCTCAAGTGTCTAGGACAGTTTGAGTGGTCCTGCAGATACAAAGGGCATGAAAAAAGAATACCCATTCATGTTCTAGCAACTGAAAAAGACAGCGGGTGTGTTCTGAATTTCAAATCAGCCGCCGACATGGGACTCATTCACATCCTGTATAACATTATGGTCCACAAATACATCGACCCACTGGATATGATCAATAACCTCTACCCACGAATATTCAGAGGCATCGGGAAGCTAAAGAATCGACACATAAAGCTGCACATTGACAACTCCATACGTCCCATAGCACAACACAATCGGGGGATCCCAGTCAACATCCAAAAGAAGGTGGAGGATGAATTACACAAGCTGCTCGAGCAAGACATCATCGAGCCAGACACCGGCCCCATCCCTGGGTGTCCCCTATAGTGCCAGTACCAAAAAACGGTCAGAAGCCATTTGATTGTGCGTCGATATGAGTGGCCCCAACCAAGCAACACGGAGAAAAAGACACCTAGCCTCACGCATCTCGGACATGATTCATCTTCTGAACGGGGCCAAGGTGTTCTCTAAGTTGGACCTGCAGAAAGGATACCACCAACTGGTGTTGAGCCCAGAGAGCTGGAAGATCACCACCTTCGTCACGCATCTGGGCCTCTTTCGCTATAAAAGGCTGAGTTTCAGTGTGTCCTCGGCCACCGAAATCTTCCAGGCTGAGGTACAAAATGTCATCAAACACACCCCGAACTGCCTCCACTACAGCAATGACATTTTGGTTTTTGGTTCAGACGTTAAGAAGCATGGTGAGGCTCTCATGAAAGTGTGCAAAGCGTTAGAAGCGGCAAATCTCACGCTCAACAAGGAAAAGTGTGAGTTCCGGAAGAGCACACTGAAGTTCTTCGGTCACATATTTTCTGAAGCTGGCATGACCCCAGATCCGGACAAGGTAGCTGCCCTAAACGACACTGCACCACCGGCAAACGTCTCCGAGCTGAGGTCTTTTCTGGGTCTCGCCAGCTACTGCACGCGGTATATCAAGGACTTTGCAACAGTAAGCGAACCCCTAAGACTCCTCACAAGACAAGATGCCTCGTTCTGCTGGACGGAGGAGTGCCAACGGGTTTAGGAGATCATTCGCAAAAGGGTCGCCAGAGCAGAGAACATGTCGTATTACGACCCAAATTGCCAAACGGAACTTATGGTAGACGCCAGTCCTGTACGTCTGGGGGCCATCCTAGCTCAGGTGGACCCAAGGGATCCAGCAAGAACGCATGTTGTTGCATATGCTAGCAGTAGCCTCTCTGACACCGAACAGGCATATTCACAGGCAGAGAAAGAAGGGCTCACCGTGGTTTGGGCCTGTGAACATTTTCACCTGTTTCTGTACGGCAAGCCATTCCGTGTCATCATGGATCATCAAGCATTGCTGTTCCTGTATGGGAACCCTCAGGCAAAAATGCCCCCAAGGATAGCCCGTTGGGAGTTGTGGCTGCAAGACTATGCGTTCGAAATTGTACACCGGCCAGGGAAAGGAGAGAACCCAGCTAAACTTCCTGTCCAGAAGGCCGCGGGAGGGGTGCACGCCCGAACCCTCGGTGGCAGACAGGTACCTCTGGTACCTAATACACCAGACCACTCCAGAAGGGATTGATATCGGGACCATAGCCCGAGAGACGGAAAATGATCCAGCATCTCAAATCATTTGTGAAGGCCTAGAATCGGGCATGTGGAGAATAGCCAAAGAGAGAGGGCGAGCCGCTGGAGACCAAGTGCAAGCTGAAGTGGAACGGCTGATCCAGGTGAAGGACGAACTAGCCCTGTTGGATGACCACCTCCTTCTAAAGGACTGCAAGCTGGTTATCCCACCATCCCTATGGGCCAAAATCATTGAGATCGCCCATGAGAGCCACCGAGGGATGGTATTGACCAAACACATACTACGTCAAAAGGTTTGGTTTCCAGGTATGGACTCCCTAGTAGAGGAAGCCTTAAAGTCTTGTCCCACGTGCAGCCTCATCACACCCAACAGGCATTTAGAACCGTTGACGATGTCCGAGCTTCCACAAGGAATATGGGAGGCTGTCGCCGACGACTTCTTTGGGCCTGTAGAAGGAGGGAAATATGTGCTGGCGGTGATGGATAAGTACTCCTGCTACCCGGAAATACAAATAATTTCCTCCACAGCTGCTCATCATGTGGTGCCGGCACTTGACCATATATTCTCTGCATACGGCACCCCAAGAGTGCTCAAGACAGACAACGGGCCCCCATTCACACGCCATCAGTTCACACAATTTGCGAACTATCTTGGTTTCCACCACCGGAAGATAACACCCCTCTGGCCACAGGCAAATGGCATGATAGAACGATTTATGGCTAATCCCAAGTGGGCCCTCCAAATCGCCAAGCTTACCGGGCAACCGTTCGAACAAGTCCTAAATCAGCTGATGCGGGACTACCGAACCACTCCTCATAGCACCACGGGGAAACGCCTGCTGAGGTCATGTTTGGGAGAAACATTCAGACCCGTATCCCGCAGGCCACTCCGGGAGGACCACACGAGGACCGGGACAGGGACCTGAGGGAACGAGATGGCACCGCCAAGGAGCGCATGAAGGAGTATGCAGATCAACGGAGAGGGGTGAGAGAACCTCAGATCGCAGTGGGTGGCATTGTCACAGTGAAACAACCTCAGACTCACAAACACACTTCAGTCTTTCAGGACGAGCCGTTGTTAGTCATGCAAAAGAAGTGATCCATGATCATGGCCCAGGATGTGGAAGGGTCCGTCACCCAAAACTCCTCACACTTCAAGGGGATTCCTTCTCTGGGATCCCGCCGCCTGAGTGGTCGAGTGGTCGCTCCTTTGGACTATGAGCCTGATGATCCATATCTTGGGGACCACAGAGAAACAGAGGACTTGGACATGGAAGGCACACCTGAGGTGGAGGTTAGTGGAAGGCTGCAAGGGTCTACCATTGCCCGTCCTCAAAGGACTTGGAACAAGCCCCGACGATGGATTGAGGAAATGGTTTAGAAACCTCATCACCTGCTCACCTGGTGTGAGAGATACGTTATTATTTAAAATAGGGGGAGATGTCACGTTGACGGTCCAGTGTTCATAGGGGGTGGGTGTTCAGGGAGGGGAAACACGTAAAGGGAAAGGGAAGTGACGGGCGGCGGGAGGCAGGGACTGGGAGCAGTTTTCGTTATGATGTTGAATAAAGAGGATGCATGAAGCATCGCTCTGTCTTGGACCTCTTATTGCTGCGCTACACACGTTGCCCGTGCCTCACCCCCACGCCACTACACGTGTTAAAAAAGCTTCAGACACAGGGCCAACCACCACCATAATGTGCATGTGGAAATGTCTCTGTGATTGGTCTGAGCACGGAGTGGCCTAACCGTGGATGATAGCCGTTTGGCTCCTGAATAGGTGGGGAAGGTTCTAGGAGGGAAAGGAACAAGGCAGCCCTTGAGATTATGGGGGAATTTGTAGGTGAGAGCGAAGGGCCTGTGGAATGAGCTTCTGGGAGAATGGTAAGTTTCCTGGTGGCAGGAGTGGATGTTACAGGAACGGACCATGATAAGGGGGATTGGGGGAAGGGGGGGTTAGGATATTGGTCAGCTAGAGTTAGAGTGTTCTAAGCAAGACATAGGGCCTCATTACAACCCTGGGGTTAAGGGGTTAACGGCGCCGTAAAAGGCTGCGGCGCCGTTAAACCCTTAACGCCAGATTCACACTTTAACGCCTGCTTTTTGCATATTTAGATATTTAGCTGAGATATACACCTATACATCTCAAACACAAATTCTCACAATCAATTGCCAAATACCTAAATTATCCCCTTTTAAACGTAATGACACACGTCAATGTCCACAGCTCGTTATTTTCTGTCGACCTCACATTGTATTCACGGCGTTCATAACAAGAGGGGGCACATGTCAGAAAGCAAACAAGAGCAGGTGGTGATCACATGCATGACCCATCAGAAAGAGTACAGGCGTCTTAAGTTGGGGCATGGCAGGGACTGCACAGCCGCTCGTGGGGGTTGGCCCCCATCACTCCACATAGAGATATCAGTCCTGTTTTCACAGTAGGCAAATAGAACTGCAAAAAGCGTACACTAATACAGAATGCCATGAGCTGGATAGCTTGGGCTCGAAGAACATCCCAACCAGAACAGGGGCCACTTGAGAGCCTTGTTTCCCAAAAATATATATTTTTTTAAATGTGTGTCATTAAACAATTAAATAGCTCTTTAAAATGGTTAACCTTAAGTCCCCCTTGTTTAAGGCTACTGGTATGTTTGATACTACCAGGACAGAGGAAAACGGACATTATTTTGTCAAGGATCAAACGGGACGCTTTTGAAGGCACGGAGTACACCCGGCTAATTCCTGCTCCATTGTGACATTTTGGGGCAAGTAGCCCCTTTTCTGTGTAAAAACATCCACAGAGGTTCAACAGGCTGCCCTCTCTGAAAATCTCGAAGTTGGCATCCATGCACAGATAAACAGTTGAACGTTTTTATAAAGCGTAGACTATTCACCGCAAAGGGCACCCTGAGGATGATAAGAGAAATTAGCGAGACAGAAAAAAGGAAATTCTGCATTTTTCTTAAAAGGTGGAGTTATTGGACTCATTGGATAAAAAAAATTGCATCCTTGAAGGTGGCAGTCTTGGGTTCATAGCGCTATTCATAAAATAGCACTCTTCTGTAAGCCAATAGTAATTTTCAACATGCAGCAACAAACAGAAGCTTTTCAACTAATTTACATAACCACAATGCACTGCCACGTTACTCTAAAATGGAGGTGGACTTCTACTGTTGGCTACGAGGTGATTCTGTGCGGTGTGTATCTTACTGACTAAAATCACCGCTTCGACTCCCGCACTAGAAGGGTTGTTTTCTTGCTTTGAGCACAGCATGTTGTTGGTGTATGCTAAGTACATAATGCACACAGATGCTGCTGCTCATTTCGTTTTTCACAAGGATTGTGAAGTCTGTACGCAGTAGTCATCTACATTTGTGAACTTTAACTTCGAGCCATATTGGCAAGTTTGATATTGCTGGTGTCCAGCTTGTTTGTGATATTTGCGCTCTGTCCCAGTTACGCATACACACCACTGCAGCCAGTAAGAGTGGTCACATTATGGAATCATGTCGTCTTTTGTGAAGTCTTCCTATGTTTAGTGACATTTATACGGTATGTTGCCTATACTTTATGGTTCATGTTTAAGAAGCTGCACACTAAAAGGGTCCTCTTCTGAAGAAGGGCATCCGCCCGCAACGCATAGAGTCTTATTTAAAGTTACATTTGGTTGAATTTACAACTTTTAAAATTATGTATATTCACATATTCAAATAAATTCTTTATGTTTGCACAAAAATGTTTATTTTGTAATTTTATTGTGATTTGTTTTGTGGTTCCGTTTTTTTAAAGGTTTGTATAAACCAATAAAAATAATTTTAAAAAAATAAAAAATATAATATATCATAATTTTTAGAACAACATGTTTTGAATTGCCATATTGTTTGCGACTTGACAAGACTTTATGGATTAATTAGTGAGTTTGTTCTACTAATTAATTGAGCAATAATACTGCTTTCTCCGTGCTCCACCGGGCGTTAACGGCCCGGGGCTCAAGTTATAGGCCCGAGCTAGGCGTGCCTTAATGCCCTGGTGCTGTTACCGGGCCAATGAAGCCCGCAAAACACAGTATCAGTGCTATTAGCACCCCGAGGCTAACCCTCAAAGTGCTAATAGCAATAAAAAAAAGTGTCAGGATTGCCTTGGAAATGGAAGGCAGGGTTACGCTCGGGTCCCCTCTTCCATTTCCATGGCAATGACCAGGAAGTTAGCTGGACGTTGTGGCCCGGGTGCATGAACCCATTTCAGGTAAGGAGATGGTGGGGGGTGTTGTGGGGCTGAATTTAGGGGTAGGAGGCAGGAGAGGGTGGAAAACAGCAGTGGCAGGTGTTTTGACAACTCCGGTTGCTCTGAACCCGAGCTTGCATCGGAAGATTCAGCCGGGTTTGGGGCAAAATGGATGGCTTCCGCACACACACAGAGGATGCTAATCTGTTTGAATGCTATGTTTGTTGTACTATTAATTAATGTGTATACTTGTTTTATTTTTTTGTTACTTTTTATTTGATGTGGATAATAAAATCATCCTTTCAAATATACAAAAGAGAATGAGAGAATTGTTTTGTTTTTATATTTTGCCTTATGTCATGTATTGAGTAGCCCATATTTTGCCTGTTCACACTTGAAGCTTGTACAGGGGCGCGGCCATTGATGGTAGTCGTTGACATTTGTATTTTGGGATCTATTTCACCTGTTACCCAGGTTATGCCATGGGCTGGAGGGGAACACTCATCTTCCATGGGGGTGGTGCTTGCCAGTGCCTGTGACCTGGGGATTACCCCCTCTTTCATTGCTTTGGTATTGCCCCTTCTCCCGTCACTGGCAGCACAGGGGTGCCTCCTGCTGCTCTAGTTTGTTTTCGTGTTGTGTGTGGGAGATTACCTGGGTTTAAGACCACTAGCAGTTTGGATTTAAACAACCCTTGGCCCCAGCAGGTGAGCATGACCCAACTCATTGCATCAGCCCAGGAGAGGTGGAATGCTCTGCCAGCTCATCCAGGGCGCAGACTGGCCACCTGCAGCTTGGTAACAGAGCTGCCTTAAAATGTATTTTCTAATTCTCTATTCTGTGGGTTTGCCTGAAAAACATACAGGCTGGGGCATGTGTAATGTAATTCCGGAGTGGGCAAGCAGGGTGTCACTCTAGAAATTAGGCCTAGCAATTCATCATCCAGGGGCCACTTACTGGGATGTAGCTTCCTGTGATGTCACTTCCCCTTAAGTCATCTGGGTCAAAGATTGCACCTACAGGTTCACCCTTTCCCTGCCCAACTTCGAGAAGCCAAATGTTACTGAGAAATGTGCACAGCTCAAAATACAGCTGTATCCTGACTGGGAGTCTCCACGGACAGAGACGTCCCCGACCTGTCTATTCACCACATACATGTGCATCCATCTACCAAGGCGTCCACGGAGCTTTCACAATGTGTATGTATCAAAGAGACGACAGAGCCCTCGGTTGTCTTATGCTAGGCCTGAGAAATTCTTCCAGCCCTGTTTATGTCTTCTTTGCATTTTGAGACTTGAACTTTTGCCTTTTCCAGTTATAGATGTAGGGCTAAAGACAACCAAAAGCGAAGATAAAATCAGGTCTGGTAAAGCTATGTATTGTCCACAAGAGCTCTGAAACATCTGACTATTGAACTATCTATAGAGCTTCCGCAATGCACCTCTGTCCTAATTTGCATATATACCCAGAGTTCTTAGAGAGAACATTTACTCTCACCGCTATAGTCAAGCATCACTCACAAGCTACTGAGCTGTCCATGGAGCTCTCAGAAGGAAGCACCATCCTGCTGACCTGCACTGCAGAGTGTATGAGGAGGTGTCCACGGAGCTCCTCTGAGATGTCCTGCGGCGTGCGCTGGAATGGTGGGACATATCCACAGATCCCTGCCACCTTCGCCGCTCTCCGGGCCTGATTCCCACAAACGTACTTTGGTGCAAGAGATGCTCCAGAAAGAGGCTTTGCCCCATTCACAAAGGGCAACTGATTGTGCATCCCAGATGCACAAATTCTTGCACATAAATGTGCAAAGCGGGAAGTCAAAGGGGAATTTCTGCACCCTTTTACACGGCATCTCAAATTCACGAATGGGCGTCACTTTAAAATGTGCCTTTCTGAAACAGGTCGACTGGGATGCGTGAAACATGAGGGTCACATCTGACCTTCCCACGCTTATTTTTTTTATAAACAATGGGACAGCACTGGTGTGAACCGTGATACCATGCTTACATTTCTCACCCTCAAACAGGATAGAAATGCTTTATTTCTCTTTTCATATTTTCACAAACAATGTCTTGCCTATAAAGGGCCAGTCAGAGTGAAATGCGCCTATCCTACAGTACTGGGGGAGGCATGCACCTGACATGGGCATTGAGCTGGTGCCCAGAGACACACAGATCACCTTCGTGAATATGGTGACCTCTGGACTTCTTAAAATCATGCAAATAAGCAAAGCACCAGAGCACTTTTGAGTTTGGCATATTAGGTGCCGCTCGTGACACCTATGAGCCACAGCTATTGCATTGAACTACAGATCGGGAGTAGGAAGGAATGCCTTATGGGGAGGGACACAGAATGTGTAGGTGTTGTTTGGTTATGTGCCCCCACACTGCCTGCGCATCTCCATGCTAATCCTTATTGTCATTGCCACCCATTTCTGCCTCTGCCAGCCCAAAACGCCTCCTCATGGGAACCCTATAAGCTCCCCTGGAAACCCGACTGGAAATTTCCTCCATCAAAGCCAAGAAAAACGACAATGTTGGTTGGGGGTTCACCTTCAGGGAATTGTGGTGCTGCCCCTTTAAGGGAAGAGCACGCGGCGGAGTGACGTTGCACTCCACCACGTGCACTATAAATAAAGGGGGCGTTCCCGGCCGCAGCAGTGCGACCGGGGAGCCCGAACACAGCAGATGTCTTGAGGCTGAGTCTGTGGGGGGTTTTTGGGTGTTCACGGGCATCACGAGCAGGAGCACCGGCAGACCCCCAACAGGAATGTGGCGCGAGCCGCGTCCGGTTGTAGTTTCTTACAGACTTTGCAGACATCTTGTAATGACTACATTTGTGATGCCACTGACACGTCAGGAGCATTCATGCTATGCTGGGGGAGCGCTAGGGGGGGCAGGCATGCCACTATAGTCTACAATATAGTCTATAGTCTACTACAGTGCAATGCTGTACTGTCATGGTGGAGTACAAATTGCCTCTCTGTTTTTCCTCCTAAAAAATACCCGCCATATGATGAAACTTTATTTGGAATTAAGTTTGTATTATGTTTTTCTGTACCGTCATCTCTTTTGTTTGCCCCTCTTGTACCTGGCCTGACCGCTCTGAAGTAGTTTTACAAAACAAAATGAATGCATTTGTGTCACGAGAACACCTGTTATTAACTGCCTAAAGACAGTTCACTTGGCATTCGCTGCACATGTACTGTTCTGTGTACAGGGCAGTTTCTAGGACAAATGCTGTCCAGGGCAAACAACAACAAAAAACAGTGCGTGTAGCTCACTCCCAAGATGCAAAATTTGTAAACAGCACGTAAGCACCCCCAAAGTAATGCATTCTCGGGATCAAGGTGCCATCTTGCCTCTGGCACAAACATGGCAGCACATGGATCCTCCACCGCTAGAGGCTCCACCATCTCAGGGATGGCAAAAGGAATTGTGTAGGCATACACAGGACTCAATCAAGGCCCAAGCCCCAGCCGAACCCCCAGAGGCGTAGAAAGGGTAGGGCCTGATCAGGCAAAGTCTACCCAAAATGCGCTCTGTGGGCATTTACAGATGTTCATGTCACTGTGGTGGGCCCAACTACATTAGCTTCAGGCCCCACTTGTTAGGCAATCCTGGCTCCGCCTCGGCAGACCCCCTCACCCACCCAACACTGCAATGTAACATTCATCTCCCCTTTTTAAGACCACTGTTTCCACCTCTGTACATTGCTGTACATATTTGCTCTCCTCCTTCCTCCTTCTTTCTCAGTCTACTGTTTGTGATTTCCCGTTCGCCTTCTATTGCACTTTCTTATTCCTGCCTGCATTTTCTCCCTCTTTCACTCATTTCTTTTTCTTTATTCCAGTCTTCCTTTTGTTTTTCGTTCATTCTCCTCCTTTCTTTTGCTCTTCTCCATCTCCTTCCTTTGGACGCCCAGCCTTGACAGCATCACGATCGAGCAGTGCGAGTTCGACTCCTACAGTCAGTCCTGGGGGGGGGGGGAGTGGGGTGACCACTGCAGCTTTTAACTCCCCACCCAAGGCTTCCATTACTGTGAGTGTCACAGCTGGCCTCAGCAGTGCCGCTGATCGCTTCACTCTGCAGAGCGGCCGCCCAAGAGCTCATGTCAGCATTGACACAAATTATTTCTTTATGAAGGCAGAGTGGCTACAAAAGGAAACTTTCTTTTTGAAGTCCGAGGGTTCCCCCCAACCCATGACATGGAAGACCCCAGCCTGAAGGCCTCCATGTCATGGGATCGGAGGAGCCCTATGACTTCAAAAAGAAAGTTTCTTATTGTAGTCACTCTGCCTTCATAAAGAAATTATTTCCGTTATGGTTCGGTCCTTAACGGAAATAATTTTTTCATGAAGTCCCAGTGACTTTTAAAAGAAACAATTTATTTTGAAGTAATAGGGCTCCCCTTAACCCCATGACATGTTTGTGTGTGAGTGTATTTTGAAAGGGTTTACACTTAAATGTGTAGGTGGCTGCGTGGTGTGTGAGTGTATGGTGAAAGGTTGCACACAAATGTATGGGTGGCTGGGGGTGCATGTGTGCCTGTAAAGTGAAAGGGTGCACACTTAAATGTATGGGTGGCTGCCTGAGTGTGCCTGCATGGTGAAAGAGTGCACACTTAAATGTATACGTGGTTGCCTGTGTGAGTGTGTGGTGAAAGGGTGCACACTTAAATGTATACTTGGTTGCCTGTGTGAGTGTGTGGTGAAAGGGTGCACACTTAAATGTATACGTGGTTGCCTGTGTGAGTGTGTGGTGAAAGGGTGCACACTTAAATGTATACGTGGTTGCCTGTGTGAGTGTGTGGTGAAAGGGTGCACACTTAAATGTATGGGTGAGTGCCTGGGTGCCTGTGCCTCTATAGTGAAATGGTGCACACCTAAATGTAGGGGTGGCTCCTTGGGTGGGCCTCTATAGTGAAATGGTGCACACCTAAATGTAGGGGTGGCTCCTTGGGTGGGCCTCTATAGTGAAATGGTGCACACCTAAATGTAGGGGTGGCTGCTTGGGTGGGCCTGTATCGTGAAAGAGTGCACACTTAAATGCATGGATGGTTGGGTGTGCGTGTGTGTATATGGTGAATGGTATGTGTGCTTGTGTTCAGGGGCGCAACTAAAGCTACTTTTCGGGGGGCTAATCCTTCAAATGTTGGGAGAGGCGCTAACTTCACGGGCAGTGGGGGAGGGGCAAACTTATTTGTGTGGGGAATCTAACTTCTTTACACATTTTAATGAGACTATTCTAGAGCAGCTTCAATTTTACAAGCAGTTAACTCTCTCCTTGAAAGTGCCCACTTATGGACTGCTGTGAGAATGAGCGGTCTCCTGTTCCCTCGCTACCCTTCCAATCACTCCCCTGGCATGCACGTACTAAACCCACATCACGATTTAAATTACCTAAAATATTTGGCATTTGAATGCAGGTACTGATAGTGAAATGCTTTACGTTAGCAATTTCTGGGCCCTTGTTAACAGCGAAACATAGGTTCCGTTTAATATCTGTGTCCTGTTCTGTCCAGCAACTGCTTTGAGGGTCAGCCAGGTTGAGTGAACATAACCCAACATTTCAGGGGGGAGTGCTGAAGCCCAGTGTACTCAATGGATTTGGGCCACTACTTGTGTTTAATGTCTTGATTACTTATTGGTAATCATCATTACTCCTGGCCCTATTCTTCCTCATCCCTGTACAAGAGTATAAGGCAGTGCTTGTGTATGAGGCACTCTGCCTCATACAAAAGTACTGAGACAAGGTAGAGGTACATGGAGGTAATGCCTGACTTAGCTGCCTGTATTACTCCTAATCCCACTCTTCCTCATCCCAGTACTTACCTATGAGTCAAGGAGCCTCATACGTAAGCTTTGGGACAAGGAAGAGGGACGTGAAGGTAATTCTGGGCTAAGGAGCAGACTTTGGAGCTTTGGGGTAGGATGTGGGAGGGAGAGGGAATGTGTGGGAGGATGGATTGTGCGATAAATCATGATGGTTGTCCATGTCCAGGCTAAGCAGGCATGATATGTGGAATCAGTGGCTAGAGAGGCATTTTGGTGCAGCCAGTCTAGTCATTCCTCAGTTTGGTGTGATTTGTTTAACTGCCCATTTCTGATGTAATTATCTGGCATTTGGGTGCTGCCAGTCTAGCCGTTTCTTACGGTGGCATTGTATATTTTTCTGGGCATCTGTGATAAAATATATGATATGATATAAGTCATTTATAACAGCCCTCTACACAAGTGTTTCTAGGCGCGACAAGACAAAGGAGGGACGATAGAGGGAGACAAGACAAACAATCTTACTAGGCTTTGTGTAATTCAGATCCATGCAAGTGGAAACACAGGGGTAAGTGCAAGGAAGAGGGGAGGGGAAAACAGGGCAGTAATGCTCTGAGTAAGTGCAGCCAGGGCAGCGTGGCTCTGGGTAGTGCAAGGAGAACAAGGGACTGTAGCGTTACAGTTACAGCCCCTAAGTCAGGGTATACCCAGAGGCAGTGCAAGGGTGACTGATCAAGAAAGAGCCTGGACTCAGTGAAACTCTGAGGGTAGCCAAGCAACCAGTTTGTACAACAGACAACAGGTAGGTCATGTAGGTCAGCAGGGGAGGGAGAGAGAGAAAGCAGAGCAGAAGAGGAAAGTTTTGAGCTGCTTCTGGAACTTCAGGTGGTCTGCTCAAGTTTGAGAGGGGCAGGGATGCCATTCCAGAGAGAGGCACTTGCAGAGGAGAGGGATCTTCCCCCACCTCTCTGCCTGGAAAAGCATCTAACCCTTAGAGAGTTGGAGGTAGCTGTGGGAAGGTCTTGAGAAGGAATGTATTTTGGAAGGGAGCGTTGGATGTAGTATGGGCCCCGACCCTAGAAAGCCTTGAGGACAATGCAAAAGGTCTTGCACTTGATTCTTGCAACCACCAGGAGCCAGTGGAGACATTACAGGGCTGGAGAGATACAATCCCTGAACTTGAGGCCAAGGATAAGTCTTGCAGTCCTGTTCTGGATTAGTTACAGTGGGCAGACAGTAGAGGAAGGCAAATTGAGAATGAGGTTGTTGCACTAGTCCAGCCTAGGGAGAAACATGGCTCTGGAGACAGTGAGCTTCTGGGGGAAAGTAAGAAAGGGAACAGTCCCTATGAGGAGCAGCTTGTAGTGGGACTTCTTGGTGACATCTGAGATATGAGGAGGGAAAGAGAGTGGAGTTGAAGATGACACCAAGGTTTTTTGCCCCGCAGGAAGGCAAAGGATCTCTGTCTTACTGGCAGTAAGGCTGAGATTGTTGGAGGTGCACTAATCCTGAATCCTGTATATACAGTCAGGAATGAGTGAGAGAGGAGAGGAGCCTGAAGGAAAGCCAAGTGTCATCCGCATAAAACTGAAAGTTAGTGGAGAAAATAGAGATCAGGTGGGTCAAAGGGGCCAAGTGGAGGCTGAAAAACCAGGGCGAGATGATAGAGCCCTGGGGAATGCTACATGTAGAGAGAGAGAGAGATGGCGGAGAGAAAGGGACCAAGTTGGACCTGGGAGGGGCAGTCCAAGAGGAAGGAGGTCAGCCACTCCAGGGCCTGATCCGTGATGCCCAGGTTCTCACATAGTCGATTGATCAGGATGGGGTGGTTGACTGTGTCGAAAGTAGAGAAAAGATCAAGGAGGATTAGGAAGGAATCCTGGAATCAAAGTTAGAGAGCAGATCTTTGTGTGTGTTCAGGAGAGCAGTTTCTGTGCCTCTGGCAGCTCTGAAGCCAGAATGATGGTCATGTAGACAACCAACAGATTCAGTGTGGAGAGTAAGTTGGGAGATTGCCAGTTTTTCCAAGAGTTTGCCCAGGAAAGGGGTGGTGGAGATTGGGTAATAGTTTGCTGGGCAGGTAGGATCAGCAAACCGCTCCTTGAGGAGTGGGTACACAAGTGATTGCTTAAGGTGAGAGGGGAACGTTCCAGTGGCAAAAGAGTGATTACAGAAATTGGCCAATGCTGGAGTGAGGGTGCCAATATGGTCCTTGATGGTTATGGAGGAGCAGGGGAGCACCTGTTTGGACGACACTTTCCTAGATCGGACTTGTCTAGAAGCCTCGTCAGGTGTTGTCAGAGAGAAAGAGGAGAAAGGAGGAGAGGTATAGATGGCCAAATGGGGGCCGAGAGAGGAAGAGTGAGAGGAAGAGGATGTCATGAGTTTTTGCAGAGAAGTGAGAGTACAGAGCCATACAGAGGGCCTGGGAGGGAACAGGAGAGGTAGAGACCGCAACAGGATTGACCAGTTCCTTGCAGATTTTAGAGTTTGGCCGGGTTGTTAGAGGCTGCAGAGGCCCAGGCTTGAATATGTGCTCTCTTCTTGATGAGTCTTATTGCTTCGACTGGCATTTTGATGCAACCAGTCTAGGTATGTCTAAAAGTGGCCTGGCATGCTTTACTGTAATCTTATGACGAGTCTACACTGGTCTACATTGTGCAACCAGTGGTACATGATTTCAATGTGGCATGGCATTTTTAATAGCAAAGCATTAATGTTCCTGTGCACTGTTGGTGACTTCCATGAATTGTATTGGTCTTACTCTACAAAACAATTGCAAACACTCTGGCTTTTTAGCCAATTTTTCTCGCCTTGCAGGGGGGCCTCAGCAAGGCTCGTAGGGGGGCCCCCACATTTTGTGCTATGCCACTGGAACCCAGTTGTCAGGGTGCGAGACTCACCTTTAGTTAAAAAGTATAACTGCCATGTCATGGCCATCCAAACTATGCACCCACTCCAATGCACATCAATGGGAAGGTCCTATGGAAGCGGCGGCGAGACCTGCTATTATATGGTCCGTTCGAAGGGACATTGGCAGCCTTCCTTGTTTTTAGTCACAACTGCATGTGTTCAAGGAACTGTTTTTACTAAATGAATACAGCGACTGTGTGTTTAAGAGACGCATTCATCCTGCTCTGACCTGTCCCATATGTGCCTGCTATAGCTCAAACCATCTCTGAAATCGTGTATATTCACGAGCAATATCTTTGATAAATAGGATTGTTACAGAAGAACAGACATATGAAATCGGCATAACGACAACAAATTATACAAGCATACAATAACATGACAATAAAATGACAAATTGCACTTTAGAAAAACGTGTTCTGCAAGGTTACAAGCAAATTGAACAGTCGGGCTGTTACAATACAAATTAATAAACGGCCAGGTACAAAAGTTACATGAAAAGAGCAAAGCCATTTACAATTATTATTTCTGCTTAAATTACAGCATCATTTTCAAAGATGTATGTATTTTTTGGTCCTCGTTTTTGCACTCATGGGTTTGTACGAATTAAAAAGGCTGTGTGCACAGAGCCTGCAAGAATTCTCAGCTTTCGTCAGTGCACGACTAAAGAAACTTGTGTACTTTATAACAAGCTCTCAGGAAGCCTTCCCCCTGTCTAGTGCACAGAGCACGGGGGAGAGAGGGAGAACGGGCTCACCAATTGCTGATCGGAGTTACAGTGCAACTAATCATACCTTTTTGTTCTCGTGAGCTGCTGAGCCTCAGCCTCACCGCATGTGTCCTATTTCTTTGTTTACAGACCCGCTGCAAGCCCGCCCACTCGCAGGCTTCACTTGTTCCAGGCGATTCATTCACAGACACCTAAGAGACTGCATTGGGATCGCCTTGCGTTAGCCTCTGCACAACAGTGGCACTTGTGTTCATGGTGCGCTGTTTAGGGTCGTCGCCACCGGACAACTTGGGGTAGATGCATATGTGCCCCTGTTGTGCCCTTCTCTCCCACTGCGCCCCGGTCAGCCGCTCGCTTGGCCCGCCCCTAGAAACCGGTCTGCCCATGTACTCTCTGTACAGAATGGGGTAAACTCTGCAGCACAAGCAACCCTTGCCAGGCTGCACACCATATATACATAGAAAGCTAGAAACTGGCAAAATACCCTTCAGGTGTGTACATGCTACTAGTGCTGCATAACCAGAAAGTCACATGTTCCAGTAAGGTTTCTCTGTAGGTTGAGCTCTGACTGCAATAACCGCCTGTCACACAGTTCAACTTCAAGCCCAAGAAAACCATTTAGTTTTTACTGGGTTGATGTGATTGATGCAGCTATATACATACATGTATGCTGCAGATAACAGGTTGGAATCCCAGCTGGGGCAGCTCATCCTTTCATCTTTCTAAGATAAACAAAATGAGTATCTTTGATAACAGTGGGGTGGTTATACAGGGGGGCTTGAACACCACTGAGGTTCAATTCCACATACAATTCACATATGATATTCAACTATTTCTTACCCTGTGTGAATATTCCCTGTTTCCTGTTCCGCTTCTCCACCTGCCAACCTGTTCTTCTTCTCCACCTGCCAACAACAGAAAACATAACACCTAATTAAAACACCTTCAAAGGGCGGTAGTAGGGTAATACACATAAGCCGGCCAACAATTCTGCAAAATTCGATTAAGCAGAACACACATTTTAAAGTAAAATACAAAGACATTTTATTTTAAGGTATGTTGGTAAATGTACCATTGAACTAACAAGAACTTACAATAAAATCATGGCATAACATAATTCATATTACACATCATCATGAATACAAGGAATTAAAATACAATCAAAATTGATTTTGTAAAATCTAGGGATCGATACAAAGCGTATCTACTCAGTTCATTCTATAACTTTAAGATAATATTTCTTAACATTTTAGACAAAGAGTCAACCATTTCCAAAAGACAGCAATGTTCAGGTAGTGACCTCAGCCCCTTCTTATGAATTGGAGTGAGAATGGATTTCGGATATGGCCACTGCTAATTATTAGGGAAAACATGTTTTCTATTACTGTTGACCATCCTCTAGGGTCTGATTTAAAGACTATATTGGCCCATGTGTCTGGCCCTGGGGCTATAGAGCCTTTTAGTTTGTTTATACGATGTTCAATAGCGTTAACAAGAATTATAAAACTATCACCAGAGTTTTCTTGATTCAGTTTTGTTGGAATTTCTTTGATAGGAGTGGTACAAAAATGTAATTCTTTTTTTCCAAGTCAACATAGAAATGTGATTGATTTCATTCTTGCTTGTGAGGGCCATTGTATGCTGGTTATAAATAAACCAACCATGGGCCAGGCATATGGTCCATATTTAGTGGAAGTAGTATCTGTATACATTTGTAAAAAATTCCAACTTAAAATACAATTTTCCCATAGGCAAGTGCCACAATTAGGACAGTCATGCTCCATAGCTATATCAAGAGATCATCTAACCTCACATAGATTCTTCTTAAGACAAACCTCAGCCTCCTTACGGGGATACCTTTGAAAATTGAGGTCACCCATGACTATAAAATGCGTCCCGGATTAATTATTGACCATTCATTTAAGATGTATTAGACATGAGAAATTATATGTTCCGTTGTGTTTACCTAGGGAGTCATGTTAATCAGCAATGTCCGGCCCAAAAGGGTATGAGAGTTGAAGGATATAGTTCCAGCAAGCACAAATTGAGATATTGGGCCACATTACGACTTTGGAGGTAGCCATGGCGCTATTAGCGCCATGCCTGCCTCCAAAATCGTGTCCGGGTTCCCTAAATAGGGAATTACCGGGCCATTCTGAGTATGGAGGGCCCGGTAATTCCTCCTTCAGGGAACCCAGGCCGGTCCTTCCCCATTCCCATTTCAGCCCATATAGGGCTCAATGAGAATGGGGAGGGAGCTAACAACGGGCCCACTCATAATGGGCCCATTGTTAGCTCCCTGGTTCCCTCGCGGGACCCGCTATGGACGTCTGGATAAACCAGACGTCCACAGCGGGTCCCGCGAGGGCACCTCGTAATAGTGCGGAGTGGGTTTAATGGCGCCAGCACCATAACCGGCGCCGTAAACCCATTCCGCACATCTTATAATAAGGCCCATTGAGTCTGATTTAAACTCTTCCAGCGCTTGACCGTTTTTAGCTCCAATAATATGGCCTCTTGAGGGCCTACCTTCCAATTGGGCTAACAGTGATCTCTTTATTACTAGTTATCTGTCTAGGCTAAATTTATGTACCAACCATCTTTCTTGGAAAACAAAAACATCAGATTCTTTTAGCAAAATGTGACCAATTGGATTAGATACAAATGAATTAAAACTGCAAGTATTCCAAGTTAACATTTCAAGGGATTCTTGGGGAGAATTTTCTGGTCACACCCGACTTCTTGCCCCCCCTTCGTTGCTCCTGGTGGTCTTTCCTATGAAACCTGTTATGCCCTCCGGCGCTGGGGATAATTTTCTCATAATGTCCTTGAGGTCGTTACTTTGTGGACTGTCTTGATTTCTTTTCAAAGGCTCTCTGGCAGGCAATATAGGTTTAGGATAGATCTCTGGTATCCGTTGAAAGTCATAGCAACCAGTGGGGAAAACTTGAGCATTGTCCATAATAATTTCAACTAACATAGGTGAAACCAGATGAACCAGAGCCCAATTCACTTCTTTATGACTGGATGGAGGTGCAACCTGGATAATGTCTTTGGATGAAATTAATTGAAGTTTTGGGACACTGTGTAAAAGATCTAAAAGACAAGTTCAATTTAAAAAGCACTGTTATCAAAAGCTAACATTTCATGGCCTTTACTTTTGGAGTATAGCTCGCTTTGTGGCAGAATTTCAATTTTATTGAGTTCACTGGCAGCTGTAACAAAATGATGGGAATCTACATTCTCTAGTTCAGATGTTATGGTAGTTTAGTTCCCTGGTTTAACAGCCAAACATCTAATGTTCCATTCTGGCCTCTGACCGCTGGCCATTTAAGTTAGAAATATAAGTATCAGTGGTCAAAGAACAACATCCCGGTTAGTCAGAGCTAACTGAGCAGAAGCCTGTGGTCCCTGTGCTAGATGAAGTTTTGGCAGGGGATTAATAGTTGGTTCAATCATCACCACTCCTTGTTTGTTCTTAATTGCTCATTGTCGTCTGGGTTCGGCTCTTCGTTGCCTTTTATAATGCCTTCTTGTAGGGCCCTGTTTTCTCTGTAGCTTGTGCTTAATGCTTTCTTTGGCCTGGCTATGCTTAGTTTCAGTTTGGATCTTAGTGTTTTGAACACCAATTGCATTGGCTTTTAATTCTGTCACTGCAGAGTATGAATAATCTTCTGATGAAATCGTTTCTTTAAATCCTGAGACCCATATGACCAATCGACATATTGTTTTTCATCCAATGGTCTTGTCCCCTTGATCGTTTGGCTGGGTTCATATTTATGTGCTTCCAGCACCACATCCACTAACTTTGCAAGCCCTGCTTTCAGCATTTGTTGGCCATTGTATAAATGATAACGCAAGGATAAAATAGCTTTCAGCATAGTCACTGATTCCGCTTCAGTAGGGAACATCATAATAGAGGAACCAGTGGAAGTAGACCTGAAAGGGGTGTCATACATAGAAGATGAAGCATGCACACTTTCTGATATTTCCTTAAAATCAGGAGATTTAGACAAGTTGGATGAGTCAGTTAATGCAGTCCCAATTATATTTTCTGATGGATTCAAATGAGTCTTATTCGTTGCATACAGGGAATCACCTATAGAGTCCCTTTGCAACTTTAGGCAAAGATTAAGAAGATTATTATTGTCTACAGGGTTGGACATTGCAGTCTCATCATGAGTTTGGACATAATGAATGTCCCTCATCGGTTCCACTCGAGGTACGGTATGTGGTAGCAATATAGAGGGCCTCATGAATGCTGCGATTTTACGTTGCTTGGCACGAGGCAGACATGGCATGCGGGTGACGTATACTGCAGCAGCATTGCCTTCGGTGGAAGCGTTTGCGTGTATCTTGCTGTGTACATGATTTTTAAAGCTCCTGCTGCACTCTAATTTGCACTTTCCCATAGAGCTGTTTCCAATGTGGAGATGGTATGGCTTCTGGACTGCCGGCATGGTACAGTAATACATTACAAAAGGGAATTTAACTGACCACGGTCCTTGGTACGCAAACTGGCAACTGCTTCAGCAATGGACTTGCTGGGACTTACATGGAGCGCGCGGGCAAGCGTGTCTCAGTCTGTTTTTGTAGAATTCCTGAGCTGCAGGTGAGTCCGATTAGGAAATCACGACAAACGCTGTTCAGCAGACCAAGGGTCTCCTGCCAACTGTTTCAGCAATGGACTTGCTGGGAGTTAAACAGAATGCTGTGTGAACATTGTGACCTGACATGAACTCAAACTAATTTAAGACAGCTTTTCATATCTTATACGACCTGTAGCAATGAAAAGTGTTCTTCAAACATGCACCGCACTTTAACATAGTAATTTCATGATGCACACAAAGTGTGCGGCACTAGCTGAGCAAGTGTTCGTGGGCTCTGCATGTTCAGCCGATGTCCAGGAAATTGTGCTTTCCTGCTCTGGCAGATTGGCTGACAACAAATGACAGCTAACAGCCTGGTTAACTTCACACCATTAGGTGTTATCTGAGAGCAGCCTTTTAAACTCACACGGGTAAAGTGTTATATCTGATAAGGATTCGAGAACAGGAAATTGACAGACATAAACAGAAGTATCTTGCACATCCACAAAATCAAGGGCCATAGGTTACCATGGACAACACTGGGTAACAAGGGAGATAGAAATCCCTTGATAAACAGACAACCGGCTAATATAGCCTGCAGAAGCATAAAGTGCATAATGTTATAGATCTTCACAAATGCCATAGAGTGAAGGCAGTTACTAAACAGGTGCAGAGATCTCACTTTGAGGTGCAAAAGGACATTTAATGTAGTTTTACATAGGCGTTCCACCGCCAATGAACAAAGTGATATGTTAGCTTCCCCACTGTTCCAAATAGCGGATATGACGAACTCACATGTGCAGGGCAACCATGTTACTTGGCAGATAGATTTCCCAGCACAAGGATAAGTAAAAGGAAGGAAAAGCAGGAAGCCCAGCAGACCTGTCAGTCCATTCAAGCTTGAGGGTCTGGGGAGGAGTTCAGGGCAGAGCAGCAGCAGCATAGGCGCAAGACAGCCAGTCCCAACTAAACAGAACTCGTCAACCCAAGAAGGAGCTGTTTCATTTGAAGCACAATCCACTCTAAACATAAGTGACAGGTGGGAGCTTTCTAGGTGCATGGAGACTGATGGTGTATAGTATTGGATAGTATAGTATGGTGTGGTATGGTATAGTACAGCATAGCTTAATGAGAGATAAATGTTACCCATGCTGTTAAACTAAAACCATCACCTTTTCTAGTACTTACACATTCAAACATGCTCTTTGCCCACATAGCAATCTTTTCCATAGGTGTGATGTTATGCTATGTTATATCTGCTTTAGCTTGTTTAATGAGAATAAGAACCCTCAGAAGATAGGGGATCATATTAAATGCATTAACATAACTCCTATGTCAAGTGAATGCATCAGAGTGGTATCTCTTTGAGTGTAAGAACTTTACAATTCCTGGTTGTATATCTTTAATCCTGTTGATAAGCATATGAACCTACGCGTGCCTGTCTTTTAGCACTGAGACACAACCTAGGGTGAGTTTTGACATGAATGACTGATGACCAGGGATCTGTTTTCACAGCCTCAAATGAGGTGGCGATAAGAGGTTTGTGGACATGCCTAATAATAGGCAATCAAGACAGACCGTCACACCTAAAAGGGTCAGGGGTAAGTAGTGAACATAGAAAGGAATGTGGGCCTTAAATGTACCCCACAATGCGACGTCAACCTTCAGGTACAGTAAATGAGACATAGATACAGAAGTGACAGGCATGGAGTCTGCCGCTATACTGCCACGTGCCGGCTTTAGATCCTTTTATTTAGAGCGTGTCATTTCATGAGGTGACATCTTAAAGGGGACAACACCACACTCCTTTTTCATAACAAAGAAAACAACAGTAACCATGTGAACTAACATTACAATGGTGGATGCTTTCCAGTCCGTGCACCCATTCTGTTATAGGGGGCAAACAGTGATCTCATTAACTGGTGACCCTAGAGCCTTGGTTCAAACGTCTCACTCTAAGGAGTCTTACTCCTGTCCTCTAACAGAGTTTCCCCCCTTGATTGCTGGTGAAACTCCTGATCATTTTCCTGGGCACATAATAGGAAGAAAACATCCCCGTCCTCTTCTTCTTTGCATATAGGCCCTCTTCCCTCTGGTGGTGCCAGCTGAGCAACAGATGGTCTGGGCGGTCAATTTGTCAGGTATAATCCCTTGAGGGGATGGCTTGTGATAGGGCTGATTGGGTGGCCGGTGATGGGGCCCAACAGACCCTCCCAAAATGGTCAGCCTTTCCGCACCTCCAAAATGTGTGTGCTTTGGCCGGACACTCACGTGCGTGCGGCAGGTCCCATCCACACTGTGGGAAGGGTGAGGCACCTCCAACGCCAACATCATTCCGGGGCCATTCACCTTTCCTGAAGGCCTTGCTTCCCTGCGCTTTTCACACTGCACAACTTTCCTCCAGCTTCACCTTCTGCATGAGAATGTCTATGGCAGACGCTGTTACTTCTGCAAGCTCATGGCCTGCCCCATTTCCAGGATCCTCGCCAGTGTTATACCAGGCGGCTCTCTGAGGACCTGCCTCCTCAATTTGGCTGAGTTGCAGGCAAAGATGATTTGTTCCTGATCTCATCGTCCTCATTGTTGCTGAAAGCACAGAATAGTGTAATGTGCCTCAACCTTCGAGGGAATGCTTCCTGGTTCTCTCCTTCGTCCTGCCTTGCTGACCTTAGCCTGAACCGCTCATTGTCACGGTTGATCATGGGCATGAAGTACTCATTTAGTACCTCAATGGCGACTGAAAATGAGAGATCTCTGGCTGGCCTGAAGTGTCTTAAACAGTATTTGAACTGCAGGACCCGCAGAGTATAGCCAGGTTGGCCGTTTCACCCGATCACTGACCTGGACAGCCTCGAAGTATAGCTCCAGCATTTCAAACTATGAGGTCCACCAAGGCTGGATGGTGCCCCCACTATGTCAAATTCACTCAACTGTGTCAGTTGTCCCTGTTGAGGGGCGCTCTGCCAGCCTTGTCTGCTTCATCCCCGTCATCTCCCACGGCGATAGCAGGGGTTTTGCTTCCCAGTTCAATTTCTGCGAGTGCCTGAGATTGTGTGGTCCTTGTGTGTTCGGGCACACATTTGAAAAGTGATCTGGCACGACCTTTCCTCCTTTTCTTTCTTTTTTTGACTGAAAACCAGACGCCCTCCCCCCAGGTGCACGAGCACTCCTCACTGGAGCTGCAACCTCGGCGGGGGAAGCAGTCCCTTTTGGCTCTGATCCCAGAGCACAAATAGATTTTTTCCCACTCCTTTTAGCTTTGATCCCAGAGAGTAGTGCAGGGTAAGTCTTGTTAATAGTTTTTATTTTATTTTTCCCTGCTAAGAGCAAGGAGCCCACACACTTTCTCTCCTCAGTACGCCCTGATCCCAGAGCACGATCAATTCTTTTTCAAGCTGTTGGCCCGGCGCACAAGGACAACCTAGATTTCCGACCTCATAACGCACTCAAGCACACCTTCTGCTCTTATATACTATTATAATTATTATTTTTAAACAAGCTCCGTTTACGGAGCACAAAGGACAGAGTGAGACTGCTGGCTCCAATGACCAGCAGGGGGTCGCTGCAAAGGCACCTTCTGATTTGCTTTGCTCCGAGAGGTGGAGTGCATCAGTTACAGCGCTTTCACGGCCTGGGCTTACAATTACCAGCGCTGAACACGGAGCAAACAAAACCTTGTCCTGCTCTGACCACGGAGCTCAGCATGCAATCTCAGGTTTTTTTCAAAGCTCCAATCTCGGAGCTCCTCTGATGCACCACCGTTTTGGCCCAGGATCACCCAGGGAGAGTGCTCTTTCCAGTTCCGTCCACAGAGTGCCTGAGAGCGCAGTCACTTTATTTCGTCAATAGCTCTGAATGCAGAGCGAGCAACACACTTTTCACTGCTACGCAGCGTGGGCACACATCAAAGGAATCGCTTACCGTTTTCAGGTTGGAGCTGCCTCCAGGAAGCAGGAGGGTGGCTCCCACCGCAGGAGGAGCGCAGCACCGATGAACCCCCTGATCAGATTACCTGCCTCAGCGGTAACAGAATGCAGGGCAGGCGACAGCTAGCACAGCGAGCCTCAGAACTTTGTTGCCAATGTTATGGGGTGGTTTGTGGGCACACGGCTGCCCCGATCAGTTCTAGGGGCACCCAGCAGTTTCTTCAGTTGTCGTGGTCACACGGCAGTCAACAGTTTTTTGGGGCAACCGGGCTTACAACTGAGATGTGATCACACAGTTGGACAGTGGCCTGGGGGCACCCAGGCTTCACACACTGATCTGGGATCTCCCAGATCAGCAGCTGGCTGCAGTACCGTGGTCATACAGCATCAACCTGCACACCCAGTAAATGAGAAACAGAAGTGCCAAACATGGTGTCTGCTGCTGTACTGCTGCACGTGCCGGCTTGAGCTTCTTTTGTATAGAGCACGTCATGACACATCTTAAAGGGACAACACCACACTCTCCAAAAATAAACGTAGACGACTATTGCTATTCCCCCTAATGCGAGTGACTACAACCCTACAACTAGCTGTTTGTTTGTTTATTCATTTGTATGGCGCACTGGACCCGTAGGTAACTGGGCCCAACAGAGTACAGGATAGAAGGATACTGGTTTAACTTTCAAAACACACAGGATTGCATGCAGTTGTGCATAAGTGAACACTTCGTACGGTGTGCCTGCTTCTAGATACTGCCTTGGTGCAGCTGGCGATTTAAAGATGGGGGTCTGGGGGCGAAGGAAGGGCGTCAAAGCTATAGGAAACGAGTCCCCTTTGAACCCGCCTGCCTTTCCTGGCCTGCAAGCGTGGTGGCCATGGCCACTGCTAAGGGCATGAATTCCGTGAACAAAGCATCCGATGAGTTCTGTGCTCGAGTCTCCCGGATATGGGGCCTTGGTAAACAACAAACCCTGCCATCTTCTTGCAAATGGAGGCGGGGTTAAGAATCATTAGAGGGAAAGCCACAGGAGTCATTTACAATTGCAGTTCGACTTGTAAACAGCTGGGTTCTCTTCTCGCTTTCACCTTGGCAAACAATGGCCCATGTGGGTGATGCAAACTCTCTCCCAAGGCCTCAATAATCAGGTCTTTCTTTCATCTACATTCGTTTTGTGAAAAGGCTAAGATTGATCACTGGGTTTTGAAAGCTGCCAATTGGCCTAATGTCCCTTGAAGTACATTTGCTCCCCTGAGCTTGAAGTTTTGCTTTTCTCATTAGAAGTAGAAGAAAAAAGAAGAGCGATGAATGGAAACCACAGGGCCAGCATTTATTAACCACTCTTTGGGTAGCCTTCCATTCCGTGGGATGGCAGAAAGGAAACTGCTATATGCAAACTAGCCTTGAGCAATCCACCCCGCCCCCCCCCCCCCCCCAGCCCCCTTCCAAAACACATGCGTTTCCTTCCATTGCTTCCTGGTTTTCTAAGTGAGCAGCTCAAACTGTTCATGGGTAAAAGTGCAGAATGTATGGTCGGGGTGAGGGGGGGCGGGGTCTGACCTAGCGGTGCATCCTTATATCCCCTCTTCTGTGGCAGAATATCTGTCACAATAGAAAAAGAGTATAAATGCTTGTGGGGTATCCTAAGACCCCCAGAACCTTGGCAAAATCATTTTTCGGCCAGCGTCTGGCAGCAGAACCCTCCTGATAAGGAGTTTATTGCTGCTGCCTGCGTTGCACCTGGCAGGGACGTATGGAAATCGACGTGGTAATTTTCTGGGGTAATGTAGAAATTCTCTTATCAACGTGTGCTTCACTGGTTTGTGAGGCTGAACCTGGACATTAAAAGATGTTTCTGGTCTAAGAGTCTTACACGGGCCTCCGAGTCTACACCTCCTAACAAGCAATAAATAAATAAACAAACAAATAAATAAATAAATAAAATGGCTGTAGCTGTGCACGTGAAGTTGAACCTGGACATATGAAACTCCTCTAGCATATGAAAGTGGTATATGCGAATATGAGACAAACACATGGGTTAGACCTATTGTTAAGGTGCCAAGCATTGGCATGTGAGGCTGAGCGTGGGTCTATCAATGTGTACCTGGCATATGGTAGAGGTGTACAGACAAGCAAGACTTAACCTTGGCATAGAGTGTCTTTCCTGACACATGATAGCTGTATAATGGAATGTTAGGCTGAACCTGGGCATAAGAAGAAGCTCTTGCCATATGTTGACTGGGCATGTAAGGGTGGACCTGGGAAGGCGTGCCTGTATACCTGCGTGCACATCAGTATGCCAACCTTTAATAGAACTTAATGAAAATGTCACGCTGATAAGAGTGCACTTCGAAAGGTCGTGGTTGGTTGCTCAGTACCTCAAGTTATGCATCGAGCACCCCACAAATTAAAGGCTGGCAATACCACGGGTTGGTCGCCTTTTCCAATGGCACAGAGTTATAATAATCATTTAGCATTTATATAGTGCTACAAACCCTCGGGCATCTGAACGGGTGTGTGGTGCTCATTTATTGATCTCGGAAGGATGAAAGGCTGCGTTTGACCCTGCCGGGATTCGAACCTGTGTCAACAGGTTCTGCACAGATGTCAAAGCAAGCCCTCTACTCTCTGTGCTATCAGACCGGATTAAAGTTGAAGCACAAAGCAATTAAATGTCACTCAGTGGAATTCCCAGCAGGGAAAAAGCATTAGCCAGGTATGTCCGTCCACCACGTTTTACTTTTCCCATTAGAAGCATGGGCCAGCAGGATCCATCATGACAAAGTGCTGTTGGCTAAAAAGGAGGGACTTGGGGAAGGCAACTCAGATGACAAGGGGCCACTTGGGGGCCACTTAGCAGCTACTTTTGTGCCCTGATGCCTGTGGACTTTCGGCGCAGTATAAGCAAAAAAATAAAATAAAAAAATAAATACTCGCCTGAGTCCTGGTGCAATGGCGGCTGCAGAGACCTCAAGATGTCCTGCGCCAGGTGCTATCCGTTGAGCTCTGGTGCTTGGAGTTTTGCTTCGCCCATTATAAAAGCAACTCTTGAAGTGCTTGAATGCAAAGAACTGGGTGAGTGTCACACTCCGGACATGGGCCAGATTTAGATCTTTGCTGAGTATTTGAAGAGAGGTGCTAGAGGACTGATTAACCAATCACTCATTGATCGAGGACAGTGATCCACCCACTCTGTCCAAAGATCCACAACCGAGGCTGGCTCACCTATAGTGCCATCACCAGATGACGGCTTCGAAATGCTTGCGGGACAAGTGGCTCATATACCCCAGCCCTGCAGGCCTTTCAGAGGCACTGATCCATCGCCTCACTGCCAAAAGGCCGGCCTGCCTCTAAACAGCATGGGTAGTCTCATCATATGAAATGTTCCACTGAAAAGTCCCCAGGCACATTACATGATACAGGTGTCAATGCGCAGCTCCCCTCTGGCGAAATGATGAAAGACTGCTTGTAATCAAGCAGGTACCAATATAAGCCATCCAGATACGTCCCAAAGCAGCAGACAGACGAGTCGGCCGCATACTAAGCAGCAGAATTATGGAAAACTCACATCCGCAACTCCAGGAACTTTCAGGAACTGTCTCTGGGGAGGCGCGTGATGAGAACACCAGCTATGCCAGCCTGCCCATTTTACAAGGACGATGATGTCTGAACGCCTACCAACAACCTCATATGATCACAATCACAGCTTTTAACTCCCTCCATGCATTTTCTCTGGGATCTCAGGAGTGGGCTGGACCACAGTGAATTCGGCGAGATTGTCCAACAGCCCATGGGCGCCCTGACTGGCTAGGGCTAAATTAGAAAACTGCCAAGCTGGTGTGTCTTAAAGCCCAATAAGGATTGGGTTGCGTACATCCAATACTGGGGGTGCATCGGTAAGACCAGTGGCACTGGTGCAGTCAGTCACATGCCATGTTCACCACTTAATGGCTATTAGGCGGCATGACAGCAGGTCTCGCACATGATGTGCAACTCCCTAATACCCCCCACACTGTGCAGACTTAGGACGGGACCCACCCACGTGGTCTCATCCTTGAGTGTGTTGAAGCACCTCGCCATTTTGCCAGCCTAGATCGCCTGTGAAAACGGGTCTCAACAGCCTGCCCTAGGGTTCCTTCTCCTCAGAGCTGTACAAAGTGATTTCCCTGAGAGAATGAAGAAGAAGCTACGGCATGCCACATGTTTCAGTCCACCTTTTGTCTCTGGACACTTCATATGTACCTGGTTACCCCTAACAGGGAACTGGAGCAGCTGCACAAGGTAGACCCAGGCTCTTGGGCAACTCATGTCCTATCGGTGAATCAGAGCGGACCCACCCCGCCCCTTGATAGGACATGCACACCCACTGTAATCAATAACTTACTCAGCGTCTCCACCCAAAACGGCGTTTCCATACCAGACTGACGTGGAATCCCAAAAGGGGTTACCATCTCCCCACACATGAACTCCCTTCACTCTGCAAGTCTGACTCCAGACTGCTGTACGATGAAGCATTAATCTTTTATTCCAATCATTTTCAACTCAAATTATGAAGAGGATTCTTTCCCTATCAAGGAGTGCAGTAATTCAGGAAACTCCATGGTGTGCAACCCCCTCCTCCGGGGCTTAAGGTTCACTTTTCTAAACTAGTTCAGCATCCGGCTACGGTTGGAGCAGACTTTGTCCCGTGCCCTTCCCTTCTCTGCTGCCAGCTTTCATTTATTCTCATTTCAGCTCTCCACCTTCTCCGGGAGACGGCTCAGTTACCTAGCATTAAGATAAACGCGTCCTCTATTCTTTTGCGCAGTCTTTGATAGGGTCTGAGAGACCAACAAATGCTGCCATTCATGCTGAATCAGCTACTCCTTGTGAGCAATAACTGGTCTCTGACTGTTGTCATCAGTCACAGACATCCCTAACCCAGACCATGTCACATGCATCTTTAATATAGACAATGTCTACAGTTTAGGAACAGCCACAGACATCCCTAACTCAGACCATGTCTGCCGTTTGGGAACAGTCATCAACATCCCTAAATCAGGCCATGCCTGCAGTTTGGGAACAGTCACAGAGATCCCTAATACAGAAAATTCCTGCAGTTTAGGAACAGCCACATACATCTCTAATTCAGACCATGTCTGCAGTTTAGGAACAGCCACAGACATCCCTAACTCAGACCATGTCTGCCGTTTGGGAACAGTCATAGACATCCCTAAATCAGGCCATGCCTGCAGTTTGGGAACAGTCACAGACATCCCTATTACAGAAAATTCCTGCAGTTTAGGAACAGCCACATACATCTCTAATTCAGACCATGTCTGCAGTTTGGGAACGAGTCACAGACATCCCTAACTCAGACCATGTTTGCAGATTGGGAACAGTCACAGACATCCCTAACTCAGACCATGTCATGTCTGCAGTTTGGGAACAGCCACAGACATCCCTAACTCAGGCCATGTCTGCAGTTTGGGAAGAGTCACAGACATCCCTAACTTAGACCATGTCTGCAGTATAGGAACAGTCACATACATCCCTAATACAGAAAATGTCTGCAGTTTAGGAACAGCCACAGACATCCCTAATTCAGACCACGTCTACAGTTTAGGAACAGTCACAGACATTCCTAATTAAGGTCTGCAGTTTAGGGAAACCCGAGGCCCATGACCAGGTTGCATAGGAAAGAACACAATAACCCTTGCTAAGCGTCTTTAGTAAAGCACACAAGCTTAGGTGGAATCTGGAGTACAAAGTCATGCAAAGCAATGGTGACATATGTATTTTAAACACAAGCCTATGCCAGACTACAAGAACAGGTCTGTGTAAAAATGGCTGAAAACACAGCCTCTCCATGCATCGGTGTAACTCACACCCAGTGCCCCACTCCATACTATTGTAGAATGCAGGGTACCTTAATCTGCAGACTGATTCTCATGCCTCATAGCAGTACTCTCAATGCTCCCACCTTTCAGAAGGCACCTTGGATGAGTGGGATTTATCAAGCATAAACCTAGTTGGGAAGCAACGGAGCTCTTGCACAAAGGGCATACGTACAGGAAATTACAAGTAGGCTGCCCGGATAGCTTGTAAAACCGAATATTACTCGACACAAGTCCACCATGTCTCCTCTTCCCCTCCCCAACCACTTATTGCATGTTCTCCCCAAGCATACTTCTATGCACGTCCAACACTTGGTGCCAACACTCCTGACAGCTGGCTTGGCAAACCCAATGCTCTCCCTTGATATAGGGATTGTTTCTTACAAACAAATCTGATGAAAGACTCCACACTACTAGGGCCTGCTTGAGCACCTCTCAAGTCCATCAAGCAACCACTCACCATCTAACTACATGCACCCTGCTTTGTCGGATCTAGATATATCCATCACAGTGTAGAGGAGGTCCCAAATAAAGCCTGCACTCCAATCGAACATTCTGAAGTTCCAGGAACGTTCACACCGAGATACGTGACGTATGATGAGCAAATAAACCAGCAAAGAGCCGCAGTAGGGCTCGGCCCAGTGCACATTGAGAAAACAGCACCTATTGAAGTACCAGTACCAAGAAAACCATGGACAGTAAGGTATCCAGTGAGGAAACTTTACCAACAAATGAGACAAAATGATGATTGCCCAAGTACAGTCCCGGACGAAACCAAAAAAGTCTTAATGGAAGACGAATGGTGACGTCACAAGAACCCGGACTGACTCACAGATAGAAGAAATGACGACCCGAGAATGATACAAAGAGACGAAACGCCATGTGTAAAGATATCGTGAACTTACAACAAAAGAATGATGTCCAAATGTAAGAGAATTAAGCTGTAAACAATACGAAGACAGTCGACCAGTTTACACCTGTAAATATGCTTGGAACTACAAGAAAGCTAAGAAAACAGTGTGGCTTGCTATGCTAAGTAGAAGAATAGTGCGTCAAGCACCATTATACATAATCTACCTCAAAACGATGCACAGTATTATAAGTGTATTTCTACTTTGCACAAGAAGCAGAATCAACCCAGGTTACTAAAGGCCAAACGAGAAAAGATTCATATTCTAGCAAAACGAGAAGAGGCGGCTGAATCGAAACTCAGCCGAGGCAACTCGTGCCAGGGAAGCCAAGGTCATACCAATAGACAAGGTGAACAGTAGCTACATCTAATTGAAACTAAGAACAGAATATCCTGCCTCTGAAAGGTCCAGATAAGAAGACATAGGCAGGTGGCGGGCTAAATGAGAATCAAATACACAAATTGAGAGAAAAGAGACAAATTCATGGTGTAGGAATCATGTGACCAGCCAAGCAAGAATAGGCTAGGATTCACACCTACGCTTGGCCACGGACCAGGCAGAGATATCAGAACTTTTCCAGGCAGAAGATGCAGTTTCCAGGCCAACCACAGTGAACTAATTGACACACAGCTACTAGAGAGATGATTGATTGTGACCATAATTGGAGAAAGGCCGGGTAACTAAGGGGCACCTGACACCTGGCTGATCATTCTGCGTGCTGCTAAGCAAAGTGGAAAAGTATGCATGGAGTTGGTGCCAACCCAATCACAGTGGACCAAGTAATCTATGGTACTATAGTCAGTAGAATCAATGAGACGTCGTACTTTTAGTGACATCTACAGTACTCATTTTGAAGGAAGGGCTTAGATGCCCACCTGACAGTGTTTATCCAATCTCCTTACTCCGTTAGTACCTATAGTAAAGTTACCTTTTCCTAACCAATAGAAGTGCTTATTAACTTTTGAGTGTTACACGTCAACTATGACAAGTTTTGAGCATAAAAGTTACAACTTGTATGAAGTTCGTTGGAGTTGAAGCGAGAAGGACGATCGCATCACTGCTGATATCCATGACTCCCCGTTTTCTGTACTTGTCATAAAACGGACTCCCTTTGCCAAACCATTGAGTTGTTCTTATTGATTGGTGCTTGAGTAACAAATCTTCACCCCCATCCATCTCAAGGGTGCACCTATCTCATCTTAAAGTATTTCCGTAGCCAACCTCGGCTCTATGGGCCTGCCAGGAGTCTCGGAATACACTAGTAAAACTCACGTTTTCCAAAAACGTATCATATTTGAAAAACATGCATCCCTAATTCAACAACTTTATCCACTCTCATTCATCTCCACTGTTGTTCCTCTCTGTATGTGGTCATTGTATTGTCTAGTTTCAATTTCCTATCACCTCCTTCCCAAACCTCCCGTTCCTTTATACAGACTAAGGTCTGGCGATACCCTGGCAGGGTCACAATATGCCACCTTTGGAACAAGGCCAGGTGCCGTAAGACCACTACGTTGGTGATGATTGCAGTAGAAATATTGGCTAACATAACACAGCATAGGTACAGGGATGGGTTGGGGGAGGCTGAGGTGTGTTCCGCTGAAACATACTTATCTCTTCACACACTGCAGGGGATACCCTACTTTCATGGGCCCTTGCATATCTTTGAATCTCAGCACCTCGCTATAGGCTGCTGCTGTGCATTTGCAGAAGTTTTCAGAGCACATTTGCTGTAATTGGACATCAGCGTTCCTCCTCTGAGCTACTCTCCCCCTTTGGAAATCTGGCTAGCTTGATTAATTGCTTCAAGTGTAGTTTGAGGAGGCAGTTTGAGACATGTAATCAGAGTGTGCACGTCCAGCTTTGCTCTGTCTCATAAAGAACAGTTTCGGGGAAGGAGAGGTGGGAACTGGGGAATAGTTTGCATTAGAACATGATTACAATGGTAAGTGGCCTGATAAATGATAGACCAAGAGGAAATCAAATCAAAGCGTTGTTTACAAAATTGTCATCACTTTGCTTTTAGTTCCTCTGGCAAAGCTGGTGTGAGAGAAGAACAAGGCCTTTTAGGCTTCAGTCTTACAAACAGTGTTGAAGTGCGTTAACAGAGCTTTATTTATATTTTATTTTATTTATTTGAATTTAAAAAGCGCCCAGAGGCCCAGAGGCATCGTGGTGCTGTTACAGAATACCTGCTTGGTACAGACATGCATAGATCAGGCTAGTACAAGGAGTAGTGACATAGGTACATCATGCAGGTTCAGTTGGTTACATAGGAACAGCATAAGAATTCTTGTATGTATTACTTGTTAGAGCAGATATACAGGCTTAATTGAACAGGTTAGTTTTCAGCAGTGAAAGCTTTCGCCTTCGCCGGTGCATATGTGCTTCTTTGGGGCCAGGCAATGCTCTTGTTTTTAAAGCAAGACAACTCTGAGCCTGGTCCTGCGCTTAGGGACTGGACTACGGCATGAACTGCAATATAAGGACCCAATTTCATTTTTTAGAAAAAAGTAAACCGAGTGGTGCCTCATGCAGGCCACACCCACACATAGTCGCGATTAGGCCGCTCATGCCTGTAATGGGGGTGCTAGACTGCTTTGTCTGTCCCATTGGCTGAGTGAGGCACGGGGCATCGTGAGATATCTAATCCTGTGTGGCCAGCTGTACTGAGAGGGGCTAAGTGCATTGTTGAACATCTAGTTCATGGTGGTGAGTTCTACACTGAGTGAGACAGAGTGTATCGTGTCGGCTAGTTGACAATGAAGCATGCCAGTCCATAAATACAGCATGTGGTCAGTATGTGATGCAGAAGTCATTCTGGGCCAGGTGTGGAGCAAGAAGAAAGAGGCATAAGGGCCATGTAGTTGCCACATGAGCCCATCCTGCTGTGCTGATCTTTGTCACCAAGGGGAACTTTTTAGGTGGACGTCAGCTTTGAAGTTTGGCCATGTCAGCTAGATGAACTTGAGGAAGGAATTAATCGATTCATCTTTTTAACGGCGGAGACCAGTCTCTTTGTGCGGAACCAAGATTCAAACCTGTGTTGCTCTGCGTTGTCTTGCTTCCAAAACAAACGCTCTGCCCGGAGCTGTCCACCCTCCTGCAATGCCTTTGTATGCAGATATACACGTATTTGCATTAAGCCTGGAAACCGCCTCCATATTCGCAGCAGTCGCTCTGCTTTAACACGCCACGGATTTACTCAACGTGCACTGCCTCTTTCCAGGATGGAAGGGACATGCTCGGCTGGTGACAGCTGTTCAATGGCCGCGCTTAAGTGTCTATAACCAGGTGCTTAAAATACACATTGTTTCCTCACCTTAGTCCAGCATGTGCCCACTTGCTGCAGGTTTGCCTGCCTGTTGCTGGATCCCTGATGTGCTCGATTGAATTCCTGTTATGCCTCTTTGTTTTCTTGCTAAGCTTTGATGTTTTTAACGGTGACCGCGGGCTGTTTTCGTATCCTGCCTTGTCTTGCAATGTGCATTGTAAGCAGCAACTTTAAAATGGCAAAAGGAACACAGGCTGCTGTTTGCTTTTCAATCCGTAGTTTAGTGGTATTCAAACTTTTTTATGATGTGCCCCCCACACCCGCTTGAGTAAAAGAAGGTGTTGCCATGTCCCCCTGGAGTAAAATATTGTTCTGCTCACCAGAAGTCATATCTGCTTCTATTTGCTATTTAAGTCAGTCACCATACCTACCCTTTTGGAAGAGCCTCGCACCCGCACCTGGACACACGTCGGGCCTCCGTAGGTGGGACAGCCCCACAGTTTGAAGACCACTGTTCTAGTTGGTGAGGTTAGAGGATAAGAAGCTTGTTTCCTTTATAGTTTGGGCTATTAGGAGCCCCTTGATAGGAGGGTGATGGGATGTGTGGCGAGACAAACAGCCCATGTTTGGTTATTTACCCACCGATTAACTGCACATGGTTATGTTAATCCCTATAGCCATTCCCACTCACTATCTGTCCCTTCCTGTCCTTTCTGCCCAAAACACACCATTCTGCGATCTCTCTGTGCTAGCTCTATCATGCAGTAACATCAAGCAGTGTGTTGTGTGGGGGCCTAACAGCGTATTTTCTAAACAGCCGTCTGAGAGTTAATGGCATAATTGCCACTGTGCTAATGGTGTAAAAAAGAAATGTTTTAACCAAGTGTGCCTCCAGCCACTTTATTTATAAGCATAGTGTGTCCTCAAATCTATTCCTTGCACTGAAGTCCTGTCAAAAGCGCAAATTGGTGGCTTGTGTACAGCTATTGGATAGGCATGCTCTGGCACTGACATCAAATGCCCAGCCACTTACACAATTTCCCAGCTATTTCCACCTTCTGTCCAGTTAGTAATGCTATGGCAGTGCCAGGCCTATCTCATGCATACACAAAAGGCAAAACAGTTGGCGTTGCTAGTAAAGTCTTCTTTGTTCCCTATGACTCCCCTTAGTCAAGAGTTTCTCTTCCTTTTGCTCAGCTAAACCGTTCTAACAACTACACCTGAATGTTTCCTGCCTTTTTTGTAAACTAACACTTCTCCCTTTCCTGCTACCCACTTGTATTCATGCAATATGCTTTGGTGTCCTCTCAAAAGACCCCCTTTGGCACTTCATGTACCCCCAACTGCGAATGTCCCGAAATAACCAGGACTTCATTCAGTTGGAATAGTAAATAGTTTATTTGTGCTCCACTTTGCTGCCCGCCTTATATTGCTTCTGAGGTGGTGTTACCCGGCAGCAACATTCATAGGGGATTTTATGTAGCAGTCAATAAAATGGTCGAGGTTTGCATCATTTAAGGTGTCATACTGTTCAGACACAATCACAGTTTTGCAAGAAATGATGTGTGCTTTGCTTATCCTCTTTGTTCCACAGAGCTTTGTGATTTCCAGTCCAATTATGTTAGCAGCATGCATTTTCCCCTTTGGCAACGCTCATTCCCAAGTCCGAAGCACATCTCCACTCTTGGCAGAGCCTGACAGTCCTTAGTGGGATTCTGAGTGAAATACAGTAGAGTGGATTCAGACAGATGTACACCTCTGTGGCTGGCATGCTTGTTTATCATACCGTGATTGCCAGAGCCCAACGCTCAACCCCGCGGCCATCACAAGACAGGCCTAGGCCTGAGGAAGGTTTTGCGGCAGAAAATAGTGTTATACCCGATGCGTGGTTTCAGAAAGTCAGATCTCTGCATTTTGTGGCAAATAACCACCTGCCCTTGAGCTCATAGGAGGTTTTCAATTAGTTATAAATATTTGTGTGAGTTCGCGATCGGAACTCCTGCGAACCAACCCTCAATAAATAAAAATGAAATGTCAGCAAAATTTATTTATTTATTTATTTATTAAATTTATATAGCGCGCAGGCAGCCTAGGGGCATTGTGGCACTGTTACTTGCAAGGAAGACTTAGTTACAATGTGTGCAGGTTGTGCCTTGGGTTACAGTGAGGCAGTGACCTGTTGACAATCTTTTACATAAGCCCTACATAGTTGTATTAGTAAATGAACACACTTTTGCACTTGCAATAGTACCTCTTTAAAATCGCCAAATTCTTGGGTCTCATGCTGAGTTTGGCAGAGCAGTAGAAAAGTAGTGATAATTCGGTAACCCACACTTTTTTGGTGATAATGAATTGCTGCACTTTTTATCACTCTTCCAAATCCTGAGTTTGCCATTGAAATGGAGGATTTACCTCCAGCATAATGCGTAATGCTGGAGGTAAATTCTCCACTTTAATATAAAAAAATCAGTGGAAATTAGTGAGTCGGTAGTACTGCTTGCAGTAATTCTGCCAAGATCCCTATGGAGTCCTCTGGACTCCAAAAATGGGCATTAACACAGCCTAACACCACTTGTAATCATGTGTTTAAACCCACCGTACCAAGTGGGAGCAATGATAACCAGTGTTGGTGGTACAGAATTATCGCCAGACTTGGAATGAGGCCCAAAGAATGCTCTCACATGTATTTTGCATATATGTATGTATATATTCCATTGGAGAGATAATGTACAGGCATTTACAACATAGTCAAAGAGCAGGCAATTCAAAATATAAGCAATACTGTGCATGAATACAATCCAGGCATCACACTCTTTTCTTGTTTACCTCTAACAATCTGAAGCCTACATTCAATCATTAATCTGCATAACCATCTGCAACATGGCTTAGTAAAACTAAGGATAAGATCACATTCTTGCTTTCAGTAAAGGGGTGCCTGTAGTCATGCTGCCTTACTTCAGCCACTGCATTTATATTAAATGGAAAGGCTAAACCCTATCAAAAGCCCATGGCTTCTAAAGGCAATATCATGAAACCAATTGAAAGCCATGGATGAAAATGAAGATACATAGTGACAATCCTCCTGTTGGGTTCTGTTCTTCCATCCACCTGTAACTATGGGACAACATATCCAAGCCGGAAGAAGTGCAAGTGGAAAAAAGGTTTTGAAGAATGCTATATTCAAACTTGTGCCACCATTTATCTCAGTGTGTCCGGAACAGTGGAAAGTTAGGAAGCTAATACATCAAAAAACAACAGGGACACTCCCACTTCAAGAAATTGGAAAAACAAAAATAAGGGTGAAAAATACTTGGGAAAAACGAACTATAAGGGTGATCATATCATTTAAGTGCACAAAAAGTACAGTATAGAAACAAGAAGCAAAGGCAGAACTCAAAACAATTGCATTAATTTAGAACCAGGGTGCAGGTCTATAATACCTTGCATGGTCTAATTTGAAAGCGGTGGGTCCATTTAATTCCTTTCAAGCTCTTCCCCCAAATGGTCATTGTGACAAATCAACTTCTGGGGTACTAGTGGTCCAGGGGTGAACGTCTGTTTTGAAACCATCAATTAGCCCCACACCTCTAATACACCAGAAGGGATCCAAACAGCTTGAAATAACAAGTAAATTATTAACCTCCCCATCCAATTTTGGTAATGTGGATGGAACAGCAGGCTTATCTCCAAAGGCCCCGAAAGGTCGTGGATCGTTGGTTAGTTGACCCACAGCAAAAATACAATTATTACCCCATGATAAAAGGGACTGTCCAGTCAAGGTTGTATTACAAATATCTAATTTACTCACCACAACAGACAATCTAACAACACTATGAAATGCAACACCACCTGTAAAAGAATGCAGAGGACAGACAGTTTCAAAGAAGGAAAAGGGATGCACTCTGGATGCTGACAGGAGGGTAGTCAGTATGGTTAATAACCACAAATGTTTCTTAAGGTTTCTTGGCTTTAGCGCAAAGGGAGCAATGGGTCTTCAAATGTCTCTAGGGGTCTTCTGGGAAGGACCAGACTGACAGAAACACAATGTACCTTGTGCAGTGGGAGTTCTTGGTGCTCAACAGGGTCAAATCGGCTTCAGTGCACTTTGCAGGCTTCCATGACAGCGTTCAAGACGGGATTCAGCTGCAGGTATCAGGCGGCAAGAAAGTTCGATGAGTGAAGGTGGACGAACAGCTGCAGGCTGGCCTACATGGAGGCTAAGGGTCAGGAATCACTGTCTCAATGCTGATCGATGGTTCAGAAGCACTGGGCAAGACGTCGCGGATGTCTTTAAGTGACTGCCGCCCGGGGAACTCGACTGGCTCAAAAATGTCCGGTAGATGTTCATCAAGGAACTTCTCCCAGCTTCTTGAATGGGCTTGTGTCGGAGGCGTGTGTTGCAGCCAGGTGCCTTGTACTTTGTTGAAGGTTCAGAGACCTTCTGGAGCTTCCTACCTAGGAAGCTTGCTGCAGAGCCTAGCAGGGCACGCTCTGTGCTGGCTGGGTAACAGTTGTGGAGCAGCCAGAGGGTCCTCTGAGGTCTTTATCACCTTCTGTTCCCTGGGAAATGTTTAGGGGACCTCTTTGGAGGTCCTTGCCTTCCTTCACTGGTGGAAGATGCAAGGCAGACTGTACCATCAGCCAGGGTTCAATGAGGAGTTCTTCTTGCTACCCCTGTGAAGTCTTCAGATGATGTGCCAAAAGAGGGGCTCAGCCCTCTTTTAAAGCCAAATGGGCCACAGTTATGTTATGTTATTTGGCATTTATATAGTTCATCATTGGTATGATCTCAAAGCACTTGTGGGTTGAACACCCTTGGGGGCCAGGCCAGTCGAGAGAGAAGAGTAGCACAGGATGTTTGGGTGCACTCAATATGGGGGCAGCTGATGCGATTGCCTGATGGTAGCTGCATCCTAACATTAGGTGCGTTGGTATTGAGAGGTCAGTTCAATGTGTGCAGTCTGGCGGTTGTTCTCAGAGACCTCATTCTGGCAGCATTAGTCCTGTGTCGGAGGCTTATGTGTGCAGCTAGGCTGATTGTTTTCGTGGGGTATAGCTGCATTCTAGTAGGTTGTTGAGGTTTTCATGGAGTATTGTTTGTATGTGAGCAGCTATGCCAAAATTGATCGAGGGGTATAGCTGCGCTCTATTGTGTGTTGGTGTAAAGTACAGAATGAGCATAGTGATAGGAGAGGTGAGTGTCTGGAGTGGATGTTTAATTGTTGCGAGCCCACTGTTCCTGATTACATTCTCGTGTTTTGCGGTAGCTGCACCCAGAGGTAGATTCACAGCTAGGATCCGAGTAAGAAATGTTTGCTCAGTTAGAGGGTCATTATTTTTAGGATCAGCACTATGCATCTCAGGGGCCCGGTTTCTGTGTCGCTGGTTGTGGTTTATGGTGGGTTGCAGGATAGGACTAAGCAGGATAATTGGTTAAAGAGCAGGAGATTTCTCGCACAAATGTAGTCACATCGAGCACAGTGATTGGTGTAGGCTAAACCTACCTTAATGAACCAATCCTGGGGTCCGTACCAACAATCTCCTGTATGCATGAGGTCATAACCAGAGTGCTTTGCAACAGGAAAAGTAAAGGGGTGAAAAAATGTGATACTAAGTCCTAACCATCTTCCGGTATGTTGTTGATCAAAGAGTCTCTCTGGTTAATGGATCTCTCTGTGGTTCCTGTTTAAAGTGTCAGGTCTCCCTTGAAGCTGCGGTGAAACCACATTCTCTTACCTGATAAATGTGCCCCCCTACAGGGGAGGCTTACTTTAAACATGTAGTCCCAGATGTGACAGTTCACTGTCAATGACAATGAGGGCGGGAGCTGGTTTCAGGTTGACACAGTTACGTATGAAAGGTTGTTGGGGTCTCCTGCCTCCTTTGTTAGCCTCTGCAGCCAGGCCCCATTTGGGCCTGTTTGAAGTGCACTCTATTAGTATGGCAATCACTGCCACCAGATACAGGGCTGAAAAGAATTGCAGGGTGGTTCCATGGAGCCTTTGTTATTTAATCAGGTTTGTCCATGTCAGGGGGAAGCTTGGTCCTCCCCTTTCCTGGAGAGGACATAGTGTACTCCACCTGTCACATTCCAACTAAATATGACAGGACGGACCGTGTCTGTAGGCTGTGTCCACCCAGGGTACACAGGTCTACGCATTTGTCGTGGTGTGAGCATAGGGAAATGTGTGTGGATTATCCCCACACATTTTCCTGAGGTTGGTCTACCATCATTCCATTTACTTAAACATTTAAAAAAAGCCCAGGCGAGTGCACATCCACCGTGCGGATGGTCGAATTCCTCACAGTCATGTACCTTCTTCACAAAATGTTCAGTATCATCTGTGTAGCTCTATCCCTTTATGAGTGCCTGGTATATGTATGAAATATGCTTTATCTTAATGCCATGTCTTCTAGCAGCATGTCCCACCGTCCTCCACTTGCGAACTCTTAGCCTCTTATTTAATGTCCTCCGTTTGCTATTCTCTGTAGCTTAGAGTAGGTCCATTATGTAAACAATGAAAGCATGCATTGACAGTCTGGTCTTTTTTCGTATACGATGGCTTCACAGTTATCTAAATAGCAAAATGTTGCTTTCTCCTATTTATTATAATGGGCTCATGTTAAAGTATAAACATGAAGAAGCAATTCATTGTTGAGATTTTGATCATGGATATGCTTTTTCAAGTATACACATTTGATTAGCTCGTTTTGCATGTTCAAAGACAAGGCCCCGAATTAACACATGTTAGGGCGTTTGGTTCAGTGAATGTCGGGTTGTAAAAATTAAACAGTACTGGCAGAACTACAAGGCAGGCCACAATGTATGTGTGTCTGCGAACAACAATATCAAGCACATGATTTATTTTAGTTTTTAAGCCATGCACATACTTCTCTTACTTGAAAAATGTAAAATGCTGCATGTGAGCAAATGAGGCTCTCTTTAAACTATAATCTGTATCTGGGACTGTACCTTGCAGAGAATTGCTGTACCTGGGTTTTGGAAAAGATTCCGGTGGACACGAGTGCGAGTGTAGCCAGAAAATGAACACACTCAAGCTGCACTCATCCTAGGCCACGACCCCCTTTTCAGGACTGAAACGACAAAGCAAGTATCCTTCAAGCATCCAGGAGTTGACCTTGACAACGGGGTCAAAGTCAGATGTGCAGCAAATACCAAGTAGAAATATACCTATCATGTATTGCTTCAACACAAATAATATACACAAATTAAACAATCGGTCTCTACCTGTAATCTGAGAGCCATTAAAAAGCAAAGAAGGTGTATCTTGTGACATATTTACATGAGGATCTAAACCTTACAATTGCGATCTTCTGCATAGATCACTTCAATTGGATACTCTCCCAACTTTGGTGGTTGTTCTTTCCAGTTGACATGTGCCTTTTTGAGGAGAAATGCAGGCTACAATGTAGCATTGGGGTTAGTAGTCATCCAATAGGATGCATAGCTGTGCATCCTGTTGAACAACCCCAAAACCAAGAGGAATCCATAAAGTTAAGTTATTGTCTGATCCGGCAGAAGATCTGATACCCTACAAAGTTGCTCAGGCTTAACTAAACAGACACCCCTAATAGTTGGAAGTGCAGGAAATCGCCTGTCACATATTTAAACATAATACGTTCCGGTCCCATGTAGCAGAAGGTTGAGTATAAAACGTCAACATGATTAATTTAGTTTTGGTTACATCCTTGGTGCAGATGCTAGTCCTCTTTAAATTGCCAGCCATGTCCTGGCCTGCAGTGAACAGACCAGAGGAACAATGGCCAAGGAAAGGAAAGCCACAATAGTAATTACAATAATCGTCTTGCAGAATTGGAAGTCCTGCTGAAGGTTTACAGTAGAAGAATGGATGGAGGGGACATCCTCACTCATAACTATGGAAACTGTAGATGATCAGGCAATAGAATATGTTAATGCATTTGATGACATTTTTTGAAAATATCTGGACCTCCATGATTAGTTGACCCAAGATGCAAATTGTTGCATATGGCCGATTTTAGATTTTACTTCTTCCTCGATCTGCCTGCCTGCTCTTTCCTTCACTCATCTGCAACTTTGTTTCTCTTGACTATAATGTCTTACCTTTTATCTGGCTTCACAATGACTTATTGGATGACTGACATACTGTCTGATACTTTGTTAGGAGGGATTTTCAGAACCAACGCTGTGGGAGGGTTTATAGAGGCCAAAATAGGTGACGAACAAGGGCTTTTCAAACCCTCTCAAGGTAGCATAGGCTGAGCAGCCAGACCGAATTTGGATATCGCGCTTTGGTGCGCAATGACAGTTAACAGAAAACAAACTATATTTAAGTATGCCTAACTACCTCAACAAGAAATGACAACACAGCCAAAATGTGGCAGCAAGACTTTTAGTAAGAACACTTGACCACAGACCCAAGAAGTCTCCACTGGTTACCAGTAGAGAATTGAATCCATTTGAAAACACTCTGCATTGCAGATAGAGCCCCGAATGGTCAGAGAGCAGAGATCCTTTAATCAGAAATGGCCCTCTCCCAATTATGAAGGATTCTTAGATCTAGCAATGACATATTTATCCAATCCAGGCGCTATGAATACAAAAAATACAGAGGCTTAATTTTTCTCCAACCGAGCAAAAACTATGTTACTCCACCTGAAAAGAAATTCGGACACCTGAAGACCATGTAATGATTAGAAAACTACTAAAAAACAGGCTTTTCAATAAGTCAGGATAAAGAACTACTAACAATAAAGTGAGAAGCAAACAGACTATAGTGAGGCACTACCGAATTGCCACCATCGTAAGGCCCGACACCAATCCAACAAACAACGCACCACAATCAACACAATGACTAGAAATTCAAGTAGAAGCAACATGGCAAAACCCCCAATCACAGCAGACCATTTGCATGGGGCTAGCATGCCAAGCAAGCACAGCCCTTTGGGCAACACCACCAGAGGACACACGCAGAACACTACTTGTGCCAGGCACGGCTCAGATTAACACAACCACACATATACTTTTGAACGTACTTGTTCATGCCGGACCTATTTATATTTACCCATGGCACGCCTGCACAATGTCCCCTGGTTGAATGACATTCTACATTAATTGATATCATCTGAGAATGTAAGAAATCATTTAACTATTGACAGCTATCTGCCCAAAATACGCAAAGAGATACACTTATACCCTACTGGCATTCTTAATTTACACGGCTCTTCAAAAATGTTGTCAATCAATTGGCATAAAGAACACCCTCATACAGGCCTTGAAAAAGACCAATTGGGTCAAAACACGTGTTGGCAGTGTTAATTCTAAATTACTATCCCCTTTTTTTATTTTAAACCCATAGAAAATAAACCCTTTTTTGTGTATCAAATCTTGGAATCTATGTTTGCACAATAGAAGCATAGGGAAATATTCTAGTTGCATTCTTCTGCCGAGAAGCACGATTGTGCCACAATTATTTCATCAATGTATGGACCTGGAACCCAGACATGGACTGAGCAAACAACAAGAGACAAATCTACAAGAAAACGCAAAAGACAACCACCCAAAAACTGTGGACCAATTGACGCCAGTCCAACAATCGCTAAGGTAAAAACAACCTGTAAAAGAGATTGAAACAAAAATTACAGGACACTGACATAAAGCATCCCCATAATTGAAATGACACCCACCCTACAAAGCCTATATTTCAATGAAAAAGGGAACAAGCAACCAACAAGAAACAAAAAACACAGACTGCATGGCCTATAATTATCTTGGGACAACAAGCCATAAAGATGCACCCCTCAATCAACATTGCCATAGGAAAACCCTAAACCCACCCATCAAAACGAATCTCACCAGTAAGAACAAAAGTAACAAACAGGATCAAAGCTGCAGGAATACTCAAATGAAAAGGAACCAAAACACCACTGGACCTGTAAAGCACAGCATATTAATACGAAAGCGAATGAGCCCATATTCTATGACACATGACCCGAAGTCAGAGACCCATGAACCTGAACCCTTTCCCAAAAATAGTCCCAACACCAAGACCAATGGAAAATCGAAAGAAGTCAAAGTAGCCCTAAAAAAATGCACAAAGAACAAAACCTACTAAGGACCACATTTGTCATCCACCCCCACAACCCACCAACACAAACAGCTAAACAAAACTCTCAACCCACACCAATACAGCCACAGCTCTATGCCTCTCCAATCAGCTTGTAAACCCATTCACTGATCATAACACACAAATCCTCCCAAATCCCCCAGGTCTCCAATCTGGAAATAAAAGAAAACTCCAGGCAACATATTGCAATCTATCTAGAAAACACACCCACATAGGGACCAGTTGCTCCCGGTTCTACAGAAAAACCAACAGCTAATCACAACATCATGTCCCTTCCCTCTAGTTCTCTAACCACCCCCCCTTTATCCATTTCAGATCCACGTGAGCACCTGCAGACCATGAAAGTGGCAGCAGTATGTGGCGCACATCTCAATAACATAACACTTAGAGATGGTCAAATGTTCTACACACAAGTATTAAAAATATACTATTAAGTTTTACCAAAATTTTAGAATACTAAGCACTACAAAGCAAACATATGCATATATATATATTTTTCAGTGAAGCAATTTATTGTAACAAAACCCATGAAAATTGTTGGGTTTTAGCAGTCAGGGTTACAAAATTCAAAAATGGAAGCTACTAGCCAGCCAAGAAAAGTCACTTGCCACCTCAATACTACACATACACACAGCACACCATTTTATACTCTCCAAGCTTCAAATATCACCAACCAATTGTTAGTAGCAATGCACATTTTGTGCCCCGTTGGAAATTACAACAACCTTAACTAGGAGTCCACCTGTCAATGTTGTCTATGATGTAATTTCTAATGTCATTACGGAGGCCATCTGTGATATCACCTATGTGCTTATGAGTTGAACAATGGAGGGACTCGTGGTCAAGGTTGTCGCCACTTATACCCACTGAATGTCAAGATTCCTTGTTGCAGTGAACTCTTTCACTTGCTTCACTGAATTTCAAGGGGGTTTGGATACTATATGTTACCCACCTGTAGCAGCAGTAAATAGCCATGGTCAGTGGCCACTTAGCGCGAATTAGAATAGAAGATCACAGCCCATATCCCCTTAGTAGTCAATAACCATTTCCCACTGACCATGGGCTTTGGACCTGACCCTGCTGCTTTGCACCAATTAGGGTGATAGACTATGACCCACTGGCCATGGCCTTCTGCCTTGACAGCTTGCTGTTTTTCACCTATAAGAATAAAACAAGTTGACCCACTGGCCAGTTCTCCTCCCCCTTTTTTATTCACTCTCTTTCATTCTTGTGAAATTTCCCCCAAGAATTACCCCAGGGAATATAACCAAGAAAACCATTTTGTTGACTTCCCATGAGTTTGCTTCTCGCAGAAATATAACATCTTTTGTTAGGCGCAGTAAGATAAAAACACCAAAAAAGTATTTCACAGCCTCCCTTCAACTATGCGTGAATCCATCTGTTTTTAGACTCCCCACCGTCTCCTAGAGTCAGAGTGGCCCCTGGCTTTCTCCCCCATTTCCTCCTGTGACACACTAGAATTTCCACTTGAAACTCCTGATTTATTTGCTGTAATCCCACGAGATTCCCACAGAATGGTTGAAAAGATCGGACTGACAAAGTCCTCCCTAGACTTCCCCAAAGTGCCAAACTCAGCATTTGGTCCTGTCCATATCCTCCCTTATGTCAAAGCTGCCCTTTCCTTCCTCCACAAATCATGCTCAGCAGTATTATTTGTTCAGAGATGGCCAGCAAATCCCTCGCCCCTGTGTGACCCAGAAAACATTGTGAAGATCTCCTGATGATCTTGGAGTCCTAAAAATTACAACCATGGAGAGTTGCTTGCAAAACACTTATGGAAACCTCACTGTGATCCTCAAGCCCCAATGTTGCCTTTCCAACCGAAGGATCTTTATCCTACTTCAAACAATGGGACTTATAATTGTAAAAGGAAACTGTAAACCTCCCTGTGGGACAATGCCCAGCCTCCTGTGTGAAATAGTTTTCCCAAACACCATCTGACATCAGGACCCTTAACAGACTCCTCCTTTTTCCTTAAGGATTTTCATTGAAACAAATGGAAGGAATCAAACACATCCTTCTTCAGATCCTATTGTTTGCAATTAAACATCCCATTTCAAAGAGAAAATACGAAGACTATTGAAGGATTAGCGAGAAAGATGGGGAGGCAGTATGTAAGGGCAGAATGGAGGGGGTGGGAGATGGATGAAGCAATTGCTGGAGACTCATAGAAAGTAAAAACATCATATTACAACCTTCCACCCACCACCACCGTAATATTGATCCAGAGCCTCAAGAGAGGCAATACATACTGCCAAGAACAGAAAACAAAACACGTCTAATCGTGTTGTGTACTTTTGTCAGCTGATAGGTATCAGCCTAAATTCTGTTTTCTCACTGGCTCCAAAAAAAAGTCACTGTTGCATTCACCGGCTAAAACACGAAGACCTTTTCACTGTGACACACTCGTGATAACGCCATGTGCCACGCTGTCTCCTACACAGTTCTTTAGAATAGTACGCAGGGCCTTCATCCTGAGTGGTATCTCTTGGTTTATATCCGTAAATGCCAAGATCAGCTTGGCCTGTGAGAATCTCCCTGGATGCTCCTTTTACAGTGTTCCACGTTTCAGGGTCCCCAAGGGAAACTATTATCAAAGTTTGACCTCTTGTTTCATGGCCACCAAAGGATTTCGTGGACAGCTAAAATGCCTCCATTATCTCTGTTGGTAGACTCTGTTTTAACTGCAGGACCAAGGCATTGATTACATTTCCCACGGAAAGTCTACGCTCACCATCTTCTGTACCGGCAGGAAATCCCAATGCTTTTGTGTTAGCTGCTCTGGAGTGATTCTCCAAGTGTCCCACTACACTCCAGCTGGTGCACTACTGCAGCGGCACACTTCTGGAAGTCGGTAAACACCCTCTACGCCCCACCCACTGTTTCCACCATGGTCTTTATCGGGCCAGCTGTCAGTATTGCCCCTTTATCTACTGCGCATCTACTGTCACCTTAGAGATACAATTCTCCAATTTCCCTTCTGTGCTGTGACAGAATGTCTCAGGCATATATATTTCTTTGTCAGTGCCTGTATGCAGCACGCATTCTCTGGTCACCAACCAAGAGCCCGCGCACCACTTCCTACGTCCCATTCGCTCATTTTGCTCTTGCTCCTTGTGGTTCGGGTCTTAATGTCTGGGTAACTTTTTCCCTGTTATGACAGCTTCAAACACGAAAGGTGTGTATACATCACCCCTTCATTTCTCTTACTGTGCCCTCTTGTTTAAATGACACTTGTGATTGGGCAGGGAAGTTGGTCATGGGCCCAGTGTTGCTTAATGCCTCCCTATCCTGGTCCGACGAATGTGCCTGGAATGGTGGAAAACGGTCCCTCTCTTATAGACAGTGCATAGGGCACTGCACAATGCACTGCATGTTGCTGCCCTCCAGACATCTGGGCTTCTTCCACTACATGTCTCCTCCGTGGTCAACAATCCCAATAGGCCTACCTCCTAGGCCACTCCATCCACGTTGCTGCCATCATCTGATCCAAGCCTCTGCAAACCCTGGCACTGGTTGCAAATGTAGCCTGGATTGCCTGTCCCCCACCCCCACCGCACAGCTACATTCAGTGTCTCCAATGCTCGGCACATAACCTGACCGCTCCATCTTGGAAACCCTGCGAAGTTCGAAAAGTTTGATTGACTCACCTCGATTTCTCTGCAGCATTAAACACTGTAGCCCAACGTATTGTATGGAGAAAATGAACATTGGGTGCCTCGAACCACCCCAGACTGATGCCATGCTTTCCTTCCAAACCTAAACCAGAAAGCATGCGTTGAAATCATCCACATGGCCGGTACCATGCAGAGTGCCACATAGACTCTCCCTCTCCCCACTGCTGTTCAATATGCATAGGCGTCCGATGGAATGGAACATCAAAGGGCAGACATCCTAATGAACTCTGATGAGACCTACATGCGTCAACGACTGGAGAACAGTCCAGGCAACCACGCTGATATCACCAATTGCCAAGACCGCATTTAATTTATTTATTTATCTAATAAAAGGAGTACGATACAACCGAATAAAAGCTTTTTGTACAACACTCAATTGAACCTCATATATAGAAAAATGGTTGTAATAAGTGAATGTTGTCCATCCATACATTACTGTAAAATTTTAATTTCAATTCTGCACCATGACTTAGTCAGCTGAGGGTCATAAATATTGATAATAAGCATCTTAAAATGTCTCCCGTCATTTGTGTGACCAACTAATAGCCCAGCCAAAACATAATCAGACAGAAAATTGAGATTAGTTAAGTTATAAATAGCATTACAACTGATGAGGGCTATGCCCACTGGCTAAAACGTTAAAAGATCTAGGTTATTAAAAAGACCCTCCTCCTCCTACAAATGTGCAAAGCCTCGAGTGTTCCCGCAATCAGGGACGTGTTGCGAAGTCGGTTGGCAAGAAAGTGGACAGCCAAGACCAAGCTACAGTCTTGCCCAAATCCTGTATGAGAGGGTTGTCAATGAAGTGGACTGACCTAAAGCCAGTAGCGTCAGTCGCCACCCTAATGGCAGGACCTGGTTGAGAACGTGTTTGGGTGACAGTCAAGTCATTGTTTAACGTATTCATGAAGCAAAGCATAGAATGCGATCTAAAATTCCTGAGCCCTTCAAATTGAGAGAGCTCACCAATAGAACACTCATACGCCGACCTATACAAATCCACCTCACGCTGTTGTATGTAATCAATGGTTCAGTCCCGATAAAAGTGAACAAAGATAGTGACAAGGTCACAATCACCAGGTATCATAACCACTTTAATATTGCTCAAGGTTATAACCAGCAGCTGCGGAATGAGTTGGCATATATCCAGACAGGTGGAGCAATTTAATACAAAAGCATCATGACGGTGAAACAAACTCTGAATCTTTAATACCCTTTCGCGAGTCATGCGAGTTCCACTAATACGACATGAATAAAGATCACACGTAGCTGCCCTTTCAGGAGAGTAACCATTAGACTCCGGAATTGTATTTAGGGCCAAATGTATCTTTGAATTAGCGGTTGACACAAGTTACATGGTTGCGTTGTAGCTGTTGGGGTGTCACTATTCCACACAGTCGGAAGGCTGGGCAATGACGTTATCGGTGCGGGTGCCGGCACCTTAGTTGCAAATAGACGATGAAGGACTTCCAAGATCACTGAATCGTTCTTGACATGTTTCTTTTGCAAAGTACGTTCATGAGGTTTATAAAGCATATTCATACCATTGGTATAAAGGTACCCAAATAAGCTCTGACTATCTTTGTGTCCCTTGTAGTGACACCAGGCAATTTCTTTATGGGACTGTGCACATGACCAGACCTCTTGTTCCTTTTAGTCTTAGTAATTCTCCTACTAGAGACTTGAATGACATCTCTCACTGTGTCAGATTCAGAGTTCCCCGAGTGCTGCGACTTAACAGAAGCGGAAGCAGAGCCTTGATCAACTTCAGTCATTTCATCTGCCTGGGATGTATAAATGACCTCAAGACGTTTTTTAGGTTTCCTTATTGATTTTTTCTTCAGTCGCCTTCCAGAAGATTGACAGGGGGCCCAATACTAGAAGGACCAGGATTAGCACCGCTGTTCATTGCTAGGTCAGGTGGAACCCACGTTTCACAATGCACCCGGCCCTTCGTCATAACACCTTCTCAGTCCTTAACTACATTAAGGTCAGTCCCGGCAGGAACAGGCAAAGGTGCAGAAAGGACTTCGATGGACAGATCCTTGTCACAAACTCCATTAGTCTTGGGTCCAGGCAACCTAATACATTCAGGAATGTGAGTAAGGGTATGTGAATGAGCAGCAGTCATTGCAATAATGATATCACATTTCTCAATAGGTTGTTTGAGTAGAAGTTCTGAGGCATGACATTGCGTGTACGGTGAATGAGAGGTAACTGAGGCTCTAGATGCATTCATCAAAAGCACCTCAGAGGTCGTAGCCACTGTAGAGTTCATTACAATATGTCCATCAGTCTCCAGACTGGAATGGAGAATGGGTAATTCAGGAGTACAGAAAAGACTTCTATTCAACTCCCCTACATTATTGTAATGCACATTGAAATCCCCACGTGTTAATTCTCTAGGTACCTAATAGCAGTTGGGGAGTTGCTCAGCCTCAACAGGCTGAGCCATCTGATTTAAAATAGAAGAAGCCAGTGTCTCCTGTACATCAATGCAGCGTTCATTAGATACTGCTAAGAGGTTATATATGCCATTATCTACCTGCTCCATCACCTTAGACATCTCAGGGTGATCGATAATTGGCTACCTGGCTCAAGAGGCACATTAGATTCACTAGGAGTACATGGAGGATACAATCTCGTGATTTTGCATGATTCAACAGCTGCAGAGGCAATGGGAGCTTTAATAATTTAGGGCGGGCAGGTTCTATGTTGGCGTAGGTCATAAGAATGAGCTGTGCAAGTAGAAATGACCGGCTCCTTCGTTTTTACGGCATCGTCCATTGCCTGCGATGTGTTGCCACACATAGCCAAAGGGGAGTCACCTTCCAAAGAGCACTCTGTATGCACTGCACAATGGAGCAGGACCCGACCCACCTCAGACGTATGGCCGTATGGCCGTATGGCAGCCTGCCCACATTTCCCATTGTATGAGAGATAGCCATTCTGCCTAAGTGAAGCTAAAACAGAATCTAGTTTTGGGTGGGCAACCCCCGATAAGTTTCTTTTTGACCACTGGATGCCCAGTCTAGAGACCTCCCCAGTCACTTCACAAAAAGCTACATTAATGTAAATTATATTAATACATGCCGATAAATTGTTCCCTAAATTGAATCTTAGGTAACAGATGTACTTCTCCTACCATGTACATTCAGGACAATGGGCCTCATTACAACCCAGGTGGAAAACTATGGTGCTAATAGCACCATGGTCCATGCCGGTAACTTACCGACTCCGCCATGGAGAAAGGGGGAATTACCACCACATTACAAGGTTGGCGAGGCGGTAATTCCCCCTTCCTCCATGGCCCTTCCCCATTCCCATTTTTGCCCCATAGGGCATAATGGGAATGGGAAGGCGGTAATTACGATACCGCAAATTGCAGGACCATAATTAGCACCAAGGTCCCTTTGCGGGTCCATTCCTTAACGGCTGGTAAAACCAGCCGTTAAGGTGGGAACCCGCAAAGGGACCTCGTAATCAAGCGCTAAGGGATTACTTGTACGGGTACCCTTACCGGTACCGGTAATCCCTTAGCGCCAGGGTCGTAATGAGACCCAATGTTTCCATTCCTTGATGTTGACCATGGTGAAGATTTACAGAGAGCCTTGGAACTGCCACGGATAGATTAATGCAATATATTATGGGCTCCCTTAAAAGCCAATCAAATCACTACAAAACCAGGCTGTCAAAATGGGGTTTAATTTGCAGAGAAGAGACAACTTAAAGCTAGCTATGGAATCACTATGTGTTGACTCATATACTACACATCCATTCCAGCCAACTCCTGCAGAAATGTTGTAATATTCTTAAATAGTTAGATGTATAATTTTGTATGTTATGTTATTAAGTCAACTAATGAATAATGAGATATTTTGGTGTGTCCTCTAACTGATGAATTTATAATTGTGTACGGGGTAGATCACAATAAATAAATTAGGATTTAATTGATGCCCAGTCTTATGGGTATTGTTGTTTACAATTGAATCAAGTACAATTTGATGCTGTTATTCTATGTGTTTTTGATGCCTCATACGCTGAGCCTACAGGACCTAAAGCCCAGCCCTAAGACCCAGCCCATCTTTAGGCATCTAACACATGGGAGTAGGTTGTTCGGATTTCAGGAATCCCGACTATGGAACGCACTGGTTTCATCTCGGCAAGCACCGAAAGACCGAACATGCCCTTCCACGGAGGAACTGGTCTTCAATGAAAGTGACCCAGAAACAGCGGATACAGGAATCTCATCCAGTTGGGCTCTAGCTGTTCATATGTCATCATTGCTCATCATTCATTCTTCTGAACCACTGAGCGCCCTGAAGCAGCTGTAAGGTGACATGCTGCACTTTATAAATACAATAAATAAACCCCTGAGAATGGTGACTTCTAAAAAAAAGGGCACATATATGGGTATTTCCTCTTAACCACTTTGCTCAAGTGGGCCCACGAGAAAACAAAACCCAAGTCAGTCAGAGAAAGGGATCAGCTATTAAAATATAAACAGTGTGTGATGCTGTGCCAGTTTGGCATCACTATACAATAATGCCACGAATGGGCAGAAGGGAGATTGACATGCCAATCTGACGTTTTCAGTTCCTGGTGTTGGCCAGAGGGAGCAACATAAAGACACGTAGAGTAGAATGGATTTCTCATGTGATTGTCAAAGGGGTACATAGCAGGCGAAGAAATTGCCCCAGCTCCAGTTCCTTTAAATAGCGAATCAGATATATGACTGGACAGGCAGACCAGTGATGATACATGCAAGTCAAATCTCCCATTTAGGTTGAGTGGCAAGGTGGGCTTCAGGGAAAAGAATAACCACACCTACAATATCAATAGTTCCAATTCAAAACGATGCTTGCAAGTGTTGTGGCAGAATATCTATATGTCATAGACCTGCATTAGGCCCATTCCGCGTAAGACATATATAATCATCTTTACACGTTGCACACACTCTGGACCTGGCAGATTCTTGCACAGGCCATCAACCCAACACCACACGTGAGTGGTCTGCTTCTCCTTTCTATATCATAACCTTGTTAAGTATACAGCTGCTGTTATGTTGATTTCCATAGTAGTGATAGATATGCTAGCTGACCCTATGTTATGAAAGGGTACAAAGAAACTGCAAGGCTTGCTGACACCCTGAACCACATAGTGCAAGCGACCGTTACCGCGAGGCAAACCTGCCTGGTAGTGACCACCTGGATTCGGGTCAATGTCATTTCATATTAATGATGTGTCTATATAATCTGGCACTATTGTACAATCCTCAGAGATGATTCTGGCAACTCCATGTGCTTGTCATGATGTGACTTGTTGTGAATACTCTCTCCAAATCTCAGCTGCCATTTGTGTCTAATAAGAATACACTTGTATATCCATCAGCCTGGCTCACCGTGCCTTATGGTTTTCTTGTCCCTCACGCAATACAGTTATCCTACACAGCTCCCACACAAGTAAAATACAGGGACCCTGGTAGTGGCCGGGTTATGGGTGGGTTTTGAATTCCACAGTTAATGTAATAGGCTAACATAGCACAGTCCTGTGTCTCGCAATTACTGGGTGTCAGTATGAGTGGCCTTGTGTTTGTAAAGTAGGACTGACAAATCCACTTCTCAGTAGCTAGGGCTACAGCAGACTAGCAAGGTGGCAAGCTTGAAGATGCATCAGTGAGCAAGGAATTCCTCCTCACCACTAGCAAGAGGCTCACAGCAGTGGCTTGCAAGGCATTCAGGATACTTCGTGGAGGCTTTAGCAGCTAGTTTCCCAGGCAGTGATGCGGTCTGGGGACCGCTTGCGCACTCTAGGGACTGCCAACGATGGGGGGCCACTACAATGGTAACCACAGTAGGTAGAACCTTTCATTGCACAGTATTGTATGGAGGCAGGTATGTGGGATTTTAGCAGCTGCAATGAAGGAGCAGAAGTGTGCATGTGAGGCATTCAACCATCCGCACAGTGGGTGTGCACTCACATGGGCTTTTTTGCACTTTTAAATTAAATTGAATGATGGTAGATCAACCTCTGGAAAATGTATGGGCCTAATCTGCACAAATGTTCCTATGCTCACTGCACGGCATACACATAGACCCATGTACTGGACACAACCTACAGGGGCCACTCCCTTGTCATATTTAGTTGGGATAAGACAGCCCAGAGTACCTCAAGGTATCTCAAGAAGTGGGAGGGCAAAACATTCCTCCTGCAATGGCCAGCCTAATTAACTACCAAAGGCTCCAAGGAACCGTTCTGTCCTTTGTTAGCTCTGTTGGTGGCAGCTTCTTTGTATTTTATTTTGTTTATTGTTATTATTTGGTTGATTAAATTCAACCTTTAATAAATTCCATACAACATTTACAATTCAATACAAAAAAATTCTAAGATTCTTTGCAAAGTTTAAGTATTTAAATATTAAACATTTTAAATAAATAAGATATTTCACATTGAAGTACAGTAAAAACTTTCACTTATATACAATCCTAAAATTCCTAAAATCCATGAAAGGAGAGATACTATCCCAAGTAAGTTTCCTAAAATTCAAAAAAGTAGAATGAACATTCTAAACACTATTGTTACAAGAGTTAGTTTCAGAGTTCAGTGCACTAATAAATCTTGTCACTGCCACTACTGTTTCTGTTGTTCCCCCAGCCAAGAGTCCAAATCTGTTTATTTCCATCATCTATTTTAAATTCAGAGAATGTCCTTAAGTATATAGAGCTGATCTTTGATAATGCCACGCACTCTATTAACCAATGCCTTAATGTTTCATAACCACTTTAACAAAACCGACAGAGCACTTGATTCTTAGGAATTACCCAATATTGTGCAAGCATTTGTTTAGACAAGATTAAATTCCAACGAAATCGCAGGAAATTCAACCAGGTACCTCTGTCAGGATAAATGCTCAGAAATGCAGCTAGTGTTCCTAATGTTTTGTGTTCACCTTGTAGCTGCAGCAGTGAGCTATAGGAATGCAAAGACTTTTGTGTGTTGATCCAATCATAACAAAATAAACTGAAATTTACTTCATGGGAAGTGTAATTAGTTCCTACGTCGAACTCCCAATTTTTTGCTAAATACAAGCACTTAATATTTGAATAGATTTCAAGTGTGCACAACCTTGCACTGCATATATTTTATTCATATCTAAGAATAGCAAGTTTGTCGTAGAGCAAAGGATTTTCCTCAATAGTGATAGAATCTTCCAGTGCGCTCTCACTGTCAATAACACTCTGCCCAGCTCATATTTTATTGTATCTACTGGGAACGACTTCAAAACTTTGAACACTCTTTTCCAAATTGTCCCCTCCAGAATGGGGAGAAACCAACATTTCAAAAGGGTAAACATCTATGCCATATAGCAATTTAGGGATAATCTTGGCTTCATAGTAGCGTATTCAAGGCTTTAGTGTGAACTTAACAAATTTCATATCAATTCTGGTTAACTGGTTCATCAAATCAAATGCTCGAATTTTGTACCAACTATATAGACTTGACCAATTGATGAACCTGCATTCAAAAGGAATCACAAATACATCAGCGAGTTAACTTTGGATATCTCTATATTTCCGATATGCCAAAATTGTTTAGATTTTCTGCTAGATTTCATCAGCTGGATAATCTTGGTCTTATCAGGATTAACTCTAAGGGACAGATCTTCCACATAACTCACAAAGGCATTAATCAGTCTCTGTAGGCATATTGCGGCAGCATCGATCAAAAGAAAGTCATCTGCATAAGCCAGCCATCTAAAACGCAACCAAGTGAGTTTCAGAGAAATATATGCCAGAGGTGATAAGTGGTCATTGACATCGGCTAAGTATAGATAGAAAAGGCATGGAGCGAGCACACAGCCCTGCCTTATATCCCTGCCAGCTGATATACTTTGGGATAGATCACCCGAATGAATCCATCATACCCGTATGTTTGTGTTTGAGTACAAAGCGATTATGAATTTCAACAAACCTGTGGGAATCCCCCACAATGTCAGTTCTTGGCCATACACATCCCCTCTCAACGGCATCAAATGCTGCTGTTAGGTTACGTGAGACCACCGGTATACTTTCATAGTTACCATTCCAGGCAAGTAACTGCAAACAATTCATTGCTACTCCATTCAGGGATGTACCCATTTGTCGCCAGAATCCCGTTTGCCATTTCTCAATTCTCCCTGACCCCTCCAACCATGATTCCAGATTCAACAGCAGGATAGATGAAAAAACCTTGCTGTCCGCATCTAGAATCACGACTGGATGATAGTTCATGGGATTTGCCCGGTCACCTCTTTTATAGATAGGAACTACATGAGCCGTTGAGTAGGTTAAAGGATACACTCCGTTTTTAAGATGTTTTGATAAAGGGATGACAAAACTTCTGCCCACAGGAAGGCTCTCCCTTAAACAAGTAGTTTGATAGTCCATTCGGCCCGGGGCTCTCGATGTACTAATCTTAAGGAGGGTTTCCAATGGAATCTCACCTCTAAAGTCTTCAGGAGTTAAGTCATAAGTGTTCACTGCTGACACAACCTGTTAATTTTCTCCTGTAAGACCCATTTCAAAAGCCTGGGTAAAGTGGGATTCCCACACTGACTCTATGACACCATTTGTCTACACGAGGGGTTGATATAAATCTACTGCGTTAAAAATTTGCCAAAATGACCTCATATTTTTATCCTTAGACAGCAAAGTGTTGCCTCCACATCATTCTTTGACTGTTTGGCCCTCGATTGATGCTGCCAATTTCTATACACTTATCGTGCCTTTGTTATCCCCCATAATCTTTCCCCCAATGAAAGAGAGAACATTTTTAAAGATGTGATATCTTTTGTCTCAATATTCTTTTACATGCAACAACCTCAACACTCTAGGCATGTTGGTGAGGGATAGGTCCATGTAGTTATCTCCCTTCGTCGTCAACCTTACCCCGATTAGCAGTGAGTTTACAAAGTCCCCAAAATAAACTGGAGTAAAGACATGATATTTCCATTGCTCTGAAGTAGATGCCAGGTACGTGGACAGTTGGTAATTGACCTTCCTCACTGTTCCCATATTGCAGGAAATCCTATTCCCACTAATAATAGAGAGGAGAACTCTTGAACCCACTAACTGGGAAAGATGTTGCGCCAAGAGCAATTCCATATTAAAAGTAGTTTCCAGCATTGGATGATCGCGGTAGGGTGTAAAGTTGGCCTCAAAATCATTACATCTTAAAGAAAGCCACTCATCAGCAAAAACATAGTCGAGCATTGAGGTTGAGTGGCCATTCGTCCAAGTAGGGACGGGGTGGAGGCAAAGTCATTTAGAGGTTTTGCTATCCAGACATGCACGCCATCTCTTCCCATTTCCTTTCTTGATCTTACTGCCAATTCCTCTTTTGCCTGAGAATTCCCAAGCTTCTGTGTATGAACAGTCTGAGTTCAAATCTCTTGCCAAAATGACATGCCTTTTCAGCGGGCTGGAGTACCATGCCACTACACACTCTTCAATACATTCCAGGATTTCCTCCAGCTCACCCACACCTTCATGCCAGTAGACTAGTAGCAGCTCAAGTGGTCCCTCTTTAATAACTACTTCAATAATGCTTGCCATTGCTCCCCCACATATATTGAATGAGCTCATTACTTTAGTTGAACTTGATGCCCTCACAAGAGTTAAAAGACCCCCGGAAGGACAGCCCAAAGAACCCTGTTTAGCTAGCTGTGCAGCCACTACATATCCTTACCAGAGTGGGAGTTTGAGTAAACCACGGTTCCTGTAAGGCAATAACTGAGTAAGAAAGCCACTTCTTAATGGCATGTACAGAGGAGAACAAACCGCCATGTGCCCTGGTGTTCCAACAAAGCAAATTAAACTCCCTATACGATAAAGGGTCATAAACATTCTCAGGTTTGGTGCAATTTCCATGTTCTTTTGCCCTCCCTCCCGCGCCTTCCCGTTCAGCCCTTTTAATAACCAGACCAATCATTAGATGATCGATTGTGCCATCTTCTGTCTCAGACTTGGAATCTCAGCTTGTGGAAGGGCACCTTCACTTCTGTCATGCTTGGACGCAAATTCAATATCACCCTCCCGGGACAGGGAAACATCGAACCTCAACACTCTAAAGCTGTGTCTTTCATTTAAAATGGCATCCGTAACAAACTTTGAATTGAGCACTGCTATTGAAGATTCCAGACGTTGGCGATCTGGGAAATCAACCCTAAGAATATCAGCGCATGAAAATTCCCGCCAAAGTTGGAACCTCTGAAAGAAGATGCAGTATAGTTGACCGTCGGAGAACAACAGCTTTGTTCTCTGATAAAACGCTTTCAAAAGCCAAGACACAAGTAAAGTCATTCAAATTAGTAACCGAATTGCTGCTTTTGTTGAACCTCTGTTTGCACACGCTTCTGGACTTTCCCAGTGTTCCGTTGTTCTCTAATAGGGCTGGGTCCAATTGTCGTTTATCCCACATAGGCTTGTCCTCCCCAATACTAGATCCACCCAATTTGTTAGAACTCTCACCTTTCCCTTCAGGGTTATGGGTTAACACTCTTAAAGGCTTCCCTGAATCATTTAAATATTTGCAACAGCAAGGTAATCCACTATTCGCACCATCAATAGAGCTGGGGAATACTGATTAAAACCAATTCCCTTCTCTCCAATACTCCTTACATCTTGGACCTTCCTTTGTAGGTCATGAATTTTCGGTTCCAGCTGGATAGACAAAACAGACGATCCCATGATCAGAGGGTGACCGACCTATAAAATCCACTTTTTCCATATTAACAGTTGCCCCACCCTTTACGCATTTTCCCTTTCCCTCCCCACTGCACAGTTCATCACCATTACACATTTTAGGCTTAGATTAGGCCGCAAGTCGAACCACACTTGGATCCTGTATCACCCACAAATCTTCCAACACTTTTCACTAATTTCCCTTTGCTTTGATTTACCAGGTTCCACTACTGCTTCTAATTGTGGCAAGAATACAGGGGGCAGGACTGGGGGATGGGGTACTGATTTACCAGATTAAAGTTTTATATTCCTAACAGGTTTCAATTCTGTGGTTTCATTAAATACCAGGTCTCTTAAAACAGGCTGATTAAAAAAGAGCACAAAGTTTTTGGATACAGAATGATTAGTCTTAGTGACTTGAGTGTTCTTCAGTTTCTCCATTTGTGGGGCACCAGAGGACACTCGCTTCTTCCTTTTTTTAGATATACAAGTTATAATTGTGGTGATACAGACATTCCCAACTTCATAACAGGACACCTTTGCTTTAGAGTCCGTTGACAATGGGCTTCGGGAGAAGTCGAGAGCCATAACTGGTACCATTTTCTATAGTACTGATTTAAAGACACCTGCACTGTCCGAGTTAATGCTACTCCCCCCTCACTTTTTGCTTCTGTATGATGCCCTCCCCAGTATAATCTGGATTCTCCAGGGTGCGCTGTTAAAGATTATTCTCATTCCCCCAGACCTTGATGTCAATGGCCCTCATTACGACCGCCACAGCGTAAATAGCGTTTCCGCCATTGCACGAAGGAGCAAAGTGCGGCCAATTCCGACCCATCGGGCACGAGCACCACGGCATGGCGGAAGTGCAAAGTCCGCGATGGCGGAAATGACCCCAAAACGGCCCACACCGCCGCCGTACGGCGCCCTAGGTGCAATACCGCCACCCATCACAGCGGACACCGCAGTGTGCGCCTACCGGAAAGTACGGTGACCGGAAATATACGGAAACAGAAGTTAAAACATGGGCCCGGAACGGGAAACATCCCGCCGTACACCTATAAAACCACTAAAACCACACAACCAATAAAACACTACCCTGAGACACACCCCAACCCGACATCCACCCTAGCGAAACCAAGAAAAATGGGAAAAGTAGCGAAGAAAGCGTGCGACCGCAAGCGGCAGGTCCACTTCTCCCGTGAGGAACTCACCGTGCTTACAGAGACCCTCCAGGAGAATGCTGCCGTCGTCTTCTGCACGCAAATGACCAGGACGGCACTTGCAAACAAGAAGGCCATATGGGCTCTGGTGGCACAGCGGGTAAGTGCGGTGGGGACCGCACCCCGCAACCCACAGCAATGCCGAAAGCGATGGGACGACCTGCGGATACGCGTCCGCAGCATACTCTCTGCCAACCGCAACATTGCCACAGCCACCGGGGGAGGTCCTGAATCACCCATCAAGTTGACCCCCTGGGAAGAAATCTGTGCCTCCACCATCGGAATGGAGAGCATAGAGGGAGTCGGAGGGATGGAGAAAGGAGTGCAGACATCCGAAGATTCAGGTAGGTGGGCCAAATAAAACAATGCCAAACCCACAAAGTCCATCCATGTGAAGTACCATGTGTCCACATAGTGCAACAGAAACACATGTCCAGGAGAACGTCCACACACATCGGCCTGATAGCGCACGTTAAAACCCACAATAAATACATAAATAATTAAAAACCCCTAAAACACGCACTACACGTGCAGCAGGCACACCCTAACTGCAGGCTGCCAAACAACTGCACCCTCACCCCACACACAAATGAAAGCACCTCCAAGGCCCCGACCCAAATCACCCTCAGGTACCACCCCAATGCATGTGATACAATGCCATTCCAATACCCACAGACCCATTAATAACCCTCGCCCTCCTTTACTCCACCACAGGGTCCGATCCAAACGACGAGCATCAGGACACCCCTACCAGCACACCTGCAAAGAGGGCCAAGACCAACGGCCAAAGACCCTCCACCTCAGCTGCACGCATCAAGACACGGCAGCAGCACAAATCAGGTGGCAGCACAGAGGAGGGAACATCAACAGGCACCCCAGCAGCCAGCATGCCCACAACACCACCACCACAGGTCCCCCCAACGGATGCCACAGAAGGCACTGCCTCTGGTGGCAGCAGCACCATAGGTGACACCCCATTGATGGCAGCATGCTCCGACACAGAAGACGGGGATGTCGAAGTCAGATCCATCCATGACCTGTCCCAATCCCCCTGTCTGTCCCATCCCGTACAACATGAGGATACCACGCAGGGGCACCCACAAGACGACGACTGGCCATCCCCCACAAGCCCTGTGGCAAGGCAACATGAGGACAACAGCCCCTCTGTGACACCCCCGCAAATGGCCATGGACCAGCAGAGGCAACAGTCCCTCGACCAGTTAATCGTGCAACAGCAGCAACTGGCCACGCTCCTCAAGGACCATGCCGATGAATGTGGGGGCACTAAGGCAGACATAGAAACATCAACTGAGACACTTAGGGCAGAAATGGAGAGAGGTACAGAGACACTAAGGGCACAAATGGAGAGTAGCACCGAGAGCCTGAGAGTCCAAATGGAGAGAAGCACCGAGAGCCTGAGGGGGGAACTGCATGCGACGTCCAAAGACGTATGTGCCGAACTTGCCGCAGTGCGCCGTGTGCTCACTGAGCTCTCGCAAACCCTTAGGGACATGCATGGACGTGAGCAGGCAGAGACATCATCCGTTGCAAGTTCCGTCCAGGGCAGCCCCCAACGTAGATCTGGGAGGAACCTGCGCTCCACAGGCAGGGGTGCCCCTGATACCCGCAGAGGGGGCTTGCAATAGCGACAGCCCACTGACAATGAGCATCTTTGGACACTGGTGTTCGGGGGGGAGGTAGGAGGGTGGAGGGGGTGTGTTGGGCTCACTTGGGTGGCGGGTCGATAGGGTGTACTACATGATATCACATATGCCATAAACAGTGCACGATCAACCAATGAGATGTGTGGACATTGATCTTTGTGTACTAGGCCATCATAGGCGTACAGTCCATATTGTGCATGTCCCAGACACACACAGTGCCACGAGTCCCGTGTCCATGTATCAGCCACCAGGCATGAGTGCTAGAAGCATACATCAATGAGATGCTGACGAATGTCACGGCCCTCCGGTGCCTCGCAGACTCCTTGAGGTGCTGCCACATCCCCACCCTCATCATGACCATCATCAGGTGCTTGCAGTTCTGCGTCAGGGGGCATGGGCACATTTCTACGTACGCACATGTTGTGGAGCATGACACATGCCATCACCATCTTTGCAACCTTCTCATGGCGGTACAGGAGTGCCCCGCCAGACCTGCTGAGGCAGCGGAAACGACCCTTCAGTAGGCCGAATGCCTGTTCAATGACTACACGGGTACGTGAGTGGGCATGGTTGTAGTCCTCCTCATGCTGGTCCCGTGGGTTCCGGACTGGTGTGAGGAGCCATCTCTTCAGTGGATACCCAGCATCACCTGTATATGGACGATAAACGTATGATGTGGAATGCCATTGCTACGTACGCACACCCCCCCCCCTTCCTGCCAGGTCATTGCCGAATCACATACCCCACATTATCATGCATGTAATGAGACTCACCGAGTAGCCAGGATCTGTTCCCTGCGTGTCGCTCCATGTAGCGTGGTATTGTAGAGTTCCTCAAGACCATAGAATCATGGGTTGATCCAGGGAATCGGGCACAACAATGTGTAATGATCCTGTTGGAGTCACACACCATTTGTACATTCAGAGAATTAAATTGTTTTCTGTTGCGGTACTGGGCCTCCATGGCATGTGGGACGACCAATTCCACATGGGTGCAGTCGATGGCACCAATGCAACCCGGTGTGCCGCCAAGTGCATGGAATCCCACTTTTGTGTTGGTAATTTCCTGCTCCGAGCGTGGTAGGGAGATGTAGTCGTCTGCGTGCTGCAGGAGGGCATCGAGCACTTGCAATAGTGTCCGTGAGAACAGTGGCTGAGAAATGCCATGCAACTGTCCGACTGTGTGCTGGTAGGTGCCTGTGGCCAGGAAGTGTAGTACAGACACCACCTTCAGTAGGGGTGGGATGGCGGTTGGGCTATCTATCATGCTGACAAGGTCAGCCTGTGTCATGTCCACAATGGCGGCTATGGTGTCCCGGTCCAGACGGTAGAGGGTGTGGATCTGCTCATCAGTGAGGTTGAACGGATGTGCTCGGAGGCGTGGGATTGCGGGCTGCCTGCGTGGTGGTAGTGGCTGTGCTGGCGGCCCTTGCTGGCCCTGCCTTGGCCTCCTCCTCCTGCGTCTCCTCCGTGCGGCCGGTTGTAGTTGGTGTTCGTCTTCTTCTTGGAGTTGGAGTACTTGCAGTGCTATCATGTCCCCCAGGGCCAACATCGCGAGTCCTGCCGGTAGCATTTCGGTGTGGTTGTGGGAGGAGACTGGCTGTGCAATTTATGTGTTATCAGGCTGTATGGCCTCCACCTGTGGAGATTCATTCCACCTGTGCAAACTGCTCTCCCCTTTGGCCGAGCACGTCCCGCGCACAACGCTGCAATTCGGGGAATGGCATCTTGCTATTGCAATCATGTATTTGTACCCGATGGCCGTGTAACATTGGTTGATATGTTCATTCTGCTGTGGTCCCATTGTTTCACATACTATCTGTGCAGTCGCGAACAGACTTGTGAAGGGTCAGTGGAACGTAGTACTCGAGTAACGGTGGGCCCTCATGCATCACTGTACCGAGTTGCAACGACGGGCGGGGCGTCCCATTTGTGGGTGAAGGCAGTTGCCATTTTCACACACAGCCGCACTCGATGGATTAATTAGTGATTTCAAACGGCCACAGATGCCTCTTCGACGTGATGTTGCAAATGAGGAATTCGAAGGGCGGCGCTTTCGGTTTTCAGCTGGCGGCGAGGAAATGCCCACAGGTCTGACTGCTAATATAACGTACTATTGTTCAATGTCCTTGGGACAGGGGCCATGGCGAGGATGCAATGATTGATATGAATAGTATGGGATGCGCAATAGCGACGTGGGCGATGAGGCCGGACGTTCCCAAATACATGTTACTTCACTACACTGGAATTACGGGCTGGGGCACTGTGGATTTTGCAGGCTGCATAACGCACAGACTCAATGGATATTTCTAATGTTATGTGAGTAAATATTCAGGCGTTTTAATCCCGGATGAGGGAATGATGAATGGATGCATGGGCAGGTGATTTGATACAGAGTTTGCCATGTACAGGGCTTCTTGGGATCTATCCGCCTCCCCTACGCTATGTGATGCAGGGCTGCCATAGTGGGACCATCGTCTATCTGGCCTTGTTGAGCCCTCCCTGTCTCGACGCGCCCTCAGACACTTGTGTCCATGCACGTTACCAATCCCATCTGATGGATTCTGTTTTGACAGACGCATGCACAGGTACACTCGTTTGTGATGGTGTTTACACCTCGATATAGATAGTTATGAGTCGCAAGTGGTTTTTGGGTGGTGATGGACCTTTGGAGTGGGCTAGCATGCATATGGCTGTGGATTTAGTGTGATCATTGAAGTGAGTTGTTGGAATGTAGTTCTGATGGCCATTCTGTTTTTTTTTCTTTTCTTTTGGTTGACAGGTATCTCCTCCCCTTTTGCCACTGCCATCTGTATGCCACTCCTGCAGATGGGTTTTACTCCCGACACCTGCTGCTTCGTGTTAATCAGTGGAGCAGCATTACGATCTTATGGGACGATCGCCAATGGGCCACATGCCCTTACGCAGTACTGGTGGCTCGGAGCAACATTTCGGCCTTTCAGCTGGACTAGTGCCTCCCCATTGGGCCGGCCCTGCGGTTCTGTGCGCTTCCATGTTGCCTTTTCGTACGTGAATGTGGCTCTGTGTACCATGATGGAACAGGGCGTCACACAAGTAGTGGCTGGTCATTTCTTGCGGATGCAGCCCACAATGGTGAAATGTGTTTTGGAGTTCATGGCCTGATGGCTGTATGGGCTTGGTGATTTTGTTGTGCATTAAATTTCTATTCTGATTTGGCCCGTGTAGCGTTCTTCTTTGCAAGTGATGTGGCATATACCTATTTGGGGAGCGATGTATTGTGAGGAGATCTGCATTGGGTTCCAGCTTCGGAGTTTAGTTGCGTGGTACTGTACTGGGCGCGTTTGCCTACGAAGCCCGTGAGGTCAGGGATGGGGGCTGCCAATATGACTGTTTGAATGTTGTCATGCTCAGGGGCGGGGGATTGGGTTTTGTGTGACAGATGCCGGTCAGCCAGGTGGACTGGTGTAATGATGTGATTTTCGGAATATTGCTGGTCACAGGTGCCTGTGTTTGCGTGCGTTTCTTGGTGGGGGACTGTGGTCATGTCCATTGGGATGGCTTCTGTATTCGTGCCATCTGTGCCCTGCGGCTCCCATTGGCCCCTGTTGTGTTTTTTTGTTCGTTGGCATGCATGTTTGACTTGTACATTTCACTGGTTGCATTGTGGCTTCATTGCACCTACGGGGAGTTGTACTTTGTGGGCAGGGAGCGGTGTACAGGCACTCAGTGGGGCCGTTTACGGTTGCTTCGCGATGCCGTACTTCTCACCATGGCGGAATGGTACATTCCGCCATGCTTGATGGCGTTAGGTACATGTCCGCTAGGGTCGGAATTGGCGTACCCTTGCGCCATGGTGGTGTTTACGGTTTGGCATGGCGCGCGCGTGCTTGGTGCAGTTGGCGTTGGCGTTCACTACGGTGTCGCTAGTGGCTTCGTACTTTGCGGTGACGGGTCATAGTCGCACCGAGCGCTATTCGATGGCGGTATTGCATTTCCGCCATCGTTTTCCGAATTCCGCCAGGGTCGTAATGAGGGCCAATGTGTCATGTCATACTGACTACTTTTAAACGGCGCCAAAATTTGAGACCTCGTATCATCCATCTTCTTAACCAAAGAGTGCAAAACGACTGAATTAGCCGCCATGTCCTCTTTCATACCCTCATAAAGAGAAACCATAGTACAAAGAACTTGATTAATTCCTAATAAAGTTTGATTCGTCGGAGCTTGCCAATGAAAGTTATTTCTTGAGGTTGATACAGAAGGCCGCCTCAGTAATTCAAAGGGTGGGGGAGTATTGAAAAACCTTGTATCAAATTTGTTCATTCCCCCTTCCTTTCGATTCCACCTGGGGATGCACCATCAGTAGTGAGATCTTGGACAGAGGATCTCTCCTCTAATAATGGTGACCATTCATCATGATGCTGGTTATTAGCCTGTTTTACGCCCACTTCCCTTACTTCCCTTACTTCCTTTTCCAATTTAATGTTTTTATTATTTGCAACCTTCATTGGTATCTTCGGGGGGAAAAAAAGAAGTGATTTTCAAGGTCCCTTTATTTTGCTCACATGTCGCTTCTGGAAGCTCACAACTGCCAAAATTTCAGTCTGATGCTTCCCTTCCATTTGCGATTCCAAATTACCCTTATTAAGTTCAACGGGTCTAATCTGTTCATCATGCTCACTCGGCAAAGCAGGCAAAGGGAGAGACATTGCCATTAACATCTCAGCGTCAGAGACGTACATGCGGTTTGACCCTGTATGACACTCCTTAGTTCATGTGTAGCTGTATTGAGGCAATCCAGGCCAACTCAGTGAATTGGGATGTTGGTAAAGAAACAACACTTAAATACACACGGTGTGGCCGTAACTCGATGATCAAATTAATTTAACTAACCGGAGCTCAAAGGCAATGGGAGCCCACAGTCACCCTATCAGCTTGAATAAAACAGCAATCAGTTCAAGTAAATGGTAAAAGGGTCTCTCTAGTTAATAGAACTCTGTGTGTTTCCTGATTAAAGCGATAGGTCTCCCTTGAAGTTGTAGCGAGAATAGACTTTCTGTCTCCATCCATCTGCCTTCCTTTACAAGGTGGTTTTTATTTTGTAGTGTGCTAGAACTGTCCATTGTGATAATAATAAAGTAGATATGTCTATGAAACCTTGACTGGACAGTCCCTTTTATCATTGGGTAATAATAGTATTTTCACTGTGTTGCAACTAACCAATGATCCACAACCTTGCGGAGATAAGCCTGCCGTTCCATCCATGTTACTAAAATTGGACAAGGAGGTTTATAATGTGCTTGTATTTGCAATCTGTTTGGATCGCTTCTGGTGTACTAGAGGTGTGGGGCTGATTGATGGTTTAAAAACCGATATTCATCCCTGGACCACTGGTGCCCCAGAAGTTGATTTGTCACAATGGTGGCAGGCGGGTGGATCTAGTTGGAGCCTTGTGCACAGCTTAATCACCCAACAATAAAAGTACTGTTGCAGGCAACATTTAGACACTGCTAGGTATTTGTAATAATCCTGGATCTTGACATCGAGACTATGAAAGGCATGACCATGGATGTCCTGCACATCTTATGTCAAGAGAGGGGACTTCACCACAGCACTAAGGTTAATAAATCTTTCTGACCAGCCTCCAAGCTTGGGTAGAGGTGAGGGCGGTTGGATAGAAGACCTCAGAGGATGGGCTAGGCCCTGGGTACCCGAACAGAAAAGACCTTCCGGAGGGGGAAGTGTAAGATGCAAGTAAGACAGAATGAGCAGTGTTTCTCACCAACCATGCCGCCGGAGGGCAGGCACTGTTTCTCAACACTCTAGAGTGCCAGTGAGGTCAGGGGCTAGTGGGGCATCCCGCAGGTCACAGATCTCAGCACAGTCTCTAAGTGGCCCAGTAATTGTTCTGGCTGTTAATGAGTTAGAAAGCTCTAGAAAGCTCCTGCTGCAGGAGAGGAGACTAGCCATAGATGAACGGAAACAGCAGGATACTGTCACCATAGAGTGGGACAGGGCCACCATAGAGCTGCACAAGCTAGGGCTTTAAGAGACAAAGTAGGACAACAGATCGACCTCTAGCAAAAGCAGCAGTAATGGCCGAAACCAGAGTGACTGGGATAAGCCCTGGTGGGACATCCCTAAAGACTATTTTGAGGAAGGATATTTTAGACTAGTTTGAAGCGCTTGTGCTGGCTTTTCAGCTAGAGCAGGTGGATAAGGTACTGTGGGGTGCAGCCTTGTTGAGTCACTTACCGACACCAAGGACTGATGCAATTCTTCAGTTAACTCCTGAGGAAAGGCCAGGTTATGAAAGCATGAAGGCGGCCCTCCTCAGCAAGTTCTATAAAACCCCAGAACAGTATCTGAAGATCTTCCGCGAGCTCAGAAAGAAAAGTGAGCAGACATTTGAAGCGTTCACACACTTCAATTCCCTCCGGGGTAAAGTCGGTAGGGTTGCCTTAATAAGTAACGTCTCTCGTATCTGATGTACGCCGGTGGAGAGGAGGCGGATGCCATAAATGAGGCTCTCTTTTAGTTTCTATGTTATCAGGGGAGGGGCCGATGTAATGAATGACACATTCATTTACCTCTCAACACAAGGTAGTCGTGTATCACACCTGAAATCAGGACCTTTTCAGAGCGCTTTCACAAAGCAGATAATTGAACTTAATACTGAAAGAAAAAGTTGCAGACATGTCTGCCAATACTTAACAACTGCAAAAATATAGGCTAGGAAGAAGCAAAAAAAGAGGCAACGTACAGATATCTGAAATTCCTGAAAATACAAAGAAAAAACCTGGTGGCCATTTTTGAATATTGAAACTCTTGAAAATCGACTGTCACCCACGGTTACATATAGAACGATATAACACTAACGGAAGAAAGACTCCGACAGGTGACAGCGCAGGCTTCATTCGTGTTTGCAAGGCACAGTATAATCTTTCATCATATAATTCGAATGATGTTCTCACAAAACGGGTGCATTTTGGGAAGTTGAGCCCAGAATAGCACAATAAAGATATCAAATGCAGGCTGCTGGAGCCTGAAGAGAAGTACACAACACCGGGGCAGGAGAAGAGAGTGTGTCCAGCGGACGGTGTGATGTTTTTCAGATAACATGGGGACGCTGCAAAAGAGTAATTTATTCTGAGGATCTTTGTTCTATAGTCTCTGGAGGAGGAACTGTACCAGGCTTGTCCGGAGGTGGACAAAAGCACCTTGGATCACAGAGAGCGCAGAAATCCATGCATGCAAGCACGCCTAATCAAAAAGGGATTTAATAGGACTAATTAAAGGTCATTTGTCAGCAAGGGATTTGCAAATGGAGGAGCGAGGACAGTGGGGGAAAAACAGGAGTATGAAGAAGAAGGGTGGGCAAAGAACATACATTTGCGCAAGAAATTACGAAAGGAAGGGAGATGGGCATTGAATATGAAGAAGAGAAAGAGAGGAGAAAGGGCAGAGGGAGCATTGCCTGCCCGAGACACGTCCTCAGTGAAAGCAGAGGTTGCGCTGGAGAAGGAACTATTGTGGGAGTTAAGGGTGGCTGAAGAAGGAAAGGCTTCCCCTTGTCATACCTTGACTTCAAGAAATGGAACAAAAGAAATTGGGAACACGAAGGAAGGATTGAACACAGAGATCGACATTACGAGGACGGCAGAGGTTTCCCAGAATGACTCCATACGTTAATTAATGTAATTGCAGGCAGTAATTATGGGAATCTCGCTGATTACAACATTAGTGCCGATAGAGCGGTGACTGATGTGTAAATGTTCAGACATGCATCAGACCTACAAATCAATATCCGGTTGCAATTGTTCGTCCATATGCAACATGGTTCGAGGCATTGGGATGGGTTGTGTGCAGGTGTGGCTCATGTACCATTGCTTTAAATAAAATAAAAAAGGTCAAGTCTGACCCTTTTGTGCATCACCAGGCAACAATGCTGAGTAGCTGACCATTAGAGATGCCCACTTTTCCTACTTTGAAGGACCCACACAAAAAATGTTTAATGTTTTTTTTTTTGCTCTTCCTTACAGTACTGACAAATATGTATTCAAAAATTCTGTGTAGCTTTTAAAATGTTTACAACATGCATGGAGGTAAAGATGGAGTTACATAGTGAAGTGTCAATGCCTACTGCTGTTACAGCTTCTGTCACTCGTCAAGAGAACCAGAATGTCAGTGGTTTAAGGGCATATAAAAAGAATTATGTTTCTTGCAGAATGGAGGACATGGGCGGAGAAGAGAAAGAACCAAGGTTGTGTTTTCTATTAAAACACAGTTATATGAGGCTCAGAAAACAGACAAAACAGATAAAAAAAAATTGAATAACTTATAAATTGTTGCAGGGACATATCAACTTGAAAGCACAAGACATAAATCAATGTCAACACACATTCAGCAAAACAGCTGCATGCAAGGGAACAAAAAGTTAGAAAGAAAGATGGAGAAGGAAGGGGGCATGTTGTCAATGACATTTCTTCATGTCAGCACACTTAACAGTTTTGTACAAAACACAACAAAAACGTGTTTCTTATTGTGATGAATTTGAGCATCCGCACGGGGAGTGTGCGCTCGCCTGGGATTTTTTGAAATTTTGTAATGCAATGGAATGTTGGGAGATCAACCCCAGAAAAATGGGTGGGGCTAATCCCATTTTCCTATGCTCGCCGCACAACAAACACATAGAGCCTCATTATGAGTACGGCGGTGGCCATGCCGATAAATAACGACATGGCTGCCGCCAGAGTCATGAATTTACTGGCACCTGGCAATGGGCAATTACCGGGGCATTCCGGCCCCGCCGGACCCGATAATTGCCCATTGCCAGGTGCCGGTAATAATTACTCCCCTTTCCCATTGATCCCAATAGGGCTCAATGGGAATGGGGAGGTCGGGTGCACTGCCATTATTCGTGAATGGTGCTGGTGCATCCGACATGGTCTGCTCGCGGGTGCCGTTCCACCCGCCAGGTCAGACATGGCAGGCGAAAAGGCTCCTGCAAGCAGACCTCGTTGTTTGCCGGTCTGGTAAAAACGGTACCAGCAAGCTTACCGGTATCGTTGTTACCGGACCGGCAACCTTATATTGAGGCCAATAGTATGTCTACTATGGGTGGACACAGCCTACAGGTGCAGTCCTCCTGTCATGTTCAGCTGGAATGTGACAGCCACAGGTACATCAAAGCATCTCAAGGAGGGGCAAGGCAAAACCTTCTTCCTGCCATGACCAGCTTCAATAACTGACACAAGCTCCATGGAACCACCCTATCATCTGTCCGCCCTGCTGGTGGTGGCACATACTGATGAGAGGTAATTGAAGCAGCCCAGCAAGAGGCCTGGTCGCAGAGCTGACAAAGGAACAGGAAACCAAACACCTTTTTGATAGGCATCTGTGTCAACTTGAAGTCAGCTCCCAACCCCTAGTATCAATGGCAGTGAACTGTCAAGTCTGGGACAACTGTTTACAGTAGGCAAGCCCCGCAGGGGGACGCCCTTTCAGAGGGTTGAAGTATGTGATTTGATGGAGACAGAAAGTCTGATTGATGGTTTAGAAACCGTCATATTCATCCCTGGACCACTGGTGCCCCGGAAGTTGATTTGTCACACTTATGTGGTGTCAACATTCCATAGTGTAGCACTCATGCAAGAGACACCCTTGTTGGCTCACCAAGCAGTTAAGAAAGACACTTGGCATTGAATGTAATAAAGGTTGTAGGGACAAGATGAATGTCAGCAGAGTTGCTATTACATTATGCAAAGGGCTCCCCCAAAGAAGATTAAGGATATGAAAAGATGGAGATGGCGTAATTGCTACAGCATAACGTGCATTCAAGACACTACATTGATAGTTGAACCAACATATGCACAGAAAGATAAGAGATCTTTTCTTGACAAGAGAACCCCTTGTCCTATTGGCGAAGGATTGAAACCTCGCGGAGGACCTTCTCAGGGAGGTTTATCTATCAAACAGGTAGACAGAGACCGATGTAAAACAACATGTTATCATATGGA